>NW_019154170.1:4598238-4720714 GCF_002288905.1 Enhydra lutris kenyoni | reverse complement strand
GCTGCCCGGCGGGGTGTGCCCACCGGTGGCTGCCTTTGTGCTGAGGCCTGGGCCAATGGACTAAAAATAGCTTGGGCGGAGAGGAGGGCTATTTTTAGACCGAGTGGCGGGCCCTCCCAGTTCCCGGGTCAGCGGCCACTGGGCCAGGACCGGAGTGGGGGCTTGGGGATGGGAGGATCCCCTTTGCAGGGTCCCCACCCCTCCTGGGCGTCCCCACCTTCCAGACCTCTGGTCACAGCCAGCGCTGGGGAGGACGGCGGTGGTGGGGGGGGAAGAGCCTGAGGGGGATAGATAGCCTTGTGGGTGGGGGGAGGGTTGCCCGAGGCCACCTTTCCTCAACACAACCCCCATCCCTCCAGCTGCCCCTGCCTTTTGTTGGGCTGGGAGGCTGCTTTCTATTTTGAGAAGGTGTTGGAATAATTTCCCTGGCTATTTTTAGCCCGTTTGGGGATTCCTCCACCCAGACTGGCCACCCGCCTCTCCTCCCTGGGGCCCTCCTCCTCCTCCCTACTGACCCAAGGCCTGCATCAACCATAAAGGGCACACAAGGACACACAGCCCCTGGCCCCCAGACGGGCATCTCCTTGGGGCAGACTTGGGGCAGGGAGACCCCCCCCCCCCCCCCCCCCGCCCCATGTTTCCTGGCTAGGGAGGGAGGGGGAGCTCTCAAAGGCATTACCACGTTCCAGGTGAGCAAGATATTCTGGCCTCCAGGAATCCATGACAGGCTGCAGCTGAATTCCATCTCCAGGGCAGGGCGGGGCTCCCCAGTCTCTGACATTTCACCTCCTTTCAGTGTGTGACAGGTCTGCCCCGCCTGGGGGCTCCCGTGTCCCCCAGAGGAAGATCTGCTTGGTGAGGGTAAACTGAGGCACAGAGACGACACAGGGTGGGCCACATCTTAGGCTACTCCCTGATGTTTTCATCTCCATCCACACTTCACTCCTTAAGAGCTGGGCGACCTTGGGATGGTGACTTCCCCCCTCTGTACCTCAGCTGCCACCCCCAGGAAAACGGAGTAATAATGGAAATGGAATTCTAGAACACGATCCTGGCAGGAGATGCAGCAGGTGGCTCCAGAAAGGACACGCAGCTGAGCCTGGCTGGAGACGAGAGGGTTCTAGCTGACTCCACACTTTGAGACCGCTCTCCAGCCGTCTCCTGACTCCTCACGGTCCTTGATGCTGGCAGGAGGGACCCCATGCTACAGACAGGGAAACCAAGGCTCTGGCATGATTTCATGGCCCAGGGTCTCATGCCTGGTGACACACGGAGGCCAGTGTGGTCTCCTGACTGTCCTGGCTCTGACCCACAGCATATTCCGCAGCTGCCTTCTACATGCTTTCGGGCATTCTTTTGCTCATTCAGCAAATACTTGTTGGGCATCGAGTGAATTTCCTACGGCTGCTGTAGTCAGTCACGGCAAACACAGAGGCTTACAGCAACACAGATTTCTTTTCTTCCAGTTCTGGAGGTCAGAAGTCAGAAACCAGTCTTCCTGGGGTCCAGGTTTCCGCAAGCCTGCGATCCTTCTGGAGGCTCCAGGCAAGATTCCGAGGGTGCCCTGCGATCCCTTGGTTCATGGTCCTACATTACGTGGACCTTCTCTGGGCTCCCAGCGTCCCATCATCTCCTCTCTCTGCCTCAGACCCTCCTGCCTCTCTCTGCTAAGGAACCCTGTGGTGGCATTGCCAGCAGTACCCCCCAATCCAGAATATTCTCCCGCCCAAAGATCATTAATGTAATCCCGTCTGCCAAGGCTGGAAAACATACACAGGTGCTGGGCATTAGGATGTGGCTATCTTTGGGGAAACCATGCAGGCAGCGACTTTGGTCAGGTCTTGTTTGGCAAGAACGGACAGGGACAAAAGCTGACCCATGCCTGACCTGGGGTCCACAGTCTGGGGTCCATGGCCACACTGATCAGATGGTCACAATGATGAGCAAATAATTATGAATAAGGTTATAGATAAAGTATAAGATGCCCAGTTAAATTTGAACTTAGTTTTGTTTTTTTTTTTTAAGATTTTATTTATTTATTTGACAGAGATCACAAGTAGGCAGAGAGGCAGGCGGGGGATGGGAGGGGTGTGGGGAAGCAGGCTCCCCACTGAGCAGGGAGGCGGAGGCGGGGCTCCATCCCAGGACCCTGGGATCATGACCTGAGCCAAAGGCAGACATGTCTCACCGGCTGAGACACCCAGGCGCCCCAAATTTGAATTTTAGATAAACAAATAACTTTTTGGTATAAATATGTCCTGTGTAATAATATGTCTCATTGAAGAGTTAAGTCATCCCGACACTAAATAAGTTAAAAAAGCTGTAAAGGATCTGTGTATGTGGCTAGGCTACAAGTTACAGTTTGTCACGGAAGGATTCATCAGAGTTGACAAATGAGCTGCAACGTGTTAAGACCACCCAGGCCCGAGGTGTGCAGAGGGGGCGTGGGTCCGGGACGCTCCCGCGCAGAAGCCGGGCTTTTATAGCTGTGGGGGTGGGCGTGCCCATGCGGGAAGCTCCGCCCCCAGGCCTGCACACGCGCATCCTGCCCTCATGGCGAGAAGTTTGGCCAATCAGAGTCCGGGCCTCTGAGGCTCACGTCCCGGTGGCGCCTTCTGCGCAGCCTCGCGGGAGAGAAGCGTCGAGGAGCACGAGGCCGGGAGGGCGGTCGCTCGCCCGCCGGGACCCTCGCAGCACCCGCCCCGACCCCGGCCCGGCAGCGGGGGCAGGTAGCACCGCCTCTTCGGAGAAAGGGCCCTTCCTCCCGGGGCCTCGCGGGCACGCAGACCTGAGACGGGACGGGCCGCGCTGGCCCAGGGGACGGCAGCTCCACTCGCTAGCGGGCTCCAGAGGCCTGGCCGGCGCCCGGGACAGCGCCCCCTCACCCCGGACACGGGCACCCCTGGCACAGCGCCCCCCAATCCGGACACGGGGACCCCCGGGGACAGCAGCCCCTCACCCAGGGACATCATCATCCAGACACCACCCCCGGACACCACGCCGCCCCACACCACGCCTCCCTTGCGCCTCACCTCAGACACAGACCCTCCAGGGACAGTGCCCCTGGACATGGTCCCCCCACCCTGCAACATGGAGCCCCCAGGGACATTGTCACCCAGACACTGTCCCCCAGACACTGCCCCCCTCCTTGGGAAACAGGGTCACCTGGGGACACTGCCCCCCCAGAAACCACCTCCCCAAGACACCATGCCCCCTACCCTGAGACAAGGCTTCTCCCGGGACACTGTACCCCATAACACTGCACCCCATAGGGTCCCCCAGGACACTCTATACCACACCCACATACTTGCCCCTCTTCCCCTGACATCACCCCCTGGGGTTACAGGTTCCCCCCCAAGACACTGTCCCCCAGGCACTGGCCCTCCTGGGACACTGTCCCCCTGTCCCCCAACACCATCCCCCAGGGACATGGTCCCCTGGACACCAGCTCACACATGCACTGGACCCCAGCCCCACCGCTCTCTAGGGTCCGCGGTGGAGGCGCGTCCCTCTGTCTCCGCAGCCCCACCCTGCGAGGACCGGGGTTGGGGAGCCCACTCCCCTTGCGTCGCCTTGAACCTCGGCATCCGGCCAGCCGGTGCGGTCTTTCCGTTTGTTGCTTATTTTCCCGCGCCGCAGCTCACTTTTGGGAGCCCGCGCGGCTCTCCAAGCAGGGCCGTCTGCCCGCTGCCTGCGGAGAGAAGCCCCAGGACAGGACCCTGAGCGCGCGTCGCCTGCAGCAGGAAGTGCTCGCAGGAGTCAGAAGAGACGGTTGTCGCTTGTGCCGTGCAGGGCACTGCAGCATCTGGAGGCCGGCAGCCGGTGTCCCTCGCTGACTGTCCTTGACGCCCATCGCGTAGCTTCACAAGGACCTCGGGGCCCCCAACTGTGCTCGTTTTACCGAGGAGGACCTGGAGCTGTGGTGCCGCACTGCCGGCCGGCTCTCTCCGCCAGGCTGCCCGGCCTGCCTTGCCCGTCCCACCCGGGCGCCTGTCCTCGGAATGCTTTGGGATTCCCTCCGGAAACAGTCAAGGGGACACTGTGGGTGCCACAGCCCCGGGCCCGAGTCCACGCAGCCCTCCTGCCCCGGGGGTGTGTTCTGAAAACCACCTCAGAGAACCCACGGAGAGCGCGCTTCCCGGTGTGCGGGCGGGGAGACCAGACGTGCAGGGCGTTTCCTCTCCCTCCGTTCCAGGGGCGGCCAGGACCAGGCTGGCGGACAGTCGGGCCGGCGGGGATCGGGGGGCGCTCCGGGGGGGGGCAGGTGTCGCTGGTGGAGCAGTTCCGTGACCCAAGGGTTGGGTTTGGCTTCAGTGTTCCCCGAAGCCATGTTCCCTGCTCCAGCAGGTGGGCCACCGTGAGCTCTGACCCCGTGCTCCCGCCCAGATGGTCTCGGTCTGAGCGCCCCTCCCTTGCGGACGCACCTCCACCTGGCCCGGACCGTGGGGCCACGAGTGTTTGCAAACTCGGGACCTCCCCGGAGTCTCCTGAGGCTTCGGGACCGGGTGGCAGACAAGCTGACCCAGGGGGCAGGAGACACAGGGCTTTTCCTGGGTGTCCCCTAGAGTAGGAACCCTCCTTCTGCCCGGGCCAGGAGACTCTAGAGGGGGCGCGTGTCCCCACTTCCTGCCCTAGGATCCGCACGCGGCTTCATCCAGGACGACCTATTCTGCTCACAGAGGAGTGGAGGGAGGACACAGGGATGAGACCCCCTGTGGGAACCGGGGGCACAGGAGGGATGGGGGTGCTGGTGGGGACTGAGACCCCGACACCTGCTGGCTCGCCCGGGCTCCTCCTCACCTGCCCGTCCCACTCCCGGGCGCGGACAGACTGTGTTCTGACCAGAGGAAAAATGTCTTTCTCAACCGTGGGCTTGGAGAGCTTCCCAGAGGGAAGCATTCTGGCCAGAAAGACGGCCACATTTTTCGGGCAGGCCCGCCAGCGAGGCCTCGCGCGTCACTCTTTCCACAGGGGGCTTCGCGCTGGCTCTGCGCAGCTGCCACACGTGCACTGCCAGGAGCGCTGGGCCCACCGTGGCCACCCAGGGGGAGCCCCACCCGGAGCCCTCGGAGCCCTCGCTGCCTCCCAGGCCCTCCCACGGGGTTTCCCCCAACTCTGGATCTCCGGGGGCGGGAGAGACTGCCTCCTCGGCGCCCCCTGATCGGAACCTCAGGCGGGGGGGCGGGCAGGCCGGCGGGTCAGGCTTCGTGGCCCAGGTCCTGACCGTCGGGTTAGCGTCGTCACTCACCCCTTAATTTGGGAGGGACACAAACATTCGGGGACAAGATGCGTGCTGCGGGAAGGCTGCGTGCGGCTCTCGTCCTCCTCTCCTCTGCATCAGGGAGTTTCCGGAGGTTTCTCTGTTGGTGGCAAAGGTGTACGTGGGAAGAACATTAGAGTTCGAGGAAAGACGGACGAGGCTGGTGGGCATGGAGGAGGGACGAGCTGGCTCCCTGGGATGTTGGCAGGGTTCGCCAGGCTGCCAGCACCGCCAGGGGTCACAGCTGCCCTGCCCAAGGTCACGGCAATCCGCAGGCCGCCTGGGGCAACGGCAGGTCCTAATGGACATGGACCCAACGAGAGACCGTTCGGACGGGCTGGTTGGGCTGCAGAGCCCTGCTGGGGCAGCGCGAGGCCCCTCCCGGCCCTCCGTGACGCTCTGATCCCAGGAGTCCTCCCTGGGAAAGCTCCCGAACACGGCTCAGTTAGCTTCCCAGAGACCCCCAGCCCGGGGTCCGGCAGGGGCGACTGCGCCTGTGCACTTGTGTCCCTCGCTGCCTTTTGCAGAGCAAGGGACTGGAAGTCACGGAAATGAAAGAACATTCCAGAACCGCTGCAGGGCCCTCACGCCTCCTGCAGTTCTCGCTTCCGGTACTTGGACGCAGCGTCACTGGTGCGAAGGCTTCTGTCTTCGAGGTGCGTTGAGCCTTCGGCGATTACGACGTACCTCCCGGAAGGTCTCATGTGGCGCTTCTGGCCTCGCTTTCAACCCTGAAACCCAGCGCTGGTGGTTAGAGTGACTTGCTCAAGGTCACAGGGAAGCGGGCTGTCTCCACTTGTTGGGATTTTTAAAAATATGTATTTAGAAGAAGAAGTGGGGGGACCCCGCTGGCGCAGTTGGGAGAGCGTGTGGA
This sequence comes from Enhydra lutris kenyoni, assembly GCF_002288905.1. Classification (NCBI taxonomy): domain Eukaryota; kingdom Metazoa; phylum Chordata; class Mammalia; order Carnivora; family Mustelidae; genus Enhydra; species Enhydra lutris. The sequence continues at coordinate 4,714,580 of NW_019154170.1, read as the reverse complement.
TCTCGGGGGTGTTGAGTTCGAGCCCCATGCTGGGCGTAGAGATGACTTAAAATCAATAAAAAAAATTTAAAAGAAGAGGAGGAGGAAATACTGAAACAGGATAAAGCAATCGTAGAAGAAAACATACAGTCGCTATTTGCAAACCGACAGTGGTCTTTCAACCCTGTCCGTCTGTGCATCCCCCTTCCACCTGCTCTTGGGGCGACCATCAAAGCCCAGAAGAGGCTCTGAGGTCAGTTTCAGAGATGCACACAGACATCGCTAAGACGTGATCCCGAGTTCAAGATTAGCCTCTTAATTTCATAAATAAAATGCCGGTTGGCTTTGAACGGGACATAGGATTTCTTTTTCTCTGGAGCAGAGGTTTTGTGAAGTAGAATTGGGAGCACCCTGTCTTTTGTGCATTTCTCGAGAAGTTGGTTGGGGATGCAAGGAGGGTTAGAGGTCCCCTTGTTCTGGACAGGCGCTCTCCGGAGCTCCGGGACTGGGAGGGGGGCTGGCCGTGCCCGGGGGTCCTGCGGGTCCCTGGGGCCCGAGCTCGGGAGCGCTGGCACGTGGTCCAGTGCTCTCCTAGCACCATCTTGAAATTCTTCATTTTGAACCAAATCATTCAGCTGGCCCCACTGAGAGGCTTCATGACTCCGAATCTGCCATCTCTTCCATCATGGGTTGGATGTGGTACTGGTGCTCGCGGAGCGACCACGCCAAGTATCGTTGTGAACTTGCTGCCTCTGTGGACGGCGCTGGATTTCTGGCTCTGACTCAGTGTCCAGCTCCGGCCTCTCGCCGGTCTCCCTGGGCTTAGGGACCCCAACCTCCCTCCTTTCTGCTGCGCAGACCCGGTCACTGGATGTAGGGCCCAGGGCCCAATCTAGCCCCGGCTCCCCTGCAAATGGCCTATTTCCAAAAAGGGCACATTCGGAGGCGGGGGGGCTCAGGGGGGCAGGGCTTGAACATAGAGTTTGCGGGGGACACAGTTCAGCCCACCATGGTAGCCTAGCTGGAGCCCCTCTCCAAGGCCTTTCCTGACCCGCTGCCCCCCCACCCCCCGCTGGCGCCCCGTCCCCTCCTTTGTGCCGTGATGACTCGTGGGTCCGCTGGCCTCACTCTGGGCCCCCGGGACTGTAGTGAGTGAATCACTGACGTGCGCTTGCTGGGAACACACAGAGATGTTTCCGCAGCCACGCGCAATCGTCTAGAAGAATCTGCCGTGTTGGGTTGGCCAGTGTCCCCTCCCCAAATTCCTGTCCATCTCTAACCCTGCCGTTTGACTGTCCTTGGAGATGGGGTCTTTGCTGATGATGTTCGTTAGGATGCGGTCCTGCTGGAGTGGGGGGGCCTGCACCCAGTGGCTGGGGTCCCTCCAGGAAGGGGGACACCGGGAGACACACAGGTGGAGATAGGCAGTGATACTCCCAGCCTAGAGACCCCGAGGACCACCAAGAGCCCCGAGAGCTGCGGGAGGTGGGGAGGGTCCTCCCCTGGAGCCTCCCGAGGGCGAGAGCGTAAATCCTGTGGGTTCAAGCCACCCGGGGCCTGGTCCTTCGCCACAGCGGCCCCCCGAAGCCCTGGCACCCAGTCTCTCTGGGAAGGAGGGGCCCCCGGGTGGGAGTGTGCAAGCCCGAGGCTCAGGAAACGGGGAGGGCCCTGGGGTGCCTGTGCGGGTCACCCGTGGCTTCCTCCTGACCTGCCTCGCTCTCCCCTGCCCGCCCCACCCCGCCGACACCTAGGGGTGTTTGCGAGCCTGATGGTGGGAAATAGGCTCACGGCGGGGGGGGGGGGCGCTCAGTGAAGACCAGACGCCCATGGCGGGGGCCTCCGCTCCCGCTGGGGGCTCAGTGTGGCCTCCCGCCCTCCTTCCACCTTTTCGGAAGCGAAGTGCCTGCTGGGCCTCTGACTTGGGGGTGCCGCTGCCCGCCGGTGACGCCAGCCCTGCATCGGGCGCAGCCCCTGCTCTGAGTCCAGGTTTGCTCTGGGGGCGAACGTGGTGTGTGGGTTTCAGCAAACGGATCCTGCTGTGTGTGCACCGTGTCTGTGTCCTATGGGGTCGTGTCCCTGCCCTAAGGTCACCTGTGTTCACCCCCTCATGCTTCCGCCCTTCCCCGGCCCCCCCGATCCGTTCGTGGTCTCGTGGTGGTGCCTCTTCCAGAAGCTCCCAGGGCTGGGGTCCCCGCGTGTGGCCTTCTCACCCTGGCCTCTGCCGCGTGACTCCTGCTCCTCATGGCTTCGGGGACGCCGCTGGGGGGGCCTGTGAGGCCGCCGCGCCCCGCGAGCCCAGGCCCCCCCAACTGCAGGTATTTGACTCCGTGTCCCTGCGGGACTCCTGACCCCCCGGGGGCTGACGCAGCCACAGGCTCTGGGGAGGGAGAGTGTGCGTGTCCTCGGGTCCCACTCCTGAGCCGGCGGCTGGCACCAGGCGCCCGGGCCTCCCAGGATGCCCTCACGTGCCCGGGGCTCCCAGGCAGGCTGCAGGGGCAGCAGGTCCTTAACCTGTTGAGTGGATTCTGGGCACGAACGGCTCCCGCGTGTTCTGCAGCCACCGTGGGACGCCCGGGAGGCTTCGGGTTTGGGGTGTTATGACAGAGGCAGCGCTGAACACCCCCGAGGCCTTCTGTGGACGCGTGCCGGATCCTTCTCAGGTGCGGGCCTGGAGCAGAGCCGCCAGGCCTCGTCCCGGGCTGGCCCTCGCCTGTCACCGCCAGCAGCCACTCTGAGGACAGGCTGCCCAGCACAGTGGCCCCGTCCTGCAGCCACCCCACCCCATCTCCAGAACTGCCCATCCCCCCACACAGAGACTCGGTCCCCATGAAGCGCGGACTCCCCACCCCCAACCCCAGCCCCGGCTCCCACCCCCTCCTCTGTCCGTGTGGACGGGACTCCTCTGGGCCCTCCTGGGAGTGGGGACCTGTGGGACGGGTCCTTCTGGGTCTGGCCGCTCTCGCTGCGGCTGGATCGTGTTCCCATGTGGGCACGGGCCGCGCTGTGTGTGCCCTTCACCGGCTAGTGGCCCCTTCCCCGCGCTGTGAGTGGCTGCTGTGGGCGCCACACGTGGGGATGGTGCATCAGGGGGCAATTCTGTGTTTTTTGGGTTTTTGAACTCATTCCCGATCTTATGCTCTCGGACGCAAAGAGATAATTTTTATGAAGCTGGATCTGTAAATGTTTTACACAAAGTTCTCTGCTGGGAGGTCAGCATCTTTTGTGGACAGATTTGTTACTAAACTTGAACTCTCTCCACAGTCCGGTGTGAGTCGGGACCACCACTCACTCGCCTTCTCCCCTGGGGCCTCTGGGGGCCAAGCGTGGCCGCTGGGTGACTGGATGGCAGGGGCACCGGGCCTGGGGCGCTCCGAGCTCTTAGGAGAGCGAGGCACTTTCCCGACGAGGGGGCCCATGCTGGACGGAGGCCACCCCGAGCCGGGGGCACAGGGCTCAAGGCGTGCTGAACCTCATGCAGGGCAGCTTGAAGTTTTCGTTTTAAATTCATTTGAGAGAAGAAGAGAGAGAGAACAAGCAGGAAGCAGGGGCAGAGAGAGGGGGAAGCAGGCTCCCCGCAGAGCAGAGAGCCCGATGCGGGCCTTGATCCCAGGACCCCGAGAGCATGACCTGAGCCGGAGGCAGAGGCTTCACTGACGGAGCCCCCAGGAGCCCCTCTTCGAGGTTTTCTCACTGCAAACTGGAAGGCCCGTGGAGACTGAGGGCCACCTCGTGGGGCTGCCCGAAGCCATGTTCCATCCAGGCAGCCCCCTCCTAGCAGCAAGGGGTGCACGCGTGGGGGGCAGCCCGTCACCCCTGTGCCCGGCCCGCCCTCCAGCCCGACCCCAGCCCCCACAGGCGGTGGCACGGAGAGAGGACCAGGGAGCCTTTGTGCTGGGGATTAGTCACTCTGTATTAACGATTCCACACAATATTAAAACACTGCAAGAAAGTGGGTGTGGCGCACCTGGAATTTTTTTTCCCTTTAAAAAAGAAAAAATCAGAAATAAAAGCCACTGAACATCCCAAAGGAGATGGGGTAGAACCTGCTAGAGCCACGGACGGCTTCTGCAAGCCGGAACCGGTCTTTGCAACGTTTGGCAATGGTTTCCATGGACCGAGAAGGAAGCGGGAGAGGGCCCGACATATGGCTGCTTCTCCGGGGACTCCGTGGCAGGCTGGCTTTTAGTAGGTGTTCTTGGAGGACCAGCGCGACCTTTGGTGGCCTCACCTTGGCCGGGAAACTGCCCCTGGTCCCTCGCCCTTGGGGCAGGCTGACGGCCTTTCCCGGCCCCCGCGCTCGGCGGGGCCGTGCAGAGCCGGGGGAGCTGCCCGGAGGCCCAGCACTCGGACACGGACGCCGGAGTCGCAGGCAGGACGGCACCCTCCGCCGCCCGCGGTTCACATCCCCCAGGCCAGGGGTCACGCCCCCAGTCACTTAAATCTTGGCCTGGGGGTCACCTGTGGGGAGGGGTGCACATTCAAGCTCCTTCCTGGCGTGGGGGAGGGGAGGGGAAGCGCCCCACGTGCCAGCCCCCTGGGGACCTCCAGACTCGGTGTGTTGGGGATGGTGCCCTTAACGTCCCCCCCATGACGTGGCTGGAGACGCGGGTCTCCCCCAGGCCTGTGGTGCCAGCTGCGCCGGCTCCCGCTGACGCTGGGCACGCGATGTGTTCATGCAGGACGTGCCCAGGGAAGGCTCGGGCGCTCGGGGTCTACACTAGGGACACTGAGACTTACTCTAGAAGGAAAACAGGAGCTAGAAGGACACCCACGGTGGGGACGGCCACCTCCCGGGGTCGAGGTCCCGGGCGGCCCCTGGGGGAGGCAGCTGGGCAGGTGTGAGGGCGGGGGCTGGGGGCGCGCCCGTCCTCACCCTCTCTGGGGCTAGTTTACCCCCACCCCAGCCCCAGGGGCTCTGACTTGAGTTGGGGTTCACTCCAGGGCTGGGGGTGCCGCCGGCTGTGGGGCTCCCTGACTCCGTTCAACCGCACCTGGGCCGCGAGCTGGGGACACGCGGTGGGGCTGAGCGGGACAAGGCCGGTAGGGAGGGGGTGGACTGAGACCAGGGCCTCCCGTCCTCGCTGGGGACCCGTGGCCCGAGGACCAGCCCGGGGTGCTGGGGACGCAGGGGAAGGACGGGCTCCAGGGATTAAGGCTTTCACAGAAGGGGCCCAGACAGGCTTTGCTCTGCCAACCGCCTCCCCAGTTTGGTGTCTCGGGGCGGACCCCCCGGGCCCTGGCCTCCCTCCGCGGACAGCTTCTGCTCTGTCGTTGCTCAGCTGGGGAGGGTGAGAGGCTGGCTCCCGCCCTGTGAAAGGTGGCCAGGGCATCGGGCCCTCGAGGGTCCCCCGTCCAACGGCAGGTTTGGAGACGCTGGGCTCCCCCAAACCCCTGGTGCTCCCGGACCGGCCGGAGAGAGCTGGGAGCCGGGGAGCAAGGCTGGACCCTACAGCCTGCGCCCTGGGAAGCCAGCCCGCATGGGGACGCGTTCCCCCCCATCCCCAAACCTTAGTGCTGCTGGGGTCTGGGCCTTGGCACTTGCAGGGCTGGGGGTGGGGAGCAGGAGCCTTGAGGCTGGCACGAGGCCCTGGCCCCGGCCTGTAAGGGGGAGGACCCTCCTGGGGTGGGGTACGCAGGGGTGCAAGGGCGGGGCAGGCGTGGGACGGGTGTGCTCGGGGCCCTCCCTCCGCCTCCTGCTCCTGGAACCGTCCAGGTCGTCACAGGGGCCAAATGACTGAAGAAAAGCCGCGGGAGGGCAGGCGAGCGGGTTAGGCATCTCACCCCCGGGGCCCCGCAGCTGCTTCCGGGACCAGACGCCTTCTGACCTGCGAGGCAGGGCCTCCCCAGGCCACCCTCCCGTCTGCAAAGTGGCCACGGCGACACGCAAAAGCGGAAAACACAACAGAACACAACACAGCCGCCCGGAAGGGCCGAGCACGGACGGTTCGCGCTGCCCGCCTCGCCACGGGCGCTCAAAACGGGCCGCAATGCAGGCGGCCGCTCCCGGGAGCCGGGCAGGGGCCCGCAGACCCGCCTCCCTGAGGGCTGGGGTCCCTGCGAAGGGCTGGGGGCCGCGGCGGGGCTGTCGGGGGCCACGTGCCACACCGATGCCACGCCGGTGCCGTGGCGCAGGGGGACATGAGGCCACGCGGGGCGCGCTGCACAGACAGAGCCCCCCTCCCGGCCCCTACCATCTGGGGGCGCGTTCCCCGCGACGCACAGCTGCGGGCTCTGGGCTTAGCGGAGAGGAGACGCGGTTCCCGAGCCGTGCGCTGGGCCCTCCGCGCACCCCCGACCTCGGGCGGCTCGGGGAGAAGCAGCGTAAACGCAGCAGCCTCGCCCGGCGCCCGTGTTTCCACAAACGGACAATGGTGCGAGGGTGGCCACGCGCCGGATGCCCGGGGCCACCGTCAGGTCCCCCGTCTCCTTCCCCCGCCGGGCCCGGCTGCTACCCTGATGGCGGCCCAGAGCCTCCCGACGCCGTCAACGCGTCACTCGGGCATTTCTGTGGCTCCCCACGGGCCGGGGCCCCCCCGCGTCTCCCTGCGGGGCCCGGACAGGACAGCGCTGCTGGGCTCGAAGCTCCAGCTAGACCCGGAGGACGCATTTTGCCGCGTCCATGATGGCGGCTGCTCGCCTCTCTTGGGGATGAGCGTTTTGGGACTGGAGATGGCTCGCTTGCCGGCGCAGGGAGCGACGCCCGAGCCGAGGGAGCCGGAGGGAGGGACACCGGAACGGGGCTACAGGATAATACAAGGCTTCTTGTCCTTAAAGGGGTTCTCAGAGGCGGGGACTCCCACCAGCAGGGGGTCGCTCCGGGCGTGCTGCTCGCAGTAGCTCATGAGTTCCGACGAGGCTTTGGACACCTGCACGTGGGCACAAGGACCAGAGAGGACAGGTCAGATGGGCTGCCCCGCACACGTCCACCACAGCCAAGGCAGGAACAGCCCAGTGTCCACCCACTGGGACAGATACACCCGACCTGTCCACCCGCACATGGGAGCATCCCTGGCCCCAGCAGGAGCGAGGCCCCCAGGCGTTGCCCCGAGGACGGACCCCACGACGCACAGGGAGGGAACCAGACACAGGAGGCCACACGGGGTATGAGTCCATGCGTCTGACATGTCCAGACCAGGCTCCTCTCCGGAGGGGAGGGGAAGGGGGCTTGTGGGGGCTGGGGAGGGGACTGTTGATGAGGACGGGTTCCTTTTGGGGAGATGGAATGTTCTGGAACAGGGTGAGGCAGGTGGTGGTTGCACAAACGAGTGTGTTATCACCGCTGGCAAGGGAGAGACGGAGCCCTCTTTAGGATTCAGACCAAGACTCCATTCCCACCCAAGATAGGAGGGCACAGGAGGACCCATCCCAGCATTAGAAGGACCCCAACACCAATTCCTGGGCCTTACTTTGCTGGGCCCCTGAGCTGGCTGGGTCCAGTGACCTAGGCAAGGGAGCTGACACCTGGGGCACTTGCCTCAGGGTCCCCAGAAGAGGAGGGGGCAGGTGCAGGGAGAGCCACTCAGCCCCTGGGAAAGCTGATGGGGGAAAGGGGTGCTTCATCACAGCAGAGGGCATAGCCCAGCCCTGCACCCCACCTTCTAGGGTGTGCATCTGGGGCTGTGGTGGGCACCGTCCCACTCCACTCTCCCCAGTGCTGGGGGCTGGGCACTGGGGTTCAGGGATCCTGGGCCCCTGGGTCTCCTCCCCGTGGTGGGAACTGTCAGGGGAGCCTGCTTCCCCACGTGCCAGGAGCGGGTGTGACAGGCACAGGGGTAGAACAGGCAGGAGTGAGAACTCTCCTTGGGCTCTGTGGTCTGGGGCCCTGCACCCCTGAAAGCCAGGGCTGCCCGACCTCGTCCCCAGGGCTGCCCAGTCTGCAGGCTGGTCTCTAGGTTCATCCCAGGGACACTCCTACCCACAGACACTGACAATTGCCACTGTCCTGAGCCCGTTGGCGCTCCCAGGGCCGCCGCCGTGGATGAGCTTGGTTTCCAGAGCTGTATTCGGAAAGCAACCCCCCAAATGACAAAGATAGCCTCCGGACCCTGGAAATAACCGATGCGGTGGCTCGGGCGTGTGGCCCCCGCTCACGCCCCGCGTCAACAGGAAAGCTCTGCCCAGAGGGCCGGGCCCCCCATGCCCGCCTCACTGCCACTTGCCAGGCCCTGGCCCCACCGGCTTTTCAGATGTGCCCATGTTTGCGGTTCTGGTCGCCGGTTTGGGGATGGAAAGCCTCAGGCGGGACTGCATTGGGAGGGTGGGTCCTGTCCTGCTCCCCTCCTCCTGGCGTTCAAGGGTGGCAGGACTCCTCCAGCACATCAAACGGGCCGGAATGAAGCGCGCCCTCCGCCAGCAAACCGCGGCAACTGAGGCTTTCAAGCCTTTCTCTTTCTGCAGCCCGAAGGAATGCTTTGAATGCTCAGGGCTCTGGAACGTTCAGACTCTCCCGGGAGCTGCCTCCCCCACCCGGGGGCTGCAGGAGCCCGCTCCCTGCCCCAGGGCTGACAGGCAGGTGTCGGTCTGTCTGGGGGCGGGGCTGCCTCTGCTGCCGAACTTCCACGGCAGCACAAAGTTCGCTCCGTGGAGTGGCAGGTGCGCAGAGAATCGGTCTGAACAGCCCCGCGCCGCTGATGTCCGGTTTTATGCGTCCACTTGGCCAGGTCACAGGACCTGAGTGGAGATGTCACTGGGAAGGTCATTCTTATAGGAGATTAACATGTAAACGGGTTGACATAGAGTACGGAGACGAGCCCCTCAATGTGGGTGGGCCACGTGCCATCAGTTGAAGGCCTCCAGAGGTGACAAAATCTGCCTCCAGGTGGCCTTGGGGACTCAAGGGGCTGCGTCAACCCTGGCCTGGATCTCCAGTCTGCCCTGCAGATTTTGGACTTGCTGGCCCCCCTGGTCTGTGAGCCAGTTCCTTAAAATACCCCTGGCTCTCTCAACACATGTCCTCCCGGCCTGTGCACTCGGGTGTGATGAAAAGGCAGCGTCTTTCTCACGGGAGAGGCCACACCTGGGCCTCTGGCCCTTTTTGGAAAGACTGAGTCTGTAGAGCTGGGGCCCAGCTAGAATGAGCTGTGGTTTGGGTCTCTGGTCCCTGAAGGGTTAAGTGTCTGTGAGCAGGAACTGCTTGTCCTTTTTCTTTTTTTAGCATAAAAAGCAAACACACTTATTTCAAAAAATCCAAACAACGCATTAGTGAAGAAAGAAGCCGGAATGGAGCCCAGGGTCCTCCCTTCTCTGGGCCACAGCTCTCAAGGGAAGGACCCCAGGGCTGGGGGTGGGCTCGGCCCTGCCTCGGGGCCCCCGCACAGGCTTTGTATCAGCGGGGTCTTTCCACTGAGGAAACGGAGGCTCAGAGAGCTTAGGGTGTGGCCTGAGGCCGCCCAGCTCGGGGCACAGCGGGAATGCAGTCCCCGCTCTGGGGGCAGGGCCCGCGCAAGGGGTCTCCTCCCCCTCCACCCGCCCGCCCAGCTCACCTTGATGCGCTCGATGCCGGCTTCGATGCGCAGCTGCTCCACCAGCTTCCGGGCCTGGGCTACGTTGTTAGTCGCTGACATTGTTTGCCATCGGCGCCGGCCCTGCTGTCCAGAGAGCTGCGGGGGAGGGGAGCAGACGGGTGTGAGCCGGCTCCTGAAGCCCCAGCCCCATGGCCAGAGGACGCCTCCCCACCCAGAAGCCTCCACCTGAGCCCCCGTGCCATGTCCCCGGAGTGGGGGCGGTGGGAGGCCCAGCCAAGGCGTCTCCATGGTCCCCCTGTGCTAGTGGGGTTAAGTGCTCCCCAGATGTGACCACCAAGCCTGTCAAGGCCATTCACCAAACCACAGCATTGACATGGGGATGACAGAATGAGGGACTCATGGGGCACGTTCTCTGATCCCTGCCCTGCTCCGTGCCCCCCAGCACCACTGACCCTGGGCAGGGTTGCGGTCTGGGGGCGTCCCAGGCACATCTTCAGCCCCCACCCTTCGATGCTATGATGTCCCAGTTGAACAGCCACAGATGTGTCTGGACATGGCCCAAGTTCCCCGGGGGACTCAGAGTCATCTGGGAGAGACCCCGGCTCTGGACCATGGCGGGTCACCCAGGAGGCCCAGTGTGCTGTGGGTCCTGGGTCTGGCTCCCCTTCCTTCATCCCGAGGCTCGTTTGCCCGGAGGATGGCCCGCCCTGTGAGAACCCTGCTCAGCGCGGCTGAGCGCAGCGGGAGGCTCCTGGCTCCTGTCTGCGAGGGTCCCTGCCTCCGACTTCCCTCGCCAGGCCCGGCTGTGACTAGGACCCCACAGGAGGCCGCCGGGGAAGGAGCGTGGGCTCCTGCTTCCCACACGGGAGAGGCTTCTGGGGGTGGGAGGGGCGATTCATGTCACCTGTTGACAAGGGAGCCCACTTGGTTTTGCGGGGTTTCCCCGAGCTTTCTGATGTCCCGGAGAGGCCTGGACAAACGCCGCAGACTAGGGAGCTGAGCACAGCAGGAATCCGCTCTCCCACGTTCTGGAGCTCAGAGGGCCGAGGTCCAGGCGGGGGGGCAGGGCTGGGTCCCCCCGGTGAGGGTCTGAGGAGGCTCTTCCTCCAGTGGCTGGTGCGGCCACGTCACTCGACCTCTGCCTCACGTGACCTTCTCACCGGGACACCCTCAGCCATGACCTCCTCTTCCTAACTACTAGCATCTGTAAAGACCCATTCTGAGGTTCTGGTGGATGTGAGTTTGGGGGGATGCTATTCACCCCGCGACGCCTTCCTTGAGGGTGGCTCATAGCCCCCACTCGCAGCGGGTAAGTGACTGCGGAGAAACCCTCTTCTCGACACCGAGCAGCCCTTCCGTGAATTCTCTGAGGGCCGCTGCTCAGCGATGGGGGTGCCTGCGGCTTTGACGACCAGATGGCACCCAGCGGTGCTCGCACCCCCACACCTTCAGGAAGTGGCTGTCACGTCTCGGGGTTCAGGGCCGGTCGGGGGCCTCCCCACCTGCTCGCCCAGCGAGAAGACCAACCTTTTGCTGCACCAATGATTCCGGCTTTGCTAGTGTTTGAGGGTGACCGATTTTCCTTCCCAAGTATTTTTATGGATCTATTTTTCATGACTTTAAAATCTGCAGGTGCCTGTTGACTCACACACAGTGGCAGGGAATGACAGATCCCTGTGCCCGGTTCTCCCACGACGACGTCTTAGAAAACCACAAGGCACAGGGACGCAGGCACAGAGGACACGGGCATCCCTCTGGCCCCCGCCCCCGCCCGGTCCCGGCGACCACCGATGGGGTTTCCTTCTCCAAACTTCCATCATTTCAGGAATGGTGAGTAAGTGGAACCGTACGACCATAACCTTCCCAGACTGGCTTTCCCCGATGGGGTCGATCACCATGAGGCACCCAGGAAAGGCACCCAGACTGCCATGCACGTGGCTAGCTCCCTGCAGAGTGGCGGTCCCCCCACCCCGGGGCGGCCGCAGCTCACCTGCGGAAGGTCAAGGTCCCCGGCCCAGAGAGGTGGCAGCCCTGCGGTTCACCGGCAGAAGGTCAATCTGGCCCAATTCCTGTTTTGGGCCCTCACAACGCAGCTGCCCCACATTGCAGACTTTTGTGCAAACCCAAGGGTTTGTCTCTGAGATAAACGCTGAGGGATGGGACTGCGGGTTCAATTTTCAGAGAAGACGCCAAGCTGTCTTCCAGAGTGGCCGGGCCACCTGCGTTCACACCAGCACCGGACGAGCGGTGTTAGCTTAGTTTCATAATTCAGCTGTGCACACTTTCCCCGTCACTTGGGCGGCAAAGATGCAACTTTCCCCGAAGTCTTCATCTGGGGGCTCTGGCAGAGCGGTTCGAACGGCTGATCACGCCCTCCAAGGACACCGGGCCGAGCGCGTCAGGATCTCTGGGGATCCCACAACCAGAGGAGCTCCTGGTACCAGGGCGGGGCAGGATCCTGCTCAGCCCCCACCATGCCCGGGACCCCCCTACTGCCCGGGGACGACGCGCTCAGTGTTTTCAGTGTCCAGGCTGAGGAGGCTCCGGGAGAGCGGCATGGGTGTCTGTGCAGACACAGGGCCCAAGGTCAGGAGTCTAGGGAGACACTTAGCCAGTAACGAGCAGCAGCCTGTGTCTGTCACGACGCAGCGGGCATGGTCTGCTCGGGGTCACCAGAGCCAGAGGGCCACGCACAAGTAAAGGCAGCTATCAGCCTCTGTCCCTCTGTCCCTCCCTCTGTCCGTCCTTTTCTTTCCTTCCTTCCTTCCTCCCTCCCTCCCTCTGTTTCTCCTTCTTCCCACCCTTCCTCCCTCCCTCCATCCCTTCCTCCCTTCCTCCCTCTTTCCTTCCAGTTTAATTATTTATTTAAGTCGTCTCTACACCCACTGTGGGGCTTGAACTCATGGCCCCGAGATCAAGAGTCACACGCTTTTCGACTGAGCCGGCCAGGCGACCCAGATTTCAGATTTTCAAAACATTTTCTATTTAGCAATAATAATAATTAAAAAAAGGGCCACTGATACACACTGTACCTTGGGTGGGTCTCCAGGCAGTTAGACTGAGTGAAAAAAGCCAATCCCCAAAGGTCACGTGACATGGGTTTCCATTTACAGAACAGATCTGAGATGACAGAATTGTTGGGACGGAGGAGAGATTCACGGTTCTGGGGGGCAGGGGGGGTGGGCCTGGGCAGGAGGGGGCTCCTCGTGGCACTGGAAACGTGGACTCCTTGAGGGGGGCAGGAGGCTCACAGCCCACACGAGTGACAACCTTGCACAGTTCCGCACACACGCACACACGCGGGACCGCAGCAACAGAGTACGGCAGTGGACGGTATCGTGTGGACATTCTGGTTGTGATACCGGCCGTAGGTCCACAAGATGCTACCGTTGCAGAAACTGAGCGGGTGATACGTGGACCGTCTCTGATTTGTTACAACCGCGTGTGAATTCAAAGTGACCTCCGCAGGAGTCTCAGGAGAAAGACCCCTCCATGCCGCCTGGCTCCCTGCCCGTCCGGCAGACATCCAGCCCCCTTCTGGGCCAGAAAAGGCCCGAGTGTGTCTGTTCTGAGAGCACAGAGCCCACGTGTGGGTTTCCAGAAGGCTCTGATTCAGCAGAGAGCTTCAAAGCAGCCACAAAACATCCAGCTCAGGGAAAACTGCCCTTGGTTGGGCTTACAAATACCTAAATTACTCAGCGCTAAATATAGACGCGTTCGGGTAAGAAACGGGCTGGCCCCGTGGCGTGTTTTCCTTGGAAGGCCCAGGACGCCTGCTGGGCATCCACACTCAGAAGCGTCCACTGGGATCCCAGGACTCCCGCATCCCTGAGGCCACCCCCAGCCTGGCCTCCCTCTGAAGCACGGAACCCCTTAGTGTGGCTGGTTTCCTGTTCCACACACATCCCAAAAGGCTCCCTCTGGGATGGGTTCGCACGGCCCCCGAGGACGGCTGGGGGATGTGCACGCCCACGAGTGTGTGCACGTATGTGTGTGTGCAGTGGGTGTGTATGTGTGTACGTGAGCGTGCACACGCGTGTCTGTGTACAGGTGTGTGTGTGCATGTGTGTGCGCGGTGAGCATGTACATGCGCGTGCGCGTGAGCGTGCATACGCGTGTCCGTGTACAGACGTGTGCATGTGTGCTGTGAGCATGTACGCACGTGCACGTGTGGTGAGCACGTGTGAGCGTGCACACGCATGACCGTGTACAGACATGTGCATGTGTGCGAGTGTGGTGAGCATGTCCGTGCACGTGCGTGTGAGCGTGCACACACATGTCTGTGTACAGATGTGTGTGCATGTGCACCGCGCCTGTATATGTGTGCCCGAGTGTGCTGAGATGCTGGGACCAGACGCTGGTTGTGTCACTGCCGTGTACGCGGCAGACTCAGCCTTGTCCTGGCGGGGGTCATAGCCAGTCACTGACTCATAGCTCAGCCGTAGCCCCGACACAACAGGCGGCGGCGCTGAGTCAGCCCCAGCACATTCCTCACTCGGTGCTGGTCCACAAGCAGCACATGATGGCGCCCAACCTGGCCGGACCTGCTCGGGCCCTGGGGGACAGGAGGGAGTGGGCCTGGGGACAGGAGGGAGCCCAGCATGGGGACAGGAGGGAGCGGGCTGGGCTGTCTGTCCTGGCCCTGACTCCCGGTCCTGCCCCTGCAAGGTGCCCAGGGCACAGCTCGGGGGACGCCCCACCCCTGCTGGGAAGCCATGCCGAGCCTAGGGGCTCCTGCGTGAGAATCTCCCGTGGGCATGTGTGACAGGAAGGACAGCGGAGGCCTCCTGCCCTGGGGTACGTTGGGAGAATGTGGCATCATGATCGGGGGGGCAGTCATCCCTGGAAGGAACAGGTCTGCCCTTACACACCAGGCTCCAGGGCACACAGGGTCAAACAAATCATGGGGAGGGGCAGCGTGTCTCCCACGGTGGGCTGCGGACGCGGCCACATGGGGAAACAGAACGGCGTCTAATGGGGCATCCCTGACCCCCACCCTCCGTGCCAGGAGCACCCCCCCGTCCAGACGGCTGCAGACATCCCCAGACGTCGTCCCGTGTCTCCAGGGAGCAGAGCTGGCCTGGCATGAGAACCACTGAGCAGCTCAGACTCTATTTCACACCACAGAGGTTCCTTATAAAGAGCCACAGAATCGGGAAGAAAATACACACAGATCAGTGAAGCTGTACTGGGTGCTTATTCTCAATCACAGAGAAGTTAGGTTCTAGCAACTGAAGCAACAGAAAGAACGGAGAAGGTCAGCAGCTCTGATCTTCTGGAAACGCATAGAACTTCACGGCAAGTGCTAACTGGACTGGAAACCAAGGCCACCACCGACCCGGCCAAGGCCACGGCAATGCAGAAGCTGACGGGCAGCCCTGTAAGGCGTTAATCACACGTGGGCCGAGCCCCCCGGAGGTGCGGCACAAGGACTCAAGGAAGCAATTCAGGTAAGAAGTGATTTAACTGGTAAAAACCAAAGTGAAGGGGCGCCTGGGTGGCTCAGTGGGTTAAGCCTCTGCCTTCGGCTCGGGTCATGATCTCAGGGTCCTGGGATCGAGCCCTGCATCAGGCTCTCTGCTGGGCAGGGCGCCTGCTTCCCTCTCTCTCTGCCTGCCTCTCTGCCTACCTGTGATCTCTTTCTCTGTCAAATAAATAAATAAAATCTTAAAAAAAAAGATATGCGTGGTTAAAGGCAGAGAGGGAACCTCAAAGTGACAATTTTAAGTAGGCTCTGTGCTCAACATGGGACTCGAACTCATGACCCCGAGATGGAGAGTCACACGCTCCACCCACTGAGTCTGCCGGGCGCCCCTGAGTGACAATTTCATCAGCGATTATTTTCATGACTTCCTTCAGTGAAGGGTTTCCCAGTCAGGGACAATCTGCATACAGTGAAATTTGTCCTTTTGGGCACACAGTCAATGAGGTTTCACACACATCCCGTCAGGCAGCCGACACCACCCTCCAGATCCAGACTCTGTCCCCCTGGGACGCGCCCCGTGCCGCTGCGTCTGCAGCCAGCCCCTGCGGCCCTGGTCCGGGAGCGCACACACGGGCCTGCGAGCCGGTCTGGCCTTGCTCCCTCGGCCGAAGGCCGGGTGGGTCACCGTGTTGTGGGGCTCGCGGGCACGCTGCTCCTGTTTGGGGCTGTGTAGTAGCCCACAGCCCACCCAGGACACTGCGGGGCCTGTTGGCCCTTTAGCCAACCGGGCCACGTCAGGGCACGGGAGACTGTGAAGAATGCCGCGATGCGCTCGTGCCCAGGGTCTGTGGAGCCTGCGCTCCCGATCCTCCTGGGGGAGGCCCGGGCCTGGGACTTCCAGCTGCGCCGGCAGGTGTCAGTTTAACTTTACAAGTTAAATATTTTCCAAGCAGTTTCCAAAGTCACCGCACTCGTTTGCACTTTGAAATAATCCGACAGGGATTGCAAAAAATAGTATAACCCCGTGTGCCCTTCTCCCCCGACGGTGCCGTGTCCGACGCGACCACGGGACATCACGAGGTCAAGACGCTGAGGCTACCTGATGCCCGCTCAGGTGTCCCCAGCCCTCCCACGGCTCCTTTCTCTGCAGAACAGATTTTTGCCCCCGCCCTTCTCTCCGGGAGGGTCTGGCCTCCATCCCTGACCCAGTGTCAATCCCCTTCCTCCTGAGCTCCTCAGGGAGCTGGGCTGCCTGCCCCACACTGCCGTGAGCCCCAGGGGCACACGAGGCTTGGAATAAATGTTTGCTGAGTGGGTGGGTGGGCAGATGCACGTGAAAAAGTGTGACCAGTCTGGGCTCTGGTCTGCAAAGCTACGAGGCAGCTGAGCCCTTGTGTTCATCACGTCGTAAACACGCCTGGCCGGCATGGGGGAGGGGTAGAGTCTCTTCCCGCTCCGTGCCGTGCCGTGGACCCCGGGGCCAGACTGTTCTCTGAGATCATTCCCCTGCCCCACCCGCTCAGCGCCAAGAGCACCCCCATTGTGACGGCTGCAGACGTCCCCAGACACTGCCCCATGTCCCCTGGGGCCAGGATCTAAGTCCTTTATGCGAAGAAACTGTAGCTAAGAGAGGCTCATTTGGGCAAAACGTAAAGTTTCTCTGGGACTGAAATGTAATAAATGAAAATAGAAGCTTCTTTCAAAAGGGCTTTAATCTTCTTAGCATCAAATGACCTTCCGTGACTGCAAGTGACCCAGGGCGAGCTGCCCCTTGAACTCATCAGCCACTTGCCAGGCGGTGAGGCTGCAGGTGCCGAAAGGCGCAAAGTGGAAGCGGGAGCCGAGCGGGACGTGGCGCGCCTGCATTCCGCAGACCTCGAAGCTGTGTGGCTATGGGGAAGTTACCGCCCCTCTCTGAGCTCCAGCGAACTCTGCACTGCTCAGAGTGTCAGGCCCTCCCCGGCCGGGCCCAGCACACCTCCAGGTCCCCAAGTTCCAGTGCCAAGGAACAGGGGTGCCCAGAGGCCGGCAGCCACAGAGGAGACCCTCTGGGCGTGCCCAGCGGAGGTAGCAGGGCCGGTTTGGTGCAAGCTATTGAGAAATCCCGCTCCCCACGGAGCTGCTGCCCCGAAGTGGTCACGCCCCTCAGATGCCCAGGGGCCGGGTGGGACAGGTGTGAGTGTGATTAGAGGCACTCCGGCCTCTGGGGACCCTCAGCCGCAAAGCTGTCCTGCTGAGCCCCCAGAGCTATCAGGTCTCAGGGAGAAATGGGACTGATTTCCCGGCACCTCGTTCCAAGGACAAAGGCAGCCCCAGCTCCTGAAGGTGCAACAGGCGTGTCTCGAAGTGGGTTCGCGTGCCAGCTCTGCCCTGACCTGGGTCTTCGCTTCCTCCACTGGAGAATAAGACAGCTGTTAAAAGCTGAGAAGGGAATCCCTGTTTGTCACCCACTGGTTCTAAGATCCAGATGATCCGCGTTCATGGCTTCTGCCGACTAAGTCTCCTGGACTTTGAGTGAAGTCCTCTGTCTGCCGATTTTGGCTTATACCACAGTGGGATGCTAACGTGGACACCACAGTGGGACGCTAACGTGGACAGGCTCGCCTGCCGCGGGCAACCAGGAAGCTGGATAGAACCCAGGCGCATGTGCTCGAGGGTGCTGGAGGGTTACTAGCGAAGAATTTATAGCTAAGGTCTGGGGGAGGAGGGAAGCCCAGGAGTCTGGGTTTTGGGGTCACTTTCCCAGGATGGAAGGTTTGCTAAGGGGCCGAGTGGTGCTTCCATCAGCTTGCAAGGCTGGCGATGCAGAGACTGACATCCGGGGCCCTCCGAAGGGTGAGTGCTGGGCGAACTCCCCGGGTACAAACTGGGAGAGCAGAGCAGTGCGGTCCAAGCAGGAGAAGAACTCGGATGTGGCGATGTGGGGCAACACGGCAGACGCCGCATGGGGTCTTCTTGAACGCATGGCAGCATTTGACTAGACTGAATTTCAGATGGAATTGAATTTTACTGTCACTTTTACCATGGGTGACATTACCTTAGCTTTTCCCAAATAATCATGCAAAATGATGGGGTCACCGTGATTATCACACACACAGAGGGATATGGGTACACTCTTAAAGCGACCGCAGAGGAGAGCCACATAAACTCAGACCTCCATCTGGACGGAGGTGATCCCAGGTTTCGGGCAGCCCTAAACGCTGGGCATGAGTAAATGGACAGCTCCTCTGGCGGAAAACATCATCTTAGGATTCAAATTATCTCCACAAACAAGTTGGCAAGCGCAGTGTCTAGCTCACAACTAGTAATAACCAGGTGTACAAGGAGGTAAGAGCCCACAAACAAAACCCAAGAGGAATAACAGGCAAGACGAACAGCTCACAGGGGCTCCTGACCCCGGAGCTGGCAGATGCTTTACAGTAATTGTGTTAATTACGTCCAAGGAGATAAACAGGTGAGACTGTTTATCCAGCAGCCCTGGACACTACAGAAGAACCGGCGGACATAAGCGTAAGGCCAATGTCTAAAGCCCAAGAGCTCAGTGGAGAGAATGTCATCGTTAAAGACAACTTCGGAGAAAGTTGGTGAGCTGGAGGACAGTTCAGGGGAGAACACCCAGGGCAAAGCACGGAGATGCAGAGGAAAAAGAAAGACGGAAGAGAAGGTAAGAGAAGAAGGAGTAATGCGTGCCCGGGGCCCGGGAAGGAGAAGAGGGAGGATGGAGCAGGAGTCATCCCTGAAGTGTAATGAGAGACCGTTTCTCCAAACTGAGGATTCAACAAAATACTATTTTCAGCCACAGATTCAAGAGGTCCTAGAACCTCGGGCAGGATAAACGTCTTAGGCACTGACGGAGAAATAGCCAGGAAGCCCGCGAAAAGGTACTCCCTGGTGAGTCGTCAGGGAGACATGAATGGACACTGGAATGGGCGGCTGCTTCCCGAGCACTCTGGGGGCGAAAGCAGAAAAGATCGGCAACTGTGAATACTGGGGATGGCGCGGAAATGCTGGAAGTTTCACACGTTCTTGAAGGGAGTGTTCAACGGTACGACCACTTTGGGAAATGGGTTGGCGGTTTCTTAGCAGGTGAACGCCATGCCTCACCTGTGACCCAGCCGTTCTGCTCGAAGGGACTCCGCAAGACAAACAGAAGCAAACTTCCAGCAAAGGACTCCCACGGGACGTTCACGTCTTGACTTAGGACAGCAGAGCTGGAAGGAGCCCGAACGTCGCCGCCGGGACCGTGAGGAAGCAAACCGCGCTAATTCACGCCGTGAAACAGGACGGCACGAGGACAGAAACAGCCTACGGGGGAGAGCAGCCGCGCGGGTGAGCCTCAGAAGTATTCAGCCCATCAGAAGCCAGACAGTGGAAACGCTCCACGTCCCAAGCGAGGTGTTGGCGTCCACAGGTGCACGTTTGTCAAAACTCGCCCCGCTGTGTACTGAAGGTCTGTTCCTCTTGCTGACGGTGAATCACGCCTTAATAAAACCGGTTAATCACAGAGCAAGCAAGAAAACACACACCGCCGGACGGAAGAGGACCAACAACCAGGCGGACTCCGGGAAGACCCCAGACCCGGTGAAGAGCGCGTTCAGGACTTCAGGTGAAATACAGATGCTTCCAGACCCACAGAACAGACAGCCTCCCCGGCAGACCCGCCTCGTTACGGGAGAGTGAGAGGACGTTAGAGAAACAGGAGCCCAGACAGGAGGGAGGGGATGTGTGAAGGAGTGAAAAACCCGGGGTAGAACTTGACGAAGTAACTCGCGAGTTCTGGGAAACGCGACAGGGAGCGGAAGCCCCTGGAAAGGCCCGGCGCCCCTCGCCAGCTGCCAGCTCCCTTCCCCTCCAGTCAGGTTTTCAGCCGCTGTTCTGTACCTCGACCTTAAACGTTTTAGGGTGCCCCCTTGTGTTCTGCTATTCTGTTCCAGGGGTCACTTCCATAGTTTGGAAGCTACACACATGCACTTGCGTCTGGCCCAGGGCCAGAGTGAGAGACCCACTGAGTTCTCTTCTGCCGCCATCTGACCCCTGACCCCACTCCCTGGGTGTGGGTGCTGTGTGCCCGGGGGGATCAGTACTCCTGCCTGCCTGCCTGTCCCGAGGGCTGCCAGTTCCTTGGGCATGGGGTCCATGTCTTCCTCCAAAATACTCTCTCTGTGGCCCCCTGAATCACCCATCCAGGAGAAATCTCGCCATATGACTGACTTCTCGGCCGAAAACCATCCCCACCCAAAATTTTAGAGAAACAGGATGTTTCACACGTGGACTCACATCCCGCGTGGCCTTCTGTGTCTGGTTCCCTCCCTGAGCGTCGTGGGCTTGGAGTCTGTCCCCGGGGCGGTGCATGGGGGCCCCTCGCTCCTGCTGGCGGCCGAGGGATGCTTCGGCACATGTGCAGGGTCACGTTTTTAAGCAAACATTTTTTACAAGGACAAGAAGAAAAAGAAAAGACCTCATCTTGCTGCTGTCGAAACCCAAGCCCGTGCTGTGTTCCTAATCAGCACTAAAGCCAATCAACGGCTCGCCAGACCTCCAGCACGACTGGAAGATTCGTGTTTCTGGAGACTGGAAGATGTTTGCACCTTATTAACTGTCCTGAGACCACATGGCCGGTGGAGGTTGGACCAGGGTTCGAATGCAATTCCCAGACTAGGGCTCACGGGGAGACGGGCCCCAGGGACTGCCCGGCCACATGCCGCTGCACTGTCCTGTCCCCTGCCGTGCCTGCTCCCCCTGCCCCCAGAGCCAAGCTTTGAGGTCGGGGCCAGAGGCCATGACTCCTCCATGGCCCCATGTACTTGGCAGACGGCTTAGGGAGTAGGACCTACGGTGCTCCAGGGTCTGTGGGTGTACAGGTCGGGGTGCTCGGCACCCATACTGGTCCGGGAGCCTCCAGACCGCTTCTTCCTCTGCGGAAGGACAGGCCGCTGTCTGTGCTACAGAACACTGCAGATGTCGGGCGCCTGGGGTGCTGGGGGCTCCGAGAGAACCCTGAGTGGGCGTTAATGACAAAATGTCTTAGCTTTGTGCTTCCTGTGCAGCGGTGTGTAGGCGAAGCCGGGACTCTGAGTCCTGGGAATGTTTTCCCACGGACGAGAGCGCGCTCCCCTGCCAGCTTCCCACAGCGCTGCCCGGGGGAGTTGGGGAAATCCCTGCGGTCCTTGGAAGGCCTGTCGCCTGGGCACCCCAGGGAGGACCCCTGAGAGGACTTTCCAGGATCGGATTTCTGTCTCCCCTGCTCCCCGATGCGGCTGGGTGGGCTGCGGCTTCAGTCTCGGTGAGTCAGACGGAGGAGCGGGTGCTCTGAGAGGTCACTGGGGCCCTCCATCGCGCCAGGGTGCTCAGCAGGACTGCGTCTGGACCGCCCACAGGGGGAACGCACGGCAAGCAGGGACCCGAGACCCCCCTACCACGAGGGTGCACAGGCCGGACCTCGGAGCGCTGGCGTGCAGAGCCAAGGCACAGACGGGGGTCCTGCGGGGCTCCCTGCCTTCCCGGCACGCGCCTGGGCTGCGGTCCCCTCCAGGGAGCGGGTGCAGCCCCTCGGCTCAGCCCGGGTGCTGACTCCGCCCTTGGAGGTGTTTTCCCACTGCACAGGAAGCAAAGACAGCCAGACAAAAATGCCTGCGATCCCTCCGAATTCCGCGCATAGCTCTCATAGCTGGGGAGAGCGCCACTCCCAGCCGGCTTGCTCCTGGAGCCCGCACCCCAGCGGCCCGGCCGCTCTTTACCAGAAGAGGAAGAATGTGATGCCAGTGGAGGCTTCTGAAAGTTGGCGGGCTGGGCTGCGTAGCAGGAAAAGAATGTGAAAAATGTGCCTGGTGGGGCAGCGGCGGGAGGGAAGGGCCTTCGAGGAGAGGCTCGTGGGCTCTGGGTTCTGGGGGCCTGAAGGACCCCTCCTGGCCGCCCCCCCCCACCCTGTTTAAAAGGAGGGAGGTCAGGGAGAAGGTCTGGGCTGCGCAACCCTCCCGTGTCTCCCGCACAGACACTCCTTCTGTAAGCAGCAGGGGCCGCTGACCTGGGACAAGATGTGTCAACAAGCCCAACCTCAGGCAGGGAGTGCTCCCCAGTGAGTGCTCACCCCGGGGCTGCCTCCATCACGGCAGCTCTGGGCAGCCCTCCTCAGAGCCAGGGGCTGTGTGTGCCTGTTGGAGAGATGGAACAGTGGGGGGGCACCCCTCCGTGATGGCCCCCAGTGACCACGCAGGAGCCCTGGGCCTTCAGTGTGGCTGTGACCCGAGCAGATGAGAGGCCCGAGGAGAGGCCCTGCCCTGTGGCAGCTGCGGCTTCAAGAGAGGGAGATCGCCCTTGGCGGGACTGATTCAATTAGGGGAGCCCTTAAAAGGGAGGAGAAACGATTTCCTTTTTAAGATTTTATTTATTTGTGAGAAAGAACGAGAGAGCGTGTGCGCACGAGAGCTCACGTCGCGGGGAGCGGCAGGCAGAGGAGAAGCAGGGAGCCCGATGTAGGACTCGATCCCGGAGGCCTGGGATCGTGACCTCAGCCAAAGGCAGATGCTTTACGCACGGAGCCACCCAGACGTCCCAAGGAGGAGAAACTATTTGAAGCTTGAAAGGGATGTGGTGCAGAGAGATCCGTGTTGCCGGCTTTGAAGATGGAGACCCTGGGGTACAGCATGGGGGTGGCCGCTAGGAGGAGACAGCCAGCAGGGAGTGGGGACCCCAGTCCTGCAGGTGCACAGGCCTGAATTCCGGAGCACTGTGAATGGGCACAGGAGACCCCAAGCTCCAGAGGAGACATTCTGACTTTGGCCCGGTGACACCCCGAGCCAGGAAACCAGCCACACTGTGCCCCATCTCTGACTTCCAGACCTGGGAGCCAGCTTGTTGGGGACAGTCTGTCATACATCGCAGAGCTGGTCCACAGGCCGAGGCGAGGCCGGAACAGGGTCCCCCGGCTATGGGGCTGGCTTCGTTCTAGCACGCTCTGTGCACGACGTGGGCCGGCATGGTCCCTGCGGGCATCTGCTACTGAGCGCTGAGCGAGGACGCAAGCTCGGTGCGCCGTGGTCGTGACTCCTGCCAGTCTTCTCCTTCCCCACCCGGAGACGCAGGCCCAGAGTGGCTTCCCACAGTGTCCATCAGCGGCCCCAGCCTCCCGCGCGGCTCTGGTACACAGGGGCAGGAGCGCGCCTTCCTCTCATCCCTGGATGGCCAGGCCTGGAGACAACCAGCTCGGAGAGCCCGGGGCAGGGGAATCAGAGCCCCCAGAAGGCCGGCTGGGATGGGGCGGGGGCCCGTGGGTCTGCAGAGGCTGGGAGGGCAGGGCAAGCGGCACAGCGGCCCCTCATCTTCAGGGAGGACAGAAACAGCTTTAAAGTCTGCTTTAAAACCTCCGGAACCAGCGATTTTACAGCTCAGAGTTTCTGAACTTGTCTCTCCCGGGGACGGACAGGGAGACTCCGCCCCTGCCAACCGTTAAACGGGAAGAAAAAACACAAACCCAGGAGACACGAACCTGCAGCCAGATTCTGGGGGAAGCGGGGTGGGGGAACGATGCTGGGAGGGGCACGCAGCCCCCCACCCCCGTGCCAGGAGAGGACTGTTCCTGGGCACACCGTGTGCAGAAGGAGAGACAGGGTATTGGTGTCGACGAGGGAAGAAATCCTAAACCAAGACAGAGGGAGAGAGAAGAGGGGGAGAGGGCGGCACACTGCCCTTGGTCAAGGCCCACGCGGCATGAGGCCTAGAACAGGGACCCCCAGCCAGATGTGGCTGTGCCCCCAGGGGCCATGGAGTGGTGTCCGGGGACGTCTGTGGTCCTCACAACGGGGGTGCTCCTGGCACTGAGGGGGTGGGGGCAGGGTTGCTGCTGACCCCCCCCACCCAGAGTGCTCAGGACGCCCCCGCAGAGTGACCTGCCCAGATTGTCAGCAGCGTCGGGGGCAGGCGGGAGAGACCCCGTGTGGGACTCTGGAGAAACATGACCACAGAGAGGACAGCACGGTCTGGACATCAGGTGAGAAATTCAAAGGGAGGGGCAAGTGCCTCCAGGAGTCCCCAGGTGCTGGGCTGAGGTCAGCCCCTGGCCCGCAGCAGGGTCACGCTGCAGCAGGGATCTCCAGAGAGCCCCGGGAGCCGTGTCGGCATTTGCACTTCAGTACTGGGCAGACGCAGAGCCTCTCTGACCCCCGACCCCGGCCTCCGCCGCCCACCTCTGAGGCCCCTCTGAGGTTCCAAGCACTGGGTACCCCCACCCCTGCCCGCGGCTTCTCCAGGGTCACGGTCACCCTGGCCTGGTGTGGGGTGGGCCGGCCACGTGAGGGCCTCCTCTGAGCCTTTGCGCATCCGTGACCTTTCGGTGGGGAGGGGGCGGGGAAGCTGCAGCGGGATTTCGCTAGGTAGACGTTTCCAAGAGAAGCCACGGACCCCTTGGAAAACAGCGTCCCGTGACTCTGCCTGTCAGCCTGGTCCTTTTGTGTGTGGGCTATGTCGGTCCCTGGGGCAGCTATATTTAGAAAGGGCTGGGGACTTGGGAATGAATGAGTCCCCACACGAGAGGGGACAACAGCGCTGCAGGGCACGCCGGTGCCGCTGGGGGCTGCGGGCGCGGAGCCCAAGAATGAGCCGGCTCGTGGGCGCGGGCGGTGACCAAGGCTGACGCTGTGGCTGATGCGGGAGCAGAGGAGAAGGCTCCCTCTGTCACCGGGGGGATGACTGCAGTCATGTGAGGGTTTGCAAGCTGGGGGGCTGGGCCAGGACGCCGAGCACTCCTGCTCTTGGCTTCCGAGCACCGAGGAAATGACGTCACCCAGGCCCCGTGACGGGTAGGAAGCCCGGGGACGCGGGTAGGGCAGACCTAGCCTTCCCACCTTGGTTCAGGCGGGTCCTTTTCCCCGTGCGCCCAAGGAGCTCCTACGTCCCCAGCAAAGCCCTGGGAACGTCATCCCCTCTGAGAAGGTGCACAGCCAGTCTGGCCCAGACCCCTTCTCGGGCTGTCCACAGCCCCGCGGACGTTCTGTGGGCCCTTTATGCATCCCCTGTGGTCACTGTGACAAATGACCACCAACCTGGTGGCTTAAAACCACACACATATATTATCTGATGATTTTGGAGAAATCGGACATGAGCCTCCCAGGGCTACAACCCCCGCACGGGCAGGGCTGGTCTCTCCAGGGCCCCAGGGAGATCCAGCTCCTGCCCTTGCCTGCCCTGCAGCCCCCTCCGTCCTCCCCGCCGGCAGCACGGGGTCTGCCAGTCTCTGAGACCCCCACCCTCTGCCTCCTTCTTGTGACGACCTCGTGGGGAGGCCGGGTCTCCCGGGAACCCAGGGTCACCCCCACCTTGGGGGCTGTGACTTGCTCCCCCCTTCAAGGTGCCTCTGCCATGGCAGACGTCATACTCATAGGGTCCAGGGACCAAGATGGGGGCTCCTGGGCACCTCAACTCCTCTCCGCTCTGCAGAAGAGGGTGGCCTGTCCAGGCACACGCGGAGGAGGACGGGCCTCGGACCTGGGCCGTCTGTGGCGGCCCCTTGCTCTTGGCCGCTGGGCCGCTGGCCAGCACACCGTGTCACACAGCATCTGTGAAGTCCCCGGGGATGTCCCTCCCCACCTCTTGCTGTGGCTGGGAAGTCCGGGACAAAGCAGACCCAGGGGGCCCCTTCCTAAGCTGTCATGAGGGACATTTTTCATGTTAACAGTGAAGAACAGGGAGGAGCGGCCCTCTAAGAGTGAGACCGGAGAACATGGGGCATGCAGGGTCTGCAGTAGGGTGTTGCCGGAGTGACTCTGTCTGTGGTCATCACAAGTTGGGGGCTCCTGGCGTGGAGGGGTGGGGCCAGGGATGCTGCTTGGCACCCCCAGTGCCCGGAAGGCTCTGCAGGGAGCGCCCCAGCCCCGGGGCCGCTGTGCTGGCGAGGAGACCCTGGCCTGGGGATATTCAGCCCCACAAGGCAGCTCTCCTATGAAATCCGTGTGCTGTGCTGGGCCCACTGGAGTCAAAGGAGGAGCGTGGCTTCAGCACGTGTTCCCGGTGTACACCATGAACCCTCGGTGTCCAGGCAGGCCAGAACTCCGGAGGAGCCCCAGATGTCCATGCGGTGCAGACAGGAGGGCCTGGGGGGCCTCTCTCTGCACCATAGCAAAGCACTGGGATGTCTGCATAGAGCCCCCCTCCACCCGCTGAGTGCTAACCACATGGGTCTGGATGGATGCGTGACCCCCAAACAGAGTAAAGGTGCGGAGAAGCGAGAGGCCCAGCCCGGGATGCCATTTCCGGCCCGTGTGGGCTCAGGGGAGGGCTTCGAGAGGCCTTGGCCACGGGGCTGCTGGACCACAGGCTCATTGGGGGGTGGCGGTCACGGACCGGGAGCATGGAGCCACATCAGGTCTGTGGTGCTAGGAGCAGGGTTTTGGTGTCGTGCAGGAAACCTTCCAGAGGGGGACAACACCACAGCAGCCCTGGGACCCAGAGACTGGAGGGAGGGATCGGAGGGCCTGGGTGCCCACGGGTGACCGCGGCTGGCCATGGGGTGCCGGGTGCCAGTGCCGGGTTTGTGGGAAACCTCTTCTGGGAGTGAGTTAATCTCCACTCCCAGTGGCCTCTGCCCCAAGATGAGGTTTCGATGACCCGTGCGGAATTTCTAACAATGAGATCAAGTGTCTGGTTCTGCTCACGCTGACATCCCCTTTCTCAACCGTCCAAATTCCATTACGCCTTTTCTTGTTACTGTAGGAAGGCAGCCAAGCCCGGGGCCGCCTGGGCCGTGCCGAGTCTCCTGGGACTCCGGCTGGAAGGGGAACCGTGGCTGCGGCGGGCAGGGTCTCCGCAGGACCCTGGACGGACGGCGCGCAGGACGTGGAGAACGCGCAGGATGCGGGAGCGGGACGTCGCGGGATCTGTGGGGGCCTCTGCATGGCAGCCAGTGTGTTCTCCGGTGGAGACCCCTGATGTCGGTCCCGCCCCACCCCCGCGAGCTCTTCCTCGCTGGTGTGGCCAGGTACGGCTATGTTTAGGAAGCCCAGGATGGACGGAGCGGTGGACGAGCCCCCGGTGACAGGCAGCAGGCACCCCAGCACACAGCCCCACAGCTGCAGGGGAATGAGCTCGCCAGCACCCTGGGGGGGCCTCAGGGGCAGGGTCTCCCCGTCTCCAGTGAAGCTGCAAGCTGACACCAGCACAGTGGGCCTGGGGGACCCGGGGCAGACAACCCAGTCGGGCTGCACCCAGATTCCTGACCCCCCGAGACCACGGGAGAACACACGGGTGGAGACGGGGTCATTTGTCCCCCAGCATCACTAACCAAGACAGCAGAGGGGTGACTAGAGTTTCCGGAGACAACCCAGGCCTGCAGGAGGTGGCGGGAAGACAGCCCAATGTGCCTGCCAGGATGTCCCCCCAACTCGGTCCCAGGATGCCAACTGCGCCTTCTGCTCCTAAAATGGACCTACCTGACTACACAAATATCTACACAGAATACAGGAAGAATGCAAAATAATCATAACCTCGCCCTCCTGACCCCAAGATCCCTGACGAAAATCACCACTCCCGGAAGGAGCGGCTCTGCGTCCTGTTCGGGGGAGCAAGTCCGGGGCCACCCAGCAGGCGAGGGACAGAGCCAGGAAGGAGGGAGCCCTGCCGAGTCCGAGAGGAACCACGCCAGCCAACGAGGAGTCCGCTGATCAATTCCAGGCCAAAGACCCACCTGAAACGAACATTTGTCACCGGGCCTGGCTCTTTGCTGCCTGGAATGCCAGTGGACCTCCCTGTGAGCAGCAGAGGTACCCAGCGGTCTGGGACTCCCCGGCCTGTCAGACAGTTCGCCGGCCCCAGTCCTGCCTCGTCCCCTGCTGCTCACGGGCCCGGGGGCTCCTGCCGGCACCCACACGGGTCCCCCGCCTGCACCGGGAGGGACACAGTCTCTTTCACACCCGCCACACCGAGGCAGGGAGCAGACGGGAGCCAGGCTCCCGTTCTGTGTCTCAGCGCTCACACCTGCCGTTTCAGGCGTTTGGGAAGACCTGTCCGCCGTGCCCTTGGCCTAGGCACAGGGTGTCAGAGCGCGAGACAGCCCGCGTTTCCTGCACCGGGACACCCTCCGCAGCACGCTGGGCCTGCTGGGTCTTCCCCGTCCCCTCCCCACACCCCCTCAGAAACCACCCACTCACTATTTAAAATAAACAATTCTGTGCTTTTTGGTATATTACATTGTCGGTTTTTAAAGCACAAACATATGGTAAAATGTATACATAACAGAACCATTTTTCTTTAAATTAAGTAGGCTCCACACCCAATGTGGGGCTCGAACTCATGACCCCGAGACCAAGAGTCATGTGCTCTACTGACCGAGCCGGCTGGGCGCCCCAGTTTTGACCATTTTCAAGTGTGCAGTTCAGTGGGATTAAATATACTCACAGTGTTGTGCAACCACCGCACTCCATCTAGTCCCAGAACATTGCATCACCCCAAAGCAACCCTGTCCCCAACACTTGTCCTCCCCCGGCCCCCGCGAGCCCCTTCCCGTCCGTGGAGGGGCCTGTTCTGGGTGTGTCACGTGCGTGGACTCACACCCCGTGTGGCCTTCCATGTCTGGTTCCCTCCCTGAGCGGCATGGGCTCAGGGTCCGTCCCCGGGGCAGCGCGCGGGGGCCTCGCTCCTGCTCGGGGCCGAGGGACGTGGCAAGTTTTGCTCATCCGTTCACTGGCTGACGGCCCCAAGGGCTCTGAGAGGCCGTGCCCCTGGGCAAGTGGCCGTGCAGCCTGGGAGGCCAGGAGCCGGCGAGCTTTCCACGTCTGCAAGGCTGGGCCACGGAACGACCAGGCGTGTGGTCAAGCATTATTCCGGATGATTCCGGGAGGCTCTTTCTGGATGAGACTGACCTCTAAACCAGGGGGCTTTGTGAAGACAGGAGGACGCTCTCCGGACCACGACCTGACTTCCGACTTTGAGGACTGAGGACGGGAAACACAAGGGAAACCGGAAGCTGGCAGGAGGAGGGGGTGACAAACACGGAGCGGAGATAAATGCAACAGACTAGAAGCACCGCGCAAGCGTCCACGAGAGCCGAAGCCGGTTCTCTGAAGAGACGGACAGCGCTGTGACCCGTCCGCGGCCCGACGCGGAACAGCAGAGACGAGGCGCACATCACAGGAGGGGGAACGAGGGCCATGTCACCACCAGCCGCCTGGAGCTGGAAGGGGCTCGGGGGGCTGGGGGTGGGGGACACTGAGAACGACCAAGGCCAGCACAGGCAGCAGCCGAGCCCTCGGGAAGCGCACTCGTGGGCACCCCCAGCTCAGGGGCCCCTTGCATCTGCCAGAGACCCGTTCCAGCCCCCGGGGTCGTGCGCGCTTAGACCCAGGCCTCGCTGCATCTCTGCAACATTCCTGGGAAGCTGGGGATGTCATTTCCGTGGCAGAGATGAAAGGAATCCGCCGAGTGGGACAGAGCCGGGAGAGGCCGGCCTGGGGTCCGGACGCGGGTTTCCTGGCTGTGGGCCTGGAGCTCTTTCCACGGCGACGCGACGCCCCGTGTGTCCTGCGTGCACCGAGCACTGTGGGGTGCTTGGTCCTTTTTCTAAAAACAACAGATTCCTAACTCCTGAAGTAAGGCAGAATGCTACCTACCTTCCCCAGTTTTTCCAAAGAGCACTGCTTTCCCCCAGAAGAGAAGGGAGAGACAGAGAGAGAGCAGCACAGTTTAGTGGTTTTGACTTAATCATCTCCCACTTTTCTCGGGGAAATACTTCGCTGTCGCCAAAAACGTGGAGTGTGAATGGAACTGGCCGCGGCCTCCAGAGAGCCCGGGCTGGGGTTCTGAAGAGTCTGCTTTACTCTCCACAACCCAGCCCATGGGGAGACACCCGTGTTTCCTGGGGGCAGGGCGGGGGCACCGAGTGTTCCTCTGGGACCCACACGACTCCGTTCCGGAGCATGACGGACGCACCAGTATCAGAAAAACAAAACGCTCAGGAACCGAGCCTTGAAACGTCACGCTTGGTGTTTTTCCACGTCGGGTTTTCTACTTTGCTGGAAGCCACGTGCCAGGACCGAAGAGGGAGAGGTGGAAAACGCAGACTCCGGACGAACCGATTAACCCCGGGCGGCGGAGGTGACAGGTACCCGGGCACAGGAAGGCGCGGGATCTGAGGCTGGCCACCGAGGGCCAGCAGGCCGACAGGAAGGCCAGGACGTCCCGGGATCACACTGGGGGGTGGCACTTTGGAGCTGCTGTTTTCCAGGGAGGGGACCCCTGCTCCGGAACCCTGGACAGAGCTCAGTCTCCCTCTGGTACTGGACACCCACACAGCAGGACCATCCTTGGGGGCCACCGTGTCCAGCTGTCAGGGTGAGCCTGAGACTGAGAGCCAAGCTACACCCCATGTTGCCCCAGCTGCCCCGAGAATGGACCACTGGGGGGGGCCCCCCTTTCCTGCTTCCCGGCAAGCATGGCCACGAGGGAGAGGCGAGTGTCCCGCCCAGCTGCTGTGGCCAGCACCAGCCTCCTGTGTGTCTGAGGAAGCTCCAGGCTATGGAGGCTAGGCAGATGCCTTCGTCTGGGTCCCCCAGGGGACCCTGCAGCTGCTGGGACCACCACAACTGGAAAAGCTGGCAGCTAGACCCTCAAGTTTGGGGCGGGGGGTGTGGCGCTGGTCCTTGGGGCTGATTCTGCTGTGGGCTTGTCCTGGGGGGGGCAGCAGAAGACCCTGTCCCTGGGCTACCGCAGGCCACGCTCTTTCCCTCCAGTTCCCACCATCTCCCATGCTCTTGAGAGCCGGCCCCTTCCTCTGCAAACATTAGCTCTTTCCACAAACCGACAGGGTTTTTTCCACTTACACAAAGGGTCGTGCCACTCCCGGCCACACGAACCTTTCTCCACCGCCCTGGGCTCCAGGGGCTAGCACCACAGGCTGGGGGTGGGGAGCGGACATCGGTGGAGACCTTCCCCACGGCCCGGCGGGGGGCCCAGCATCTCCGACGCAGGGAGGAGGCATCTGGGTGGTTTTCTCTAGAGCAAGCAGGGCTCTCCCAGGGCCTCCCGGGGCAGACCACTGGCCCCCGCCCGCTGCCGCCTGCGCGGCATCCCTGGCCCTCCCCGCTCCACGCCGGGAGCTCTCGCTGGAGCTGAAACAACCAAAAATGTCCCCAGGCGCCACCTGGTCCCCTGGGGAGCAGACTCACTCCCAGGTGAGACCCCCTGGGTCAGGAGGTCCCACGGACCTTCAGGACACTGCGTTCTGCAGCCGTCGGGCTCCAGAGGTCCTGGGACACTGCACACGCTTCACGACACACGCTGAGTGGGGGCGACTCACAGACGCTGGGGTTGCCCTGGTTCGTACCCTCTGACCCCGGGATTGACTCTGGTGTCCAGCGTGAGCAGGGACCAGACTTACCTGCTTTTTCAGATAATGTGGGGTCTCCCTCGTGGCCCAACATTTGGAGCCGGGTCACTCTCGGCAGGGGCGTCCCGGCCACCGCGGGCACCGAGCAACATCACGGCCCCACCCCCTCGATGCCGAGAACAGCCCCTGTTGCGATGACCACAGACGTCCCCAGACATGGCCCCGGGCCCTGTGGGGGCAGAACCAGCCCCGGTGAGACTTCTGTCTTAAGGGAGGGTCTGAGTGAGAGCCACGCGGGGAGACGGAGCCGGGCCGGCCGGGCCGGAAAGAGGCGGGGGTGGGAGGCAGCCCTGGGGGTGGGGCCCTCCCAGCGGGCCAGGCCTCGGCACGTCTGCGCTGAGCACCGCACTGTCCGCACAGTCCTTTCTCGGCTTTGCCTAACTGCTAAAATCTCTGTGTAACCGCAGTGACTCTCGGCGGGGGCGGGATGGGGGCGGGGCGCGGTTCTCAGTCATCCTCGGACACACGCAGGGCAGTGACAAATCTGTCGCTGACCCGTTCCCAGCCTAGGTGGGACGAGGCGCTCAGCTCGGGCCACGACCCCTGAGGTCCCCTCTCTGTCCCAAGCGCTGCGGTGTCTGCATTTTGGGCTGCAGGAGGCTGCGTCCGTCCAAGGGCGCAGCGGCGGGGCTGGCTGGTGTTCCCGAGCACGGAAGGCGACGACACCGCCCGTGGGGAAAGGATGCGCCAGACACGCCGCATCTCGCAGCACTTACCACGCTGCTGGCTGTGAGCGCGGCGTTAGCGAGCCGACCGCCCCTTAACTGAGGTCTTTAAACAGTCGCTCGAGGGCCACGAGGTCAAGGTCACGTATGGATCGGCTGACGAGGACGTGACCGGCGCTCACAGGAACCGAGGCTGGCAAGGCCCCGGGCGCCGCACATGCCCGCTAACTCAGCGTCCGCAGCGACTTCCCGGGACAGAACCGCCCCCCGCCGAGAAGCTCTGCAGACGCGCAGGAACACAGACACACACGCGCCGTGTGGAGCGGCTGCCCTGGATGCTTCTGGCGCTTCTGATCGATGTCTCTTCTCGAAGACATTTGCCAGGAAAACCTACGCACGGGACGCAGATGTCCTCGCACATCGAGGCTGGGTGCGTCCCTGGAGACTAATCCTGGTGTAAACCCTGAGTTCAGAGGTACAGGGGCTGACTCGCCCTCCAGAAAGGCTGCGAGAAGGTCCCCCGCAGAGCCACGGGTGCTCTTAGCCATCACCCCGCCAACTCGGCCAGGAGGCCACGGGGCACGGACTCAGCCGCCTCAGGTTTTCCCACACTCCCCTGTTGAGAGTGTGCAGAAGCGCGGACGGAGCATTCCTCACAGCTCTGTGCGTGTGAACTGTGGCGCCTGCGTCACCAACACCGGCATCGGCATCCCAGGTCCGCAGGCGACATCCCAGTGCCTCCCCCCAGAGGGCATCCCTGTCCTCGCTTCCGTTATCATTACAACTTTCATCATTACTAGCCTGACTCTCGCCCCTGAAGACAGAAAAGAGGGTCGACCCTGACGGCAGGATGAGATGTGGAAGGGAGAAGGAAGAACGGCCTGGAAGATTCTGGAAGGTTCTAGAAGACAGCCAGCCAGCATCTGCTCGGAAGCTTTGAGAGGTCACTCTGTCTGGCCTGAGGGGCAGTGAGGGGGGTTTGAGCACGTCCCAGCTCTGGACACCTGCCCGGTCGCTCGTTCTGAGAGCCTCGATGGCCTGTGTGAGACACGGGGGCCCCGTGGCATCGCTCTCAGGTGACTGTCAGGACAGCACCAGGCGGGCCCAGGGCGCTCACCGCAGCAACGCCAGAAGGAATCACGTACCGCATACACCATAGAGAGCCACGTGGAAGTGGGGGCGGGGGCTCCCAGGGTCGGGGCCGACTCGCCTGGGTCAAGCTGACAGGTCACACGGCTGCGGCAGCTGCCGCTGAGGGGCCGTGAGGGGTTGGGGTGGGCACGACTCGTCTCCCCACTGCTCACAACGCGTCATAAGACGATTTTCTCTTCTCTCTCCTACGCTCCTGAGAAAGGTGTCAGGACCGCATTTGCAGCGCGGCTCCTGACGCCCTTGCGGACACGTGCTGCCTGTGGCTCGCCTGGTAGCCCGGAGGGAGGAACATTCCAGAATGCCTGGCTAACTGACTCCGTGCTTTTCCACGAGCAAGGCCCTTCTTTATATGCCGGAGCGGTGGAGGCTTTCACATGCCAGCACGTGTGCACGCGTGTGTGTGCGTGTGTGTGGAGGGGTCGCTGGGGCAGGGGGTCTCCCCTGGGGCGATCCTGACTTCTGGCACAGCGGGCCGTGTCTGGGGACGTCTGCATCTGTCACGAGGGGGAAGTCTGGGCACAAAGCATGCGGGGCCCCGGGATGCTGCTTGGTCCCCGCTGTACCTGGAACACCCCCCCCACCCCGCCAGAGAATGACCCGGAGGGCGCGGGGGCCACTGGTCTAGGTCACTTTGCAGCACAGATGTAAGCGGGCCCTGCTGCTCTCTGTGCCCGCATGGACCCTGGCCCCGGTCTGCGGCTTTGCCTCCGGGTGCCGCTGCCTCTCCCTTGTCCTTCCAGCTCCCGACGCCGGGGCCTCTCCTAGAAGGACCACAGACAGGTCGTCTGTCTGCCCTTCTCCTCGGTAGGTCTCGGAAATGCCGAGCAAACCGCCCAGCACAGGAAGCTGCCCCGGGCAGCAAACGAACGGGAAGTGCTGCTTCTCGACTGTGACAGCTCTTCTGGGGAGCCGGCGGGCAAGCCCCCGCCTGGGCACCTCTCAGAAGTGTCTCTGGGTTCTGCTTCTTGGAACGAAACTAGGCTCACGGCTACCATCCACGGCCTCCGCCCGCTCGGGTCCTGCCCATAACATCCAGCAGGTTCGGAGGACTCAGATGGGAGTTGACCGTGACCATCAGGCACCAGACACCCCGCAGCAGCTGCCCCCGTGCCCCTGGGGTCTCGGTCTGTCCTTCCGTCCGGCAGCAGGGTCCCCACCTGTCACAGTGCAGGGAGGCACACCCACTGCCTTTTTTTGTTTGTTTTAACGTGACCAAGAAGTAAACCTCATGTATGTTCAGTTGAAAGCGATGCTTACTTTCAGTATCTAGGACGGGGTCCTCCCCACCCCCGCCTGCTGACACAGCAGAGTCACTCTCTGGGGGGGCGTCCCCGGCAGCATCCCCGGCCCCACCCCCTCCATGCCACCATGCCAGGAGCACCGAGTCCCGACAGACAGCCACAGATGTCCCCAGACCCGGCTCTGCGTCCCCTGGGGGCAGGGTTGTTTCCACCTGCCTCCCCCCCAGAACCACCGCGCTGGGATTACTGAGTGCGCGTCTCTGAATCACTCCACCGTCTTCATCCTGAGGAGGAATTTTTAACATAACCGTCAACCTTACTTTTTAAATATTTATTTGCCCTGAGATAATGGACATATGGTACCGCGAATTCGGCAAGACCGTCACCAAGGTAACCGTCAGCTGATCTGGACATTTCTACCCCCCTACCCTTCCCTGGTCTGAGAAGGATGGGAGGCGCTCATGCAAGTGTGCGCTCACATGTGCGCACGCACACACACACACACACACACGGCACCGGTCACGGAGGAACGTAGGCAGGCAGTGCTGGGGTGGGGGGTGGCAGGACAAAACCAAAGGACGGGTCGTGGAGTAGGGAGGGCGGTTCTGTGCATGGACTGTTCCAGCTCATCTAAAGGACGGGCAGTTCTCGGCAAGACGAAAATAATGTCTGCTGCTTGTAATGGGGTGGAGACTGTCCCCCAAATTTACGTTCTGCTGGAAGCTCACCTCCTGGCCTTATCTGGAAAAAGGATCTTTGCGGACAAGGACGTGAAAGGTCATCCTGGATTGAGGGCCGGCCTTGAATCCCATACCAGGTGTCTTTCTCCGAGAGTTGGGGGGGGTCTGATTCTCAGACACACAGGGGGAGGCCATAGGGCCACAGAGGCACACACTGCAGGGCGGGGGGCTGGAGCCCCGAGGAGTGGAGGAGGCAGGACGGACCCTCCACAGGGAGCAGGGCTCTGCGACACCTTGCCTGGGGACTTCTAGCCTTCAGAAGGTGAGAATGTCAATTTCTGTTCTAAGCACCAAGACTGGGTCATTTGTTACAGCCGCCCCAAGGAAAGGACACCTTGGTCGTTAAAAAAAGAAAAAAAGGACTTGGCTGTAGGAGTTCTGTCTCTCTGGAGCTGTGACATGCCAGGACCACAAGAGAGAAGGGTTCCCCCCTCACTGGACTGACAGACTTCGGGCACTTGGGGGAAATGCAGGAAACATACACCTCACTCCCCTGCCCCAGCACAACACCCCCACCTCTGGGCGGTTTGCACAGGAGGAAGGGTCTGGTGGTTCCTTCCCTCGGGATGAAATCTATGCCAAGTGCAGACATCTAGGATCAGGAACCAGGAACGCCAGGCTCCCAGACCTCAGCATCACCCGGGGGCTTCAAGGTACACAGATGTCGCATCCCGCCCCAGGTGGATGGTCCAGGTGTATCCCCCCCCAGGGGTCCCAGCCGACTCCCCAGCTCAGCCGAGGGCGGGACCCCTGAGCAAGGCCAGTGCTCCGTCCCAGTCCCCGCAGGAAAGTGAGAACCTGGAGGTCTGATGCGTTTAGTGCCCCCTGATGGTGAGGGTGGGGATTATGTGCAAGTGTTTAATGACAGCAAAAAACAGAAATAAAGAAACAAAAAATCAAATTCCTGCCTAAGGGAACTGTGTGTGTGTTGGGGGTGGGGGGATTAAAGGTACACAAACAGCTGATTACAGTGTATGGATAAAGTGGTAAGTTGCAAACATATTTTTTTTTCTGTAAAAGGCCAAATAGTAAATATTTTTGGTTTTGTGGGACACATAATCACTGTTCCAACGACTCAACCCAGTTGCTGCTGTAAACAACACGTAATGGGTGTGCCGCGTGCCAATAAAACTTTATTTGCAATAACAGGCAGAGGGCCAGGTTGGTTTGCCGGTGGCAGTTTGCAGAGCCCCGACCCGGAGGGATGAACAGACTCTGAAGTAAAGAAACGGCAGCTCCTCATAAGGTTAAAATGCAGTTTCTATCACCCAGAAGTTCTATTTCTA
Source organism: Enhydra lutris kenyoni (assembly GCF_002288905.1). Classification (NCBI taxonomy): domain Eukaryota; kingdom Metazoa; phylum Chordata; class Mammalia; order Carnivora; family Mustelidae; genus Enhydra; species Enhydra lutris. The sequence continues at coordinate 4,678,259 of NW_019154170.1, read as the reverse complement.
GGCATCTACCCCAAAGAAATTAAAACACGCGTCCATACAAAAACGTGTGCATGCATGTCCACAGGAACATTATGCATGATAGACCAAGCACAGACACAACCTAACGTCCACCACCCAGTGAATGGACAGATTACACACACGCACGTGCACACACCCACAACGGAACATCACTCGGCCGCCAGCAGGAGTGAGGCCCCCACGGGCTACCCCAGGGACCGACTCCAAGCCCATGACGCGCAGGGAGGGAACCAGGCACAGACGGCCACGTGGGTGTGAGTCCACGCATGTGACACGCCCAGACCAGGCTCCTCCACGGACGGGAAGGGGGCTCGTGGGGGTCAGGGGAGGGAGGAATGGGGCATGGGGTTATTTCGGGGATGATGAAAGTACTCTGGAATCAAATAATGGCGATATAATTGCACAACCTTGCGAATGGACCCAAAACACTGAAATGGATACTTCAAATGCGTGAGTTTCTGGCCATGAGCGACAGCTCACTTTTCTTAATGAAGGAATTAAGTGGGGAGCCTGCTGGAGTAGACGGTGCCCGCGACAGGGCGCAGGGTGGGGCTGGAGGCCTGTGGGAGGCCCACGTGGGGCCGGAGCCTGGGGTGTGGGCTGGGGCGCGGGTGGTCAGGGTGGAGTGGGTGCGGGTCAGGGTGGAGCCGGTGCGGGTCAGGGTGGAGCGGGTGCGGGTCCAGGGCTGAAGCCAGCTGTGCTAAAAGTAGGCGAGTCCGCTGTGCGGGGAGTCGGGGCCCCTTACTGGGGCGTGGAAGGTTTCCAGGCCGGCAGTGGTGTGTCCGGGGTGGAAGGGACTGACAGGGCCTCGTTTTGACTTGGGCGGTCCTTCCCCGTGAAGACACTTGACAGACGTCACGACCGCGCTGGGGTAAAGATCTGTGCGATCAGCCTGGAACATTCTATGCACGCGGTCTGCTGACTTCAAAGGAGACCGATACAGCCTGCGGGCTTCCCGGCGAGGCGGAGCCGCAGAGCAGGCGGGATGAGGGGGCTCTACGGCCCAAGGAGACACCCCAACACGCGTGGCCCTCGGCCGTGACAGGAGGGGAGGAATCTGCGTGGCTGGGTCAGGACAATGGAGGTTCAGGGCAGCCCCTCCGCACGCAAACCAAAGAGCAGGGCTGTGGGCGGCGGGGGGAAGAGCAGGACCCGAGATCGGGTAAATGGGGGGTGTCTGCTCTCTGAAGCAGCAGCAAGGCCGAGGCCAGACACAGAGGTACCTTCTCCCCTCGGGTCCTCTGGTGCTTGGGGTCCGGCTCCCGAGAGCTCCGAGAGCCGTGTGGTGGGGCTCCCTGAAGGCGTCGGCGGGCGGCCCCGATGTGCAGCGGCGAAGGAAGGCAGCCTCCGCTCACGAGGACCCCACAAGCGAGCACGTACAAGCCTTTCTGGAAACCGTCCTTCACGATGCCGGTCCGGCCTCCGAAAATGAATCACACCCAGATACTCGGACACACGGTGTGCACGCGTGCATACGCACACGTATACTTACCCATTTACACACATGCGTGTGCGTGCGCGTGCGCGCACACACACACACACACACACACACACACTACAGCTAATCCACACGAAAGCACAGCTCATCAACGGGAGAACCGTGGAGAGCCTCGTGGAACCCACTACACAAAACTCTAAGTCGGGGCAGTAACAGCTCGCCACTGTCCTGACTCTTGCCCGAACGTCTGTAAAGCGGCGGGTACTGTGCTGATACAGACCGCTGCTGACATCTGGGAGGTCCTGGGCATGGCGGGGGGGCAAAGTGTCCCTGGCCCCTCCCATCTCCATGCCCACAGCCATCCCTGACACCATCCAGCGCCCCTGGAACCAGGCCACCCCCTATTGAGAACCGATACCAGAACCAACCCACCAGGAACTTGGAGCAGTGTCCATGGGGGCCACGCAGAGCCTGACCGGGCCTCCAGTCGGGATGGAAGTTTGCCCCCCGCAGCCACCCCTGGGCGGGCCAGCATGTGCCTGGAAAAGCCCTCGGAGCCTCGGCTTTTCTATCTGCATGATGGGTTCTCAGCACCCGTCGGAAGTTAGGCGTGGAGAAGGAGAGGCTCGCACCATAAGCACTTGGAACCCCATGGGCCCTGCCAGGAGCCATGGACAGAGATGGCCTCTGAGAAAGGTCTCAGCGGCAGGCGGAATGTACTAGAAGGTTTTTTAGGAATAAACGACCCCGACCCCAGTACAAAAATGGCCAAGGCAGTGAACAAGCAATCCACACACTAAGCCCCAAACCTCTAAAGAGATGGCCAGCTTTGACAAACAACGGGGCAACGGTACACAGGCGAGGCTTCGTCTGGCCCTCACTGCCCAGGGTCTGAGATTGCCAGCGCCCGCACCTGCGGGGGCCTGCCACATGGGGCCCTCTCCCGTGCTGGGAGCCTGGGACCATCAGCCTGCCTTCTGGAAGGAAACCTGGAGACGGCAGAGCCGTCCGGAACCTGCCAGCAGACGCCTGGTTAGACCTGGTCTCGCCCACACCACAGGATAAGGGCCACCATGGCCCAGGGTCTGCTGAGTGCAAGGGTGGGCTGGAGGCATGCCACCGACTTCCTGCTCCCAGGGCGAGGCCCCCGACCCCTAAGGGGGGCTTCCCTGGTCCAGGGGACATCCCTGCCAGAGCCCTGTGTCCTGCTCAGCAGCCGGGCCAGCGGGGTGTCGCCGCACCTCACATGCATGGGCCCCTTCTGTGCGCTCCCGGGGCAGCCCTCACCTAGGACCACAGGCCGGAGCTCCAGAGAGCAGACACTCACTCTCACGGTCCTGGAGGGCAGACTCCGGACCGAGTCCTCTCTGGACCCGTCTTCTGGCACAGGGAAGTCAGGCCGTGCCCATACCACCTGAACTGTCTCTGCTCCTTTGTCAGAGGTCAGCGGACACTACGGACGGGCTCTGTTTCTGGACAAGCTCTGCCCTTCACCAAACCACCGTTGCAGCTGCACACAAGGCCTGAAGTCGGGCAGCGTCAGCCTCCTGCTGGGCTCCCTCCGGCCACACTCTGCGGCTAGCCCGGCTCTCCCCCCCCCCCCCCGGCCCCCCCTCCCTCCCGAGGCTCCAGGTGCCCCCGGTCTTCCCTACCCCCTCATCTGTCCGTCCAAACTGACCGCTTCTTACAGGAACGCCTCCCCAGGATGAGCTCATCTCCGTCCTTCCCTCCAACACATCTGCAAAGACTCTCTTTTCCAACAAGGTCACATTCAGAGGTTCCCGGGGGACGGGAATGTGGTGGGGACACTATTTAACCCACTCCGGGCTTGTCCTCTGTGGGGAAGTTGACCCCTATCTGAGGTCCGGGGTCAGAGGGCAGAGGTGAGGTGCCCCTCATGGGCCCACATGCAGCAGCCTTGCCGCCTGGCCCCGTGAGCTTCAGGTGACAGGGGGCCCCCGGGGTGGGTGCTGGCAGCTCACCCAACGGGCAGGAAGCCAGCTTGCCACCCTCCACATGACCCTTGCTTCCTCCCTGCCCCCACCTCCTGGGGCGAGGGCAGCCGCTGCTCACAACGGCCTCTTGCATATCTCCAGCACTGGGGAGCTCACTCCCCTCCTCAAGAACAGCTCAAGCCCTCACTGCGCATGGACGGAGACCCGACGCTTACCTGCCCTGTGGGCGGGGCTCCGACATGGCTTTGCGGAGCGGCAATCACACACCCCACACTTGGCCCGTCTGAAATGTCTGCCCAGCTGTCCCCACGCTTAATGTCGGAACACTCCCGTCACCCCACAAAGAAACCCCCTACCCTTGGCCGTCACCCCCAACTCCCTTCCTCCCTCAGCCCCTGGCGACCACTAACCCCCTTTCTGGGGATTTCTGCGGGCCGGCTTTAAGCCAATCAGCTATCAGTCAGACACAGACGCTCCACTGTCTCTGCGAATCCCGCAAAGACCTCTCCGCTCAGCTCTTCTGAGCTGCAGGCATCCCACCGCTGTGCAGAACGAGCGGGACCCCGTGGACCGGTGCAAAGGTTCCCAGAGGGGCGCCGTGGGTCACGAGGGATGGGCTCCCTGACTTTCAGGGGACCACTGGGATCAGCACCCGCCTCCCACCGGGTGTCAGCAACTAATCCTGGGGGAGGGGCTGATCCCAGGGGCTCGACCAGAAGACACAGCCCCGCCCCCACGTCAGTGGGTCGTCTGTGCCCCAGGCAGGCTGCTCTGTCCTCCGCAGCCCCGCGTGGGGACAGACTGCGCCGTGTGTGTCCATCTATGTCAACGGACACACTCTTCAGCTGCCGTGACCCTGCTGCTGTGAACAGAGGGTGTGCGGACACCTCCCCGAGTCCCCGCGTGCCGTTCGCTCCGCAGACCCGCAGGCCCAGCCGCCGGAGCACACAGTAGGTCTGTTTCTAATTGTCTGAAGAAGACCCAGACCCCGCTGGGCGGTTTTCCACAGCAGCTGCCCCATTTCACAGTCCCACCAGCCGTGCACAAGGTTTCATCTTCTCCATATCAATACCTGCCCTAAGCCCCATTCTCATCTGCACCGCACGACGGGCTCGCGGTTTCCCCATGGGCCTGCCGGGAGGCCCCTGAGAAAGGACTGCACCTGTGTCGGGCTTCGTTCGGTCATGGGGGAAAGGGTGTCTCTGGGTGCCGGGAACCAGGGCAGAGACCCTAGCTGGACTCTGTCGTGTGTGCACGTGTGTTCGGGCCATGCTTGGCCGCTCTGGAAAGCCGCTAGGAGAGGAACAGAGCAGAGGAGGGACGTCACCCTCGTGAGCGCACACACGCACACACACGGACGCAGCACGCACGCATGCATGTTCCCAGAGCAGGGGTCGTGGGGCTGGTGGCCCTGGCGGCTGAGTCTCCCACCCGAGGCTGGGCAGCCCCGGGTGACGTGCAGGCGTGCGGTGCGGGCGGCCCGGGGGGGCGGCAGCAAAAACAAACACGCGGGGTCAGTCCCAGCAGCGCACTCGGCCGGCGGGCACGTGGGGCGGGGAGTGCGCGCGGGGCGGGGTCTGCTCCTTCCTGCAGGGCGGCCGTGGCTTCCGGACACGTGCAGAGCCTCCGGAGGACGGGGCCGCCAGGGAGGGGGACAGGCTAACAGCGGCTGCTGGAGGGCCTCAGCCGCCTGGCACTGGGTTTGCTCTGAGCTCACGGACGCGTCGCCAGCGCCTGCAGGCTGGGCCCCGGTCAGCGGGTGTGTTTTCCACGCTGCTTCACACACTCCCCACCGAGTGTCTCCGTGGGGGGGGGGGTCCCTGCCCCGAGGCCCCCGAGTGTCGGCTGGGGCTGTGGTCTCACCAGGAGCCCGAGGAGGACGGCCCGTCTCTGCCCGGGCGGGTTGCTGGTACAATCGCCTCCTCGTGGCTGCAGGAGTGGGGTCCCCACCTTAGGCTGGCTCCATGCCCGGCGGCCACCCTGGGGTCCTAGCCGCGTGGCCCCTGCAGGACCCTCCTAACGCGGCAGTTTGCTTCTCCACAGCCAGCAGGGGAGAGAGTGTGACTTAGGGGCTGCTGAGCCGGAGTTATGTGACCTAACGAGCTCACGGCGCGTCTGTGACCTTTACGACGCTCCCCAGGCTGGAGGCGGTCTTGCCCACATGCAGCGAGAGGAGGCTACCCGAGCCCCGGAGCCCGCAGTGAGGGCGCAGACCATGGAATCAAGTCTCCAAGGTGCCCGAGACCGTGGCCCTGGGCCCCGAGGACGGTTTGCTGAGGTGCTGGGGCTCTCAGTGGGGAGACGCCTGCCCGCGCGTCCCTAACGTGGGGAGGCCCTTCCGATGGCATTACGGGCCAGTACGTGTGTCATCGACATGCAGAATCCACACATGCAGGTATTACATACACTGTGCACCTGTCGTTATGAATAAATCTGGAAAGAAAGGCAAAGGTTTCCTACAGGAAGTGTCACGGGGTCCGCATGTAGCACCATGGTGTGGCAGGAAGACATGAGCTATCAACGAGGGGCTCAGAAATTTGCCGGGATGCGCTGGAGGCCAAGCGGGCCCTCGGAGAGGCAGCCCCCAGCATTCGCCCCAGACTCAGCTTTATAAAACGATTTGTGTTTTTCCTATTGGACTGAATCTCTTCCTGACTCTTAGTTCAAGTCTCCAAGAAAGGACAGCTAGCTGTGCTGTCGACACCTAGCTGTGCTGGGGTTGCGTGCCCCAAGTCAGTCACCTTGCGGGGCCGCAGGGCTGGCGAGCGGCCCCAGGGCTTAGCCCACTGCTGGAGGCTCCAGGCCCCATTACTGCGGAACCCGGAGGACCCAGCAAAGAAGCATTGCTTGCTGTCCCTACGGGCCACCTCAGCACGGCTGACATCAGGCCAGCTCATTTTGGGGGGTGTCCTTGGCACTGGGAGGTGTGCAGCAGCCTCCCGGGTTCCAGAATCAGCCGGCCCCAACGTCAACAGAGTCAGGTGCAAAAACACCGCTGGAAAGGATTTCCAAGTCACACGCTGGAAAGGGGTGGAGCGGGGCTGGAACCCGTGTCTCCTGCTTCCCGGGTCGTGGGGTGTGGATCCCAGACTGACCCTCCCCTCCCCTTCCCCCCTGTGGAAAACAACCGGCCCTGGCCAGGGGCCAGCATCACTGGTCTGCGAGGGGCCAGGAAATGGCCAGAGAGAGGCTAAAAGGGAAAACATCCTGAGAATGCAGACTGTCCCCTCCCCAGCTGTGGCCCTCACCCGCCCACCATGGTGGACTCTGGGTTCCTGCTCCCGCCTGCACGGGTCTAGGTGCACAGGCCTGGGTGGTGGCCACCCACACACACGTGACACATCTTGTGGGACTCCACGTCATTCTGAAACTTCAGGGAGTTAGCAAGAGCAAAGGAGCCCCCTCCCAGCAGCACCGTCCCCCCATCTCCGGCCATGGGGCACACTGTCCTGCACAGCGGCTGGCTGGACAGGCCCTCAGAGCTCTGGCCAGTGGCTCATCCGGGACCCCAAAGGGCCCCAGCTCCCCCACACTGGCCATTGGTCTGGTTCCGGGAGCTGGGTGGGCTGGGAGAAAAGGGACAGTGGGACAGTCAGAGAATGGATGTCAGGAAGGCATGCAGAGGACTGGCCGACTCGCTGGCAGGAGTGAGACAGCAGGGCTCAGGGCCTCTGAGCCTGAGCACAGAGCGGCTTCAGCGGGAAAGTGCTGGGAGCGTTGGCTTCAAGTCTGGAAGTGTTCAGGGTAATGAGGTGGGGACACAGACGGGTCTGCCTCTGGTCACCTCCTCGGGACACTGGAGGATAGGCCACCCATTGGAGGAGCTTTGCAGAATGAGGCAGGAGGGCAAAGGATACTTTTCTAGGCATCAAAGAGGCAAACAACAGGGGTATAAATCCCTACCGTCCAGTAACGATCAGAACAAAACACCCGTTCAGCGGCTTCACTCCGCACCAAGCTGCTCTGTGCCGCGCCGGAGGCCAGGGATCCAAAATGGGCCTCCCGGGACCAAACCCCTCATGGGCAGGGCTGGTCCCCCTGACCCAGGGGGGCCTTGACAAGGTCCCCTCTGTTGCGTGAGGGGACACGTCCACAGGTCTTCCAGGACAAGGATGTTTTTGGGCACCAGAGTGGATGCACACACACCATCCTAAGAAAGGATCTTTAATATGACTGCCTGTGTTTAAAATCAGGATGTTGTAACCACCCGTGTGACTCACGCCCCAGGTTTTGCTAACTCCTCATGTTCCTGGACCCCCTCGCCCTGCCCCGAGCCCATCCACCAGCCTGCTGCTGACAGTCTCCAGGCTGCCTGTCTTTCAAACTCAGGTCAGCCACTGCCTCCTCCAGGAAGCCTTCCTGGCCTTGCTTTCCCCTGGACAGGCTGCCTCAGCGCCGTTTCCTCCTTGGCCACTCCACTAGGCTATATCAGGCTTTAAGCAACCTGCAGAGCCCAGCGCCCACCCTGAGCAGACACTCAATAAATGAGCCACGAAGGGCTCGTGGCGGGGGTTATGTGTGCAGGAGATCAGGGCCAAATGTCCCTTCCCCACCACCCTCGCCTCTGGTCCTGTGCCCATGACCCCTTGGGCGCCCTGTTGGATGGAGGGACCAGGCAGGACGCATCCCTGAGCCTCTTGGGGCTCACCTGTCTTCTCGCCCCTCTGGCCCCTCTCCGGGCAAAAGGACGACCGGACATGGGCTGTGTCTCCGTGGCCTGCACAGCGGGTGCCGTCTTGGGCAATCCCAGCCTGACAAGTCGTTAATCTGCGGTTTGGCTCCAACCTGCCCCCAACAGAGGTTTTCTGAAGGACATAAAGTCCCCAGTTAGGGGACAAGAGGAAAAACAACAAAAGGACAGTCTTGGTGGCAGAGCGGGCCTGGGGCCAGGTGTTAATGTCCTCACGTGCAAATCCCCCAGGATGGCTGGGGGGTTGGGGGGGCCACCTCACTTGCCCCAACTTCCCCAAACGCGGCGGCCACACTCCCCAGCTGCCTGCGTGGCTCGGAGCCCCACCCTGCACGATCGAGGTTTCCTGATCCGCATTCCCGGGGCACCCGCGGCGGAGGGTAGAGACCGGGAGACGTCCCCCCACCCCCGTTGCCGGGTAGAGTCACACTCGCTCCTCGCCACTCAGCAGAAGCGGGGTCAGAGCGAAGCACGGTTTGGTACAAGAAGCAGCTCTGCCCACGGCGGCCACAGCTCCATGGGGTGAGCACTGAGGTTTTCAAAGGCACCATATGGCTGGTTACACAGCCTGCGCCGGGGACCCGCGGATGTGTGGGAGCAGGTGGGGAGGGCCCTGTAGGTGGCCTGTGCCCTGCTGGGTGCCTGATGTTGGTTCTGTGACTCTCTACTGAACACAGGACCGTAGTATCGTTCTAGGAGACTCATCTACAGTCTCCTGTGGGGGTTAGGACTTTGTTCTATGGGATTCCTTGTAGACCATAACAAAGTGAAAAGGCAAAATGAGAAATGCTTCACCAAAGGAACAAGTGCCAAAATGTGGAGGTCCTTCATATAGAAAGATCTCCAGTAAATCAATAAGAGATCCACAAACCACTTAACGAATGTGAGATCCTGAATAGTGGGGATGACAGAAAAAGCTCGCTGGTGGTGTGACTGGTGACATTTGCATCAGTTCTGGGCTCTGGTCAACGGTAGTGCAAGAAAGTTGATTCCTGACACATGTTCGGTGGTTGTGGAAGACGCTGAGCGAGAGGAAGCCCAGGGGAGGGTGTATGGGAATTCTTTGCCTTGTTTCTGCACTTTTTAAAATACTTTTATAGATTTTATTTATTTGGCAGAGAGAGAGAGAGAACACAAGCAGGGGGAGTGGGAGAGGGAGAAGCAGACACCTGCTGAGCAGGGAGCCTGACGTGAGACTCGATCCCAGAACCCTGGGATCATGACCCAAGCTGAAGGCAGACGCTTAACCAACTGAGCCGCCCAGGCGCCCCGTTTCTGCACTTCTTCTGCAAGTAGAAAAGCATCTCAAGATTTAAAAAATGGACGGTTCACAACGGATGTCAGCAACCCACAAAAAGCATGACAAATGGCCGTGAGTGAGAAATGCACACTCTGCAGTAATCCGAACATTGTTGATGACTTGAGGAAACGGTCCTTTCAGCCTCTGATCCAAGGACATCAACAAGCCAGGTTCCTGGACGCAATGAGGGGCCCTGGAGGGGGTATGCCTGGGAACGTGGTGCACCAAGTGACAGAACTCGGATGCGGACCTTCCCGATTCCACTAACTGCCCTGTGGTGGTGTGGGAGACCGCCCTTGTTCTCAGTAAATTCCTGTTGGAAAACTTACGGGCGCGGGGGTGGGGGGCACCAATGTCCGCAAGTTAATCTCCAACGGCTCAGAGAAAATGAACGTGTGCACACGCTTGGTCACATGTGTGCTGGTGACCCCGTTCCTGCGTCTGCCACAAGCATCGCTCTCTGTGCCGGTATGTACACACCCCGTGCACACACAACAGGAACGCACACACACATGCACATGGACACACATGGGGGGAGAGAGAGCAAACAGGTCAGCTGGAAACGCCCGCAGCCCGGCGTGCAAAGGGCACATGGGGTTCCTCACACTGTTCCTGCAACTTTCCGGTAAGTTTGCGACCAGAGCAAACATGGGAATCCGTCTGGGAGCTACCCCAGGGGCCATCTCCAGGTGAACGGCCTCGTTTTGAAAAAAACGGGAACAGTGGACACAGGCCACAAAACTTGTCCTCTAAGAGTGTAAAATGCAGCTCACCCTTTCTTTAGACCTGCTGTGCTTCCTGGAGAAACAAACCGAAGACGAGTATGTGTCCGTTTTGTAAATAGGAAACAAGAGCTATTTTTGAAAAGCCCTGACCTTTTGCCTCCTACACAGACTGGGGACGGGGGTGGGGGGCTGGCCAGGGTCCAGAGGGTGGGGCGGGGTGGGAGCCGGACCCGAGTGGGGCCCACACTGCAACGGCCGGGCCCCTGTGGGTGCAGCTGGTGGGGCGGCTGGCATCTCCACCTTCCAGAGCGCCTTCCCCGCTCTGATGATTTTCCCGTCCGCTTTGCAGGTCCATAAATCCAAAGCAAGGGCCGCCGCAGGAGCCGCCTGGGGTGGCCGGTCTGGCCCGGGGAAGCCGTGAGCCAGGGTGCGTGACGTGCTGCCAGTGATCGCGGGCCCATGAGCCCAGCGGAGGCCAAGGGACGGGGCACGGCGGGGAGGAGACGGGCCGGCCCAGGCATGCGTCCCGGTCCAGGCATCCGCTGGCTGAGAGCCTTGGTCTCTGAGACTCAATTTCCTCAAATGGGAAGAGGACACAGACAGGACGCACACAGCCCTCAGCGGGAACTCAGACTAAGTACTATATTTGGATCCAACAGAACATGACCTCAACGTCGTGTCAGCCTGGGCACCAAGGTCAAGCACGGGCGCACGCGTCCCCTCCAGATACTGCCGTTCCACTCCTGAGCCAAGTTCTCCGACACACACCCCCAAGCCTCCCTCCCGCGCGCCCCTCGCCCATCCTCCCGGCCCCGCCCCCCACTTCCCGTCACCCATCTGGAGGGGTCCTGCCTGTGGTGAGCTCTGCCTCACGTGGTCCTCTCCGCGCTGATCAGCTGTCCTCTACGCGGGAGTGTCCCCAGCCTCTCTGGGCCACGGGCAGAGCAACCTGTCCAGAGGGGGACGTTCCACGAGGCGAGAACGGCAGCTGAGGACATGCGTGCATACAGCACTGCAGCCCGCTGGGCTCTGGGTCGGGAGCACACAGCAGCGGCCAGCTCTGACAGCATAGCCAAGGGACAGCGCGGTGGCCGCTCTGTGGATTCGCTCTGGGCATGAGACGACATGAGGGCCCCGCCACAGTGTGGACGAGCGGCAGCGTCCCTGTTCTCGCCCAGGGGTACTCAGGGCAGGGGCGCGACGCCCGCGAGTCACTTGCAAAGGTGAGGTGCATGTGCGGAGGTGAGCGGGCTGGTGACGGGGAGGGGCTATGTCCACAGGTGACACAGGTGACTGACGGGCGACTGACGACGGCGGGCGGCGGAGGCAGCTGATGTGACCCAGGCGCGGGTGTCGTGAGGCAAACAGAACCAGAGGGAGGGCAGCACTGGCGGGCCGGGCCGGGCCGCTCTCTCGGCCGGAGGCAGACGGACCGGTGCGTGGGGGGACACGTATGCACGTCCCCAGGAGACACAGAGCCCAGACAGCAGACAGACAGACAGAAGCCGCGAGAAGTGGTCTCGGGCGCAGGCACATGCGTGTGCTCGCGAGCCAGTCCACGTGGGGCCTCCCCAGCCCTGCCCGCGGAGGACGCCCATGCGGTGACGCCCCGCAGGCCAGTCGGCGGTTTCGCTTCACACCACGGGTCCCCCGCCACGTCGGCCGATGGCAGCAACCCGCCGGCGAGTCCCTGACGCCCTCCGGACGGTCCCAGCACGGGCCGCCAGCCGGAGCTTCCGGAACCCGCCGGTCTTGCCGTGTGTTCACCCACACTTGGCAGGAGGAGAGACCCCGATGGTTCTCCTCAAAGTGCTCGTTCCCAGGACCGACGAGGCCGGCCACAGATCCCGCGGAGGCCGGCGAAGTGTGCGGGCCAGACCGGCCACGGCTCGCCTTCGTAAGCAGTTTTGTTTGCGGGGACACGGGCACACATGCATTTACAGATGACCAGACGCCACGGGCTGGGCTGAATCTTTGCAACAGAGAGACCGGTCCCCGAAGAGACACTCGCTGTCCGCCCGGCCCTTCGAGGAAGCCGGCCCTCCCGGATGGGGCGGGCCCCAGGGTGGGCTGTAGGCCCTCAAGGGCGCGAGAGGTCACCGTCCCGCTTGTATAAAGATTCGAGGCACTTCTCAGGCGCGCTTCCGGTGGGGACCTCCGTGCTCCCTGCTGCCGCTGGCCTTCGAGTGGCCGTGTCCTCTGGTCTCCTTCCTCTCACAGAGCAGTGCCTTCAGCCTCCTGACCTGAGGGTCAGCCTGTCCTGCTCTGCCCCATTTTCCTTTAAACAAGACATCGTCCACCGGGAGGATCTCCTTGCTGTGGGTTAGTGATTCTCAACTGGGGACAATTCCTCCCCCACCCCAGGGAACACAGGTGATGTCTGGGGACGTCAATGGTGGCCACGACTGGCACGCTCCTGGCCCCAAGGAGGATGGTTTGGGATGCTGCTCAGCCCTCCCCCCAGCACCCCGGATGCCCCCAGACAATGACGGCCCCGTCCCAGCAGCGCAGGGGTGGGGCGGGGGGGAGCCTTCCTTAAGCCTCAAGTAGCAACAGCCAGGATGAGCTAAGGCGTCCGCCCGGCCCGGGGAAGCCGGCCATACCCTGCTGGGGGAATCAGGATTCAGGTCCTCTCCAGCCTCTGCACTCTGAAGCAAGAGCCCACAGGGGACAGGGACCGCCAGACCCTGGTGAAGAGGACGCTGGCAAGGCCTTGCCCCTCAGACACATTCACAGAGCGGCGGCATGGACGGGGCACGAGGAACAGACCCGCCCCTTCCTGGTGAAGCTCCCAGCCCCGGAAGGAAGTGTGTGATCCCACAAACAGAATTAGATACCAGGATAACAGGTTTGAATCAAAAGTGCAGAAAGTCATGAATGAGCCTACGGGGTCCTGATTTCCCTTTGGGAGGGTCAGGAGGTGACTTTTTTTTTTTTTTTAGGAGGTGACTTTTAAAAAGGAGAACGGGGTGGGGGGGGCGCCTGGGTGGCTCAGTGGGTTAAGCCTCTGCCTTTGGCTCAGGTCATGGTCTCAGGGTCCTGGGATTGAGCCCCACATCGAGCCCCGAATCGGGCTCTCTGCTCAGCAGGGAGTCGGCTTCCCCCCCATTTCCGCCTGCCTCTCTGCCTGCTTGTGATCTCCGTCAAATAAATAAATAAAATCTTTTAAAATAAAAAATAAAAAAAATAAAAGGCGAACGGGGCTTAGGAGGTGCAGGGGTGAGGAAGGGACAGACACATTAACCCACAAACCCACCGATGCCTCCTCCCTTTTTGGACTTGCGTTGAAAAGTGGGGGACTGCAGCCCCGCTGGGGGTGGGGGGGCTCTCCAGGGCTCTGGACATTATGAAGTGGTCGCCCGCCCGCTGGTAAGTGACCAGACGCGACGCAAGATCGTTGGCGCGATCATCATCTCTCCAGTCCTGCAGGGGCCCAGAGGAAGGAGGCTCCGGGGCTCTACCCCACGCTCCGCCCCCGCAGCACTGTCCACAGGACCCCGAGCCAGGCCCAGGGCCCACCACGGGGAGGTCTGCCTTCCTCCGCGCCAGGGCCCCCCACAGGGTCTGCTCAGACTGCCTGGCGGTGGCCGGGCTCTTCCACTCAGCTCCCCGACCTCCTTTTTGCTTCTAATTTCTTTTTAAAAAAAATTTTTTTTTCACATTGTGAAATCATTATCGCTTCCTAAGAGGTTGCAAACAAAAGAACAACCATACAGGGGCCCTCGCCCAGCCTCCCCCGACGGGCAGGACGTGCGCATAGTTAATCGCCACTAAATCCGTGCAGGAGCAGGCCACTGCTGCGACCACTGCTGCGACCAGAGCTTAGCGGACCATCTGGGTGTGTCTCAGGCACCCCGAGCGGGAGGGCGGGTTCGCATCCCACTGCCGCCGTCCCCGCAGCGCCCCTCCTCCTCACGGCTAGCCCTTCCCCACGGCACTGACCCCACATCCCCGCTCCTTGACAAGGTAGAGCAAGCCGGGCCTGCGGCCCCTGCAGGGGTGTCCACGGGCACCCACGGTGTGTCCCGGGAGTGCACGGCTGGTTTAATATGCGCGCTGGGTCCACACGCCACACCACGTCGCGTCAGCAGGACAGCGGACAAAGCCCACGGATTCAGCAAAGACTTGACCAACCTCTACACCCCCGTCACAAGCTGAGGACAGAAGGGAACTTCCACAAACTGACCAAGGGCCTCCCCGGAAGCCACAGCCACGCACGTGCCCATGACGACGGCCTGCAGAGCCAGGGAGGGCAGGGGTGCCCGGCGCTCCGCATCCTGCCAGACATCCTGGCTGGGGTGGCTGGTCCGGGGGCGGGGGGGACGTCAATGGGGTCCAGATGGGAGAGGAGGCCGGAGAACCACGTCTGCACGGCACACGCCACCGCCCGGGGTGGCACGGGCACAGACGCACGGCAGCCACACGGCGCCCAGCAGGCTGCCTGGGAACCGAGCAGACGTGTAGGGCCCCAGCCTTCCCCCAGCGTGACGGGGACGCACGAGGGGATGCTGGGTGACGGGAGTCCGGCATCAGGTTGGATGGCGGCACAGAGATCATGCCACACGGGCTCTCGGCACAGGGACAGGTAGTAGGCAGACCTCACAAAGCATGTCAAGATTCATTTTTTGCCTTTTCCTTTCTTGTCAGCAGTTGCCCAGGACGGTCAGAGGGCCTGTTCCTCCTGGGAACGGGGTGGGGACGGGGGCGGCTGGGAACGCTGTCCTGTCTGGGGCCGTATTTCTCTTCCATCCTCCTCTGACCTGCGTTCCAGACGGCCTGCTGATGCACCCGTCCTCGGCCGCCGCGTCGTGGGAACCCGACTCGGGGTCTAGTGCTCTCGGAGGCGGGTCACCCCCAACGGCTGCAGCGGGCGTCCTTCCCTCCAGGCCCCCTTGGGTTCACGGTACCACTCTTCTGCATGGTTACTGCACTCTGACGCTGGGGCCCCGTGCTGTCCCCAGGGCCGGCCGGCTCCCAGGTCCCCTTCCTCACGGCTCCTTATCGTCTCGGGCCTGCTCTTGACCTTCCCACACTGACCCCAACTCTATTTCTCCTACTGCTCCCTCCTCCTGGGGCTGGGCCATGGATCTGGTGCCCCTGGGCCCGGTGCCATGGCTGTGTGATGTCTGTGCCATTTAAAACACCACTTCACACGTGCTGCCCCAGGGACAGACCCCGAGCCCATGGCTCTCAGGGAGGGAACCAGACACAGGAGGCCACACGCGGTGTGAGTCCACGCATGTGACACGGCCAGACCAGGCTCCTCCACGGACTCGCGCGGCCCGGGGATGGGGGGAGGGTAGAGGAGTGACTGCTAATGGGGGCAAGGTGCCCTTTGGGGTGATGGAATGTTCTGGAATTAGATGAGGCTGATGGTTGCGATCTCTGCAAATACGCTAAAAACTATTCAATTCTACACTGAAAATAGGTGAAGCGTATAGTGTGTAAATTTTGTCTCAACAAGGTGTTAGAAAATAAACGAGAGGCAACAACATTATCAAGAGGTTGGGCCATTTATCCAAATGGACTTTTCGAGTGTGTCAGTTTTTAAATGCATCAGAAAAATAGAAAGATCCGAAGCTCTATGGGACGAACAGACCAGGGGAAGGAGAGGACGTCAGCGTTTAGGTTTGCTCTGTCCAGCACAAAATCATTTCCACATATTTTATGGGTGAGGAAACAGGCTTAGCAATGGGGGTGACGTGAACCGCATGCCCGCAGAGCCGTCCTGTCTGTATCCGTCCGTCCACCCACCTGCCCTGTCTGTCCATCCATCCACCGTCCTGTCTGCATCCACCCACCCGCCCTTCCGCCCACCCGCATCCACAGACACACACGCAGGACCGCCAGCAGAAAGGCAAATAGAATCCAGGCTTGCAAACCGCCGTCCCACACTATTCTTATCCCTCGTAAATGTCAACACCCATTACGTTTGCAAAGCTGAACACAGCGATAAGCACACACCGCTCCTCGCCTTCCTGATGCTCCGGGTAACCTAGCAACCTCGTCCCCGCGGGAGCGCCCCGCCCAGCATGTCTGCCTCTGCACGCTCGCTCGGGAGCCTGCGGGAGCGGCGGATGCACAAGTCGGAAATAACCAAGCCTCTGCCGGTTCTCCTGCGCTTGTAAGGCGCACTCCTCCATGCCTCCGTCCTGCCCCGCTTTCTTTCCCGGAGCGGCCCGCGATGCACGCGGGGTGTGGCGAGGCGCTCTGCACACCCCGGGGCACACCCGGGAGCCGGCCCGCCCCGCGCTCCAACACCGCCCGCCAGCACGGCCCGCGGCCAACCTTGCTCTGCAGTGGCCCAGGCTGAAGAGCAGCGCGGGCACTGAAGGGAGAAATGTCATCTCCGCTGCCTCTTTCTGACTCGTGGGTTTCTTCCAGAGCTCACCACCCCGCGTCCGGGAGCCGCACACCCACGCCTGCCTCGACCGAGCCGGGCCGGCACCCCGGGACCCTGTTACTCTTCATCTCTCCTCCGTTTGCGCTTTTCACCCCCCACTTGGAACCACAACACCCCTCGTACACCCCAAATTCACAAGAGTATCGTCATCCACTCCCCAGCCTGCGAGCAGTGGGCCCTGATGGTCAAACGGGCCTTTTCAGGCTCGTGTGTCGAAACCGGGAGCCAGCGAGGCCCGTGTGTGGCATTTGCTTGGCGTGTCTCTGCGTGCCCCCTCTCTGTCAATCGTCACTTAAGAAACAAAACACAAGTTCTGGTTTTCAGAATCCTCTCAGGCTGGAAGAAGAATGGTGAGGCTGGCATGGAGCCCCCCACCCCGACCTGTCGTGGCTCCTGCTGCTGACTCCCGGTGCGGTGGGCTAGAGCTGTCCTCACTGGGCTGGCACCGACACGGAAAACCCACACTGTCCGGATTTCCTTACTACTTCCCCAAGGTCCTCGTCTCCCGCAGGACCACACACAGGCCCCCCCCCCCCGCATGCTCATGCGGCAACGGCTGGTCCTATGCGTCCACCTGAGAGGCGTGTCTGCGAGGCACCCCTGTGAGTTCGCGGCCTGAAGCACACAGGCCGCCCTCCCCGTGAAGCTGGGCCTCTCCACCCCGCCGAGGGCCTGAACACAGCAAGAGGCAGAGTCCATGAGAACATGTCTCTATCCGACCGTCCAGCTGGGACATCAGTCTTGTCCTGCATTTGGGACCCGGACTCAGACTGGGACTCACTCCGTCCGCCCGGTAGGATCTCCAGGAGGCCAACTGCGCTCCTGGACCTTCTCAGCCTCCCTAATGGCCTGGGCCAATCCCTTATTTCCATACCCTGTTGGTTCTGCTTCTTGGGAGAACCCAGACTGTACAGCTGTCGTGCCCCCTTGGGTCTCTCGGGGCTGAGACAGTTTCTCAGATTTTCCTGGTTTCATGACCTGGACAGTTTCGAGGAGGCCTGGCTAGGAATTCTGTAGGCGGTCCCTCAATCAGGGTCTGTCTGATGCTTTTCTCACATAATTAGACTTGGGTGATGGACTCTGGGGAGAAAAACCGCAGACACAAAGTGCTCTTTTCACCCCAGTACATGAAGAGTATGTACTTCATGGATATGACACCGGAACGACAGGAAACAGAAGAAAAAATAAATTGAACTTCATTAAAATAAAAAACTTTTTTTTTTTTTTAAGAGAGAGTGAGAGAGTGAGCGGGGGCTGGGGGAGGGCAGAGGGAGGAGAGCGAGAATCCTAAGCAGGCTCCATGCCCAACAGAGAGCCTCATGCGGGGCTCGATCCCACAGCCCTGAGATCATGACCTGAGCTAAAATCAAGAGTCGGACACTTAACAGACTGTGCCACGCAGGCGCCCCCCAAATGAAAAAAGGTCTGTGCATCAGAGGGCATTTTCAATAGAGCAAAAGGCAGTCCAAGGAACAGGAGAAATTGTTTACAAATCATATATCTGGTAAGGGATTAATATGTACAATACATAAAGAATTCCTACTATTAAACGAGCAACAGTCTGATTAAAAACGAGCACCACACAGACGTTTCTCCAAGGAAGACCTACGAATGGCCAGGAAGCACAAGAAAAGACGGTCACGTCACTACTCATCCGAGAATGCAAGTCAGGACCATGGGGGGTACCACATCACACCCATCAGGATGCCTCGTATGAAAACACAAAGCCAGTAGCGGAGATAACAAGACCGGTGAGGACACGGAGGACCCGGAAGCCTCGTGCGTGGCAGGTGGAAACAGAAAATGGTGCAGCCGCTGCGGAAAACAGTATGGAGTGTCCTCAAAAATGTAAGCATGAAATTACCATAGGGTCCAGAAATTCCACTTCTGGGTGGGTATACCTGAGAGAACGGAAAGCAGGAACTTGAACATGTCCTTATACACCCATGTTCACGGCAGCCAAAAGGTGGAAGGAGCCAAGGGTGTGTTGACAGATGAATGAGTAAACACCGTGTGGCCCGCCCATGCTCTAGACTATGGTCCAGCCTCTGAAAGGAAGGGACCCTGACCCCTGACACCACGCAGTGGGACCCCGAGGACACCAGGTTCAGTGAGAGGAGCCAGACCCAGAAGGACCCCAGAGGAGTCCCGTCCGCACAGAGAGGAGAGGGTGGAAGCCGGGGCTGGGGCAGGGGGTGGGGAGTCCGTGCTTCGTGGGGACATAGTCTCCCTGTGGGGAGATGGAAAGTTCTGGAGACAGAGGGTGGGGGTGACTGCAGCACAGTGTGAGGGTGCTTCGTGCTGCTGAGCTGTGTGCTTAGAGACGGTTGCGATGCTGAATGTCATGTTGTATGTATCTTACAATAAAAAGAAGCTACATGTATTGTTTAAAAGGCCAGGCCTGGAATGACCCAGATGGACACCGGCCCAGCTGTGCAGAGGTGCAGAAACATCTCGGGTCTGCCTCCGTCTGGGTCTTCGGGGCTTCTCGGAGCATGGTAGCCAGAGCCCTATTCTTGCCCTAAGTGGCTCAGACCCGGAGCTGAGGAGTCAGCATAAAACGTGGCCCACACATCTGGGGAACCTACCAAAAGCTGAGCCGCTGTGAAGGGCCATGCTCCCAAGCCAGGCCACCCGGGGCACCCAGCTGAAGCGCGGGGCGCCGTCACACACCCACCTCTGTGTGGCGGCATGTGCCCGGGAAAAGCCTGCAAGAAAGTTTTGGGGTGGACACAGGAGTGGGGAGGACAGAGGAAGACTGGCCTGTGCGGAGCACACGCTCTCGCCAGGCCTCTGACTTAGCATTTCCGTAAGTTCCCCAATGTAGTGCTCACGACCGGCCACGGACAGGTCTTGGCCCAGCGCCCAAACATGCCTGTCATTCCTCAGCATGAGCGGGGAAGCTGGGACGCAGGAAAACCAAGAAGCTTGCCTCAAACCCATCAGGACAGCTTGTGGCCCGCGCTGGACTGGACGGTTGTCCACCTCGCCCACACCTCGGTGCGGGCTGGATCTGGGGAGAGGGGTCTGCGGTGGGAGACGTCCGCTTCCCCGCACCCACACTGTTACGTGCATTTATAAACGCATCCCCGGCCGGGGCAAGATCCCAGATCTAACTCTCGGGGAGATGACAACGGCCTTCCTCTTCCAGAGTGACAGGGGCCGCGGGTACAGACACCTGTGGACGGACCCGCGGCATCCCTGCGCCCTTCACCTGCCACGGCTCTCCCGCACACAGCCTCTTTTTCTCGGCTTTTTGATTTCTGGGACCTTACTTCTCCCCAGCCATGAGCAGCCTCTGACAGGCTACAGCTGAGGTTTCAAAAATGCCGCATGAACTCGGGGCGTCTGGGTATGCGATGCATTTTCCCCCGCTGCCGGCTGTGTGTTTTCCGATGAGCGCCCAGGAAAAGAAGTCCCCGAGGGGGGCAGTCAGGAGAAAGAGAACAAGGCTGAGAAAGCCCGGCCTTACCCAGAGCTGGTATCGCTTCTGTATTCTCTCCTTATCGAGAAGGGGGAAAAAATCGAAGTTGAACTAAAAGGTCACATCACTCCAAGCTGGAAAGAAGTCTAGTTTCTAGAAACCTCCCCAGAAACGGGAAGCTGGGTTTCCAGCGTAGTTTCCACTGGGTGCGGGCGGGGAAGGGGCTGCAGGGAGGGAGGGGGTGCGGCAGGAAGTGGGGTGCCCCGGTTGGCGGGCAAGACCGAGGCCGCGGGGCTCCGGCGCAGGCCGGCTGTGCGGTGGAGCGCACCTTCCAGGCGTCGCTCCGGGGCAGAACCACCACGCGGCGCCTTGCGGGACGGCCGCTGGCCTGCCTGCTGTCCCGGGCTGACCTCGGGGAGCCCTGCACTCTCCCTCGCGGACCTGGGGAATGTCCGTCCTCGTGAACATTCACGCTGAGATCTGAGGTTTGGTTTCGGTTTCAACAAAATAAATACAGCAGTGGCCCACCCCTTCCTCGACGAACCCAACAAAGCAGGCTGGTCTCTGGGGGCATTTCGGGGGTTTCCAGGGGAGAAAGTGTGGCCCTGCCAGCCTCCAGGACACAGAAGGTGGGAACTGAGTGGACGGCCCCTGAGGCAGCACCGCGTGTAGCTGTCCCATCTCCCCGGGTTCCCCAAAGTCGGGGAAGCTTGGGCACCTCTCTGAACTCGGCTGAGGCCCATAACACGTCCAAGTTGGAAGGCAACATGGGTATCCTGGTACGAAGGGTCTGCCACCAAGGGGGGGCTCCTGGGAGCCCCGAACAACAAGGAACTCCCTGCCTGAAAGACCGAGGAGCAAGGACCCCCGAGCTGAGTGGCAGTGGGACCACCAGGCCTCCCCTGTGGATCTCAGACCCCATGGGGAAGGAACTTGCTAGAATACGCCTCTCCCCCAGGCACTGTGGGCCTCTGGCACTGGGTCATTCTCTGTGGTGGGGCATCCCAGGCGCCGTGGGGGTTGGCGGCATTCCGGTCCCCACGCTCTCGATGACAGGAGCACCCCAGGCGTGACGACCCCACACAAGCCCAGATGCCACCTGTGTCCCCTCGGTGAGCCCTGGCCTAGAACTCACGACCTCAGAGCAAGCAACTGTTGCTTGTTTCAATCCGAGAAGCATATACTGCATCTCCTGAGAGGTCGCTCGGGGGGCCCCCTCCCCAGCTTCGCGGCCCCCAGCCAGGTCAGAGCCCCCCGTCGTGACTGCTCCCGGAGAGGCCCACGCGGCAAGACACTGGGCGAGGGACGAACAGACGGTGGCGGAAATGAGACACGGCTCTGCAGGGAAGTTCTGCTGATGCTCCCACGAGCAGTCAATGTGCCCTTCTCCGTCTGCGTCCCCCCCCCCCAGCCCCGATCGGGGCCCACAGCTGGAAAAATGTCAGCAAGAACCAGACGGACAGGAGCGAGGCGGGGCCTGAGCAGAACACAGACCCTGCTCTTGGGGTTCCAGGCCTTCCAAAGCCGTCTTCTGTGCTCATGAGCTGCGGCTGGGGCTCACCCTTCAGGAATGTTCCGACTCACAGAAACGCAGGTGGCTGCCACCAGAGGCAGCCCGTCGCGCCCCGGGGGGAGGTTAGTGTCGTCGCCGGCACGTGGAGCGTCACAGAATCGGGGTGGTGAGCTGCGCTAAACACAGAATGTGGGGGCACCTGGGGGGCTCGGTTGTGAAGCGTCTGCCTTTGGCTCAGGTCATGATCCCAGAGTGCTGGGAGGGAGCCCTGCATCGGGCTCCCTGCTCGGCGGGGAGCCTGCTTCTCCCTCTGCATCTGCCCCGCCCCCCCACTGGTGTGCACGCGCCGGCGTGTACGTGCACTCTCATTAATAAGCAAAATCCTTTTTAAAAAAACCCACGCCCCCAAAAAACAAAACACAAGACAAGTTTGTACACAGAGCAGGGTCTGACTCCCCCCCACCAATCCGTGACCGCAAGGGTGGGTCTGCGCCCAGAGCCAGACAGGCGGCGTGGACGGCAGCCCCCACCCAGCCCCACTGCAGAGCCCGTCGTGGTGAGGAGCCTTGCAGGGTGTGACTAGTGTCCCCGCTCTTACTACTTGTAATAACGTGACCCTCTATCCAGCCGTCTGCTTCCGTGAGCAGGGGGAGGGAGAGCAGACTGTCCCCTCCCGGGAGGGCAAGCCAGTGCCGGGGGCGTTGGGCTCACAGGGTGAGGGTGGCCCGACCATAGCCACCCACCCCCATGTCCCGCCTTACCTCAGCGTTCATCTTTTCAAAGCCTGAATTAGAGGAGTGGTCTCCCAGCAGCTGAGAGCACGTGCTCCGGGCCCCCAGGCCAGGTCAGGCCGCTGAGTCCCCGCTGCTAGTGGGATCTGGGTGGAGCCAGGTGGACTTCCTGGCCCCTCACCTATGGGACAGGGCAAGCAGCAGCCAGAGCTCCTGGATCCATGACTCCAGTGACTCCTAAACGGCCTGGCCCCAGGACCTGTTTCCACCCTTAAAAACGATCGTGGTGACCTGTGTGATGGGTCCACGCCAGCCGCAGACGCACACACGGGCGCCCAGCCCGAATGCAGCCCCTGCTCTCTGGGGCAGGGGCTGGGGGCCTCTTCCTCGCCGCGTCCCCAAGGCTGGGCAGCCAGGGCAGCCGACGGCACCATCCCAGGGCAAGATTCTGTCCAGGAAGAGAAAGGGCGCTGGGAACCCCCTGGCCCTAGCACTGCCTCCAGGAGCTGCAGGAGCGTCTCGGAGACCTGCCGAGAAGGAAGCCTGCTGGGCCCAGAGACACGACACGCATCTGACCGGGGGTTAAATTTCCCACACCCTGGCTTCAAGCCACCTGCGCCCTACACTCCCTCGAGCAGATGCTGCCTCCCTTCTGCAGGGGGGAAGCGGCTGGCAGGAAAGCACACTCTGCAAGGAGCCCACAGAGTGGGCGAGCGGGCGGGCGGGCGGGCGTGGGGACACCCTGGGCCCGCCCGGAGCAGCTGAGCAAGGACCAGTACGCGATCCTAACGGCATGTGCCACCTCCGACGGGATGCTGGGGATCTAAATTAATCCCAGACGCTGGGCTGCGAGGCGAAGCAGAGGCTGATCTCGGTCTGGGCAGCAGGCCACCCGTGTCCTCCTTTTTCCTAGATCAGGACTGCCTTTTACAGCCAGTGTGGTGTTGAACTACCGGGAGGGGTGGAGGGCAAGAGAAGCCAGAGCCAGATGCAGAGCACGCATCTGGGAGCGGCTGGACCGAGGCGGAGCCCAGACCCTGGGCTCTGGGGCGGGCGCTGGGCGCAACAGAGCCAAGACGGGGAGGGCCCGGGGTGTCTGCAGGGGTGAAGGCACAGGGCTGGCCACATGCTCCAGGAGGGTAGGTGCACCACCCACCCTCCTCGCTTCTGAAGAGGGAGAAGCCGGGCACCAAGGAGCAGAGTTGAGGGTGGAAGGCACCCTCTGTTCTTCCCACTCCAAGGGGCTGGATGGGGATGCTGGTGGCTCCCTGGGCTGTGAATGCCGGACAGTCCCGGGCTCAGAAACGCAAGCCCAGAGCCGTGCTTCCAGAATCCAGAGTGGGGACAGAACAAAACCAGGCAGGAGCAGCTGCGGTGTTTGGGAGGGGGATGTCGGTTTGCCTGTCCTCCCTGTGCACAGGGTTCTGAGTTCTGCACAGGGCACGGGCTCAGGGGAGCTCAGATGTCTCGGCTGCTCCATTTCACAGGTGCAGGAACTGAACACAACAGTCAGAGGCCCCAGTTTTGAGCGGCTGCAAGTTTTTGGCCCTGTGCCTCCGAGCCATGGTGTGGAAACCTTTCCACACACCCCCCATGTCGCACCCGAGGGGCACCCTGCATTCAGGGACGAAGTGCGGCCTGTCAGGATGCTTTTCCCAGAGACACAGGACAACGGGGGGAGAGCACCATTCACAGTGGGTCCCTGCACCCCAAAAACAGTGGGCCACAAGGTCCCAGGAGAGCAGCTGAATTCTGGGGGTGCATGAGGTACAGCTATGGAAATGCAAACCCTTATGCAGCCCAGACTCGCTCCTGCAGCTCTGGTAACAAATCACACAGACCTGGTGGCTTAGAGAGCGGACGTTCATCTCTGCAGTTCTCACGGCCACAGCCCAAGCAGGGGCTGAGGTCAAGATGTGGCGGGGCCACGCTCCCTTCAGGGGACGTCCTTCCTGTGTCTGCCAGCTCCTGGGGGCCCAGGAGCCCCGTGGCTTGTGGCCACATCCCCGGTCACTGCCTGTGGTCACGTGGCCTCTCCCGAGTGTCAAATCTCCTCCTGCCTCCGTCTCGTAAGCACACTTGTTGGCTGCAGTTAGGACACACTGGAAAAATCCCTCCGTTGCAAAATCACACCTGCAAAACGCAGTCCTACCAGGTGCCACATCCCCAGGTTCCACGGATTTAGGACCTGCTATCTCTGGGGGCCTTACTTCCCCAAGCACGAAGTCTTTCCAGGGCCGGGCGGGCACACAGGAAGACGTCCCGTGCCCTGCAGCCGGGCACACGGGCTGAGGAGCCGGGAAGGCGGCTGTGGACGTCCGCGGGCAAAGACGGGAAGGCCCCACCTGGCAGGTGAGGAAGCCCGGACTGAACAACACTGTGACAGCGGTCGCGGCCCCACACTCTGTGTGCGTAGGCCCCTGTGTCCTCTGTGTGAAGAACAGTCAAAGGCAGCAGCATTTGTTAAAATGAAGTTGGGAAATAAAATCCACCTGGAGTCCGGTTCCCGCAGGGACCCCGCCAGGCCCCAACGACCCCGCCAGGCCCCAGTGACCCTTCCTGCCACAGTGAAACAGCAGAGCCGGCACGGTGAGTGTCACCATCAAGCACACGTGACCGGCTTCCTGGGGAGCAGCCCCAGGGTTAGCAAAACCCAGAGCCGCAGACGACAGACAGCAGCACGACCAGCTCCCTCTGGGCCCGCGGCCAGAGAGCACCCGGAAAGCTGGCGGGGGTCTGGGACGCCTCCCGGACGGGGCTCACAGCTCAGATGGCATTTGAGAAGAAAGGTCAGGCACCACCTGGCGGAGGGCTCTCAGTGACACAGAGCAAACCGCACGGAGTCAGAGCGAAGGCAGGTGGCAGGTGGGTGGGGCTTAGGAGGGTGCTAAGGGGGAGGAAAACCGAAACAAGGGACTAACGTGATTCAGCACAGGCCCTGCCCACACACGAGCTGCCCTGTGGGAAACAGAAACCCCGATGCCGGGCACGGAGGGCGCGAGGCTGGGACGGCAGACAAGGCCGGGCAGGCTTTCTGCAGGTGCACACACACGCACACACGCACACGCACGCGCACACGCATGCACACAGGGGCACGGAGATCCTGGCAGAGGCGCACGGACAGGCCGGCGCCGTGGGAGCCAAGGGTACAGCACGAGATCTCAGTCTGGGATGCAAGACAGACAGCTGGCTCCGGTGTCCCCAGGGGCAGGCACACCCGTGCTGTCTTGCACACACCCCAGCGTCCCAGAGCCGGGACCCTGGCAGAGCTCCCCGCGTTTCCATCTGCCATCCTGGCCGAGGAGCTCCAGGCCGCCCCCAGCATCTCCTCCTCCTATGGAGAGCCCTGACGGGGAGCCCCACAGTCCCTCCTGGGGTGAGCAAAAGTGCAGCCCACGGCGGCCCTGGGTCTGCAGTTTGGGGCACGGTCTCGGCCAGCACCAAGGCCGCCGTCAGATGCCCGCAGGCCTGTGAACACGCTGAAATCCGTGTGCCTGATCGAAAGCCACACTTCCTTCTTCCGACCTAAGAACTTTTCAAATTTTTATTTATTTATTTTTTTAAGTAAGTGCCACACCCAGCGTGGAGCCCAACACGGGGCTTGACTCATGACCCTGAGATCAAGACCTATGCCGAGATCACGAGTGAGATGCTAAGACCCACCCAGGAGCCCCTGCCTAATTTTTAAAGAAATTCAGATGAGAGTCGCATGAAATAAAACGAGCCATTTCACAGGGAACATCTCAGTGGCACTGACTGCATTCACAGAGTTGTGCAACCAACACCTCTACCAGTTCCAGAACATTCCATCGCCCCAAAAGCAGCCCCGTCCCCACCTGCATTCCCCTCCCCCAGCCTCCGGCCCCACGAGCCCCCTTCCCATCTGTGGAGAGGCCTGGTCTGGGTGTGTCACATGCGTGGACTCACACCCCTTGGGGCCTTCTGTGTCTGGTTCCCTCCCTGTGCGTCGCGGGCTCAGGGTCCGTCCCCAGGGCCACGCGTGGGGGGCCTCGCTCCTGCTGGTGGCAGCCGGGACGCTCCTGTATGCAGGTGAACGTGTCATGCATGGTGGTACCGTGATCGTCTCCCCATTCTGACTCTGGTGAACTGTGCTGCTGTGAACACACGTGTGTGCGTCCTTCCTTGCATAGCCCTGCAGGTTCTCTGGGGACCTCCTAGGCCTGGAGCTGCAGGGCCAGTGGGCTCTGTTTGTGGCCCCGCCGTCCCGCCAGGGCCCCGAGCAGGCCTGGAGTTGCACCCCGCACCCGCCCAGCGTCCCTGCGGTGCAGCTGCCTGGCGTGGAGATGTGCGTGTGTCCGACAGGCGTCTGCCCGCCCTCAGGTGACAGCCGTGCGGATCCTAAAGGCAGCGATGAGACACGGGCGCAAAACCAGAGGGACGCCAAGACCCAGCCGTGGAGGGAGCGTGTGTTTTGATGCTCTGTTGCAAAAGAACGAACACACCAAATCCAGCATGAATGACAGGCTGACATCCGGCATCCCGGCTGGACGGTCAGCGTGGGCTGAGAGCCACACTGAAGCCTGAGCCGCGAGGAGGACCGGGCCGCCCGCTCCCGCCCACACTCTGTCCTCACTCTGATCTGGTTCGTCCTGGATGTCCTCGAGGACGTTGAATGATTAGTGCAAATAACAGATGTTAAAATGTCTACTTTCACATAAAATCACATTCGAGGGATGCCTGGGCGGCTCAGTGGGTTAAAGCCTCTGCCTTCGGCTCAGGTCATATCTCAGGGTCCTGGGATGGAGCCCCGCATGGGGATCTCTGCTGGGCGGGGAGCCTGCTTCCCCCCATCTCTCCGCCTGCCTCTCTGCCTCCTTGTGATCTCTCTCTGTCAAATAAATAAGTAAAATCTTTAAAAAAAAATCACACTCGGACAAGCTGGAATGAGTGAGCTGACGTTAACACGAATGTTCTCTTTCACGTTCAATTGCTATTTACTTGGTCCCCGAGGTTCTCACTGTGGTCTCAGGCTGTCCGCCCGCGGCCCCAGCCCAGGACCAGGAAGGGGCCGGCACAACCCGGAAGGCCCTACAGGAAATGAGGCGTTGCCTGTTGGTCCCGAGGTGGAGGGGAGTGGGTGGGGGCCGCTGCGTTACTCTTCTCAGCCTGTTTCCCTGACGATGACATGAGCTCGTGACAGAGCCTCCGCTGCCGGGAGGGCAGGTGTTCCGCGAATGTCCACCTCCGCTCAGCCTTAGGCCCCCAAACGCGTGCAGCAGGAGGCGCTGTGCTGGTGAGGGTCCGTGTCCCTCTGGACTCGTGCGGGAACGGTCCTGCTGCGTGTGGAGGGGAGGGGAGGAGGCCACTGGCCGGCCCACAACTCGGCAGGGCCCCCTCAGGGAGCTTCTGGCCACGCTGCCACCGGCAGGGCTTCAAGGAAGCAGGTCAGTGCTTTCTTAGGAAAGGATTTGTCCTGCAGATGGCACGGGCGGGACTGTCCCCCGGCCCCATCTGGCCCAGTCCACGCCGCCGGCCAGGTCTACGTCCGCCCTGCACCCGGCCCTCTCCCGCTGCTCGGCCCGGGTGGGCTTCCGGCCCCCAGACAGCAAGCCGGAGGTGCCACGGTGCTCCTTCCCAGCCCAGAACGGGAAATTATCTGGAAATGGGGTGGTCGCAGGCGTACTTAGTTAAGGTGAGGTCAGTCTGGAGTCGGGTGCGCCCAAAGCCCTGCCGGGTGCCCTTATAAAAAGGGGACATGTGGACCCACACAGGCAGGGAGAAGCCCTGTGAAGACGGGGCCAAGACCAGGGGATGCTTCTATGGGCCAGGGCACGCCGAGATGACCAGTGGCACACTGCTGTGAGGCGGGGGAGGCTGGGAAAGGCTCTCCCTCAGCAGGAACCAGCCGTGCGACACCTCTGGCCCCAGAGCTGGGAGAGAATACGTTTCCATTGTTTCAGCATTAGCACTGGGGACAGCCACCCCAGGAGACCGAGACATGGGGCCCAGGGTGTGCACACCTGTCTCCTGAGCGCTCGGTGAGACTCTCGTTCCCAAAAGGCAGAGGAAGACAGACACTCACAGCCAGAGCCAGGCAGGCGGCCGGCCCAAGACATCCCGGGCCCTGGTGGCATTTCATGCTGGTGTGAAAGCAACGCAGGGCGGGTCCCCTTTCCCTGCCGGCCCCCCGCCCAGTCCCAGAGGAAGCCACTCCGTCCAGTGAGCTGGCCCCTGGCGGGAGACCCGACAACACCGTGGGAGATGACGACTGGGAGTCAGGATCACGCACGTCTCTGCACAGACTGACTCAAGGGGACAGGAATTCCGCCGGCGGGGCGGGCGTCTAGACTGCGGTGTTTCTGGGATTCAGGAACCCGGAGCCAGAAGCTCAAGCCCGTGGGGTGGGCTGTGCTGCCACCTGGCGGCCACAGCGGCACAGGACCGTAGCGAGTCAAGGGACCCAGGTGTGGAGGTCCAGGCCCTCCTGGGGCCGCTGTATGAAGGGGGAGGCCACACAAAGCGTGCACTTATTTGCAGCAGGGGGAGACCCCCGGGTGAGGGCTTCCGCTGACCCCAGGAGACTGCGCTCTTCAACCATCGGACTCCTGAGGTCCCAGGACGCTGTGTACACTCGGTGGGGGTGACTCAGACACTGGTTTCTACGGTGGGACCCCTCGGGGTTTGTTATGTGTCTAGTGTGAGCAGGGACTTATTTTCCCAAAATAAGGAATGCAGGGTCCCCCCATCCTGGCACTGCTGACATTGCGGCGGGTTACTCTCTTTTGGGGGCGTCCCGGGCATTGTGGGTGGCTGAGCATCCCGGGCCCACAACCCCTGGATGCTAGGAGCACCCCAATCGTGACGACCACAGATGCCTCCACATGGGGCCCCGTGACCCCGGGTGCAGTCATCCCGATCCGAAACTCTGGGATGGGTGATCACTGTTGTGGCTTTTTTTTTTTTTTTTTTTTTTTTACTGTTTTTTTGATTGGAACCAAATATCCCTTCTTTGAAGCTGTAACTATCCAGGCAGCCCCCTGTCCTCCCCGCTGTGAGGAGCCCCCCATCAAGGCTGGGTGGTGTTGGGGGAGCACGGTAATGAGGGCTGGAGGAGACCGCTCCTGCTCGTTCCCGGGCAAGGCGAGGCCCAGGCAGAGGCCCCTGTGCCTGGGACAGAAGCACAAGCACTCGCTAGGTCCATGGGGACAGGGGTGGAGGCGGGTTTCTTCCAGGAGGGACAGCCCACCAGGAGGGCTCACCTGTTGTCCCAAAAGTCCGCTTCTGGATTTTGTTTTCAAGGTCCTTAAGCAGGCTCCTCCCCCTCCCAGCTGCACCTGGACGCAGAAACACGTGGGGCTTTGGCGGGGGGTGTCACGCTTGCCTTTGTGGCCCCTCCCACCACACGGCGATAGGGTACTTGATGTTCTAGAATGCCATCTGTGTAAAGGTGACTGTAAACCAGGCTGGGTTTGTTACTAAACGTTCACTGATACGTTAGTCACCTTTCGTTCACTGATTTTATTATATTTTTAAAGATTCTATTTATTTGAGAGCAAGAGAGAGCATGAGCCAGGGGTGGGGTGGCACAGAGGGAGAAGGAGGCTCCCCACTGAGGAGGGACCGATGTGGTCTCGATTCCAAGACCCTGAGATCATGACCTAAGCCAAAGGCAGACGCCCAACCAGCCGTCCCACCCAGGTGCCCCCTGTTCACTGATTTTAAAAGAAATTAAAATCAACACCTTTTGGTGGGCCGTGGACCACATCTGTGGGCTGTGGGTGCGGGGCCTCCCCTCCCCCAGGCTGGGTCTGGACGTGCCCAGCTCCCAGGTGTCTGCTTCAAAGCCTGGGCCCAGTCTGGGGTGCTCCTGCCCCCTGGGGACGTGGGACAATGTCTGTGGAAACCTGGGGCTGTCCCTGGCCTCGAGGGGGTGGGCCAGGGATGCTGCTGAACCCCACAGTGCCCGGGACGCTCCCCAGAGAGTGAGTGAGCTGCCCTGTAGTGCTGAGACCCTGGGCGAGGCCAGTGAACTCAGATCGCAGAGCCGGGCGGGGGCAGGGGTTCTGCTGCTGGACTGAGACTCCGGCCAAGGGCACCGAGGGGCGGGCAGAAGGCTGTGGGCACAGTGACTTCTAAAGCAGCGGCACCAAGACCACCTGCGGAGCCACGTCCCCTGGGCACACTCCAGGGCCCCCTGGGAGGTGAGGGAACCGGGCCTGGGAGACTGGGAGCCAGCGAGAGCCAGGGAGGTGGGAAGGCTTGCACGCAAGCCGGGTCACAGACACCAGATGGTTCTGGGGGTCCCTGCACAAGGTTCTGGGGGGGGTTAAAACACACGTAACAGAAAAGCTACCATTTTACGCTGTGGCATCTGTGCAACCCACATCTCTATCTAGTTCCCGAACATTCCATCTCCCCAAAAGGAAACTCATCCCCATCCGCCATCACTCCTCCAGCCGCCCCCTGGCCCCCACGAGCCCCCTTCCCGTCCGTGGAGGAGCCTGGTCTGGGCGTGTCACATGCGTGGACTCATACCCCGTGTGGCCTCCTGTGTCTGGTTCCCTCCCTGAGCATCGTGGGCTCGGGGTCCGTCCCTGGGGCCACACATGGGGGACACTGGGGTTGTTCCTGCCTCGTGGCTGTCCCTGGCCTCGAGGGGGTGGGGCCAGGGACCTGTGCTGCTGTTGCACACGCGTGTGCAGGCTTCCATCTGTGCACCTGTTTTTTCCCCTTGGGTGTGGATGCAGGTAACCCCAGTTTACCCGCAAACCGTCCTCCACGGCGACGTGATCCTGTGGCCTGTGATCCGAGGCGCACCGCCTTGCCTCCCAGCGGCACGGGCCTGGCCGCATGGAGACCCTCGAGAAATGGGTGCCTCCTGCCCCCCACCCTTACAGGGCACCCCGGAATGTGGTTACACCAGGCAGGCAGGGCCCTGCTGAGGTCTTCGCGGCAGGGTCACCGGCGCCAGCTCAGGGGCTGCCCTGAGCGGACACAACGTGACAGGAGCGTTCTGGGGGCGAAGACCCGTGATCAGACCCCCTCACTGAGGAAAAGGAGCCGGAGAGAGCACGGGGCTGCAGGCCTGGCTCTGAGCCTCAGTCTCCCCCGCTGTTGTCACAGCATCGGCCACAGTCTGGTGGCTGTGACGGGGCGGGGGGTCGTTGTAAGAGAACACTGGAAGGTGCTGGCGGGCGAGACCCTGCCACAGGTGGGCCGCCCAACACGTGAGCACCGCGGAAGCCGCCGCGCTTCAGCCCAGGGCGCGTGAACGCAGGGCCCCCCCCCACTGGCTCCGCTGACGTGGGAGCAGCTGTTCCCTGCGGGGTGTCCCAGGCACTGGGGGTGCTGAGCAGCAGCCCTGGCCCCCACTCCTTCAGTGTCCCCCGTCGTGACAGCCACACACATCATCAAACATGGCCCCGGGTGAGCCCCCTGCGTGAAGGGATCCCATCGACCCAAGGCCTTCGGGGGTTCCATAATCATCTGACAGAAAGCCTCAAGTTTGGAAGTTTGCCTCGAAGACAACTCAGCGTCGCATGTGGTGGGATCACGACGGGTCCCTGTAGGAAACCCTCTGACTCAGAGGGAGGCAAACCACGGCTCAGGGTGGGGGGGGTGCGTGTCTTTGTAAATAAAGTTTTTTTTTTTTTTTTTAATTTTATTTATTTGTCAGAGAGAGAGGGAGAGAGAGCAAGCACAGGCAGAAAGAATGGCAGGCAGAGGCAGAGGGAGAAGCAGGCTCCCCGCCAAGCAAGGAGCCCGATGTGGGACTCGATCCCAGGACGCTGGGATCATGACCTGAGCCGAAGGCAGCTGCTTAACCAACTGAGCCACCCAGGCGTCCCTGTAAATAAAGTTTTATTTGGCACACAGCCCGTTCATTTCCAAGGGCACAACTAAGTAGTCTCGACAGAGACAGTCTGGCCCACAGAGCCGAAAATGTTCAGGAGCGGGCCCTTTACGGAGAAGGTTCGCAACCCCGATCTCGGCAAAGCTGAATGGACCTGACGTCCTAGACAGGGCAGACACACACACAAGTCATCACGGAAAACAGACGGCTTCACCTGGAGGCACCGGGGGAGAAGCAGGGCAGCTCAGAAGGACCGGGCGCAGTGGGGAGGGGAGGGGGGCTTCCGAGATGAGCCGAAGAAAAGAGGTCTGGCTGGAAAGGGACTTGCCTCAGAGCACAGATCCTGAAGACGAGGGGCAGGGGTGTGGGTATTTGGAGGGAGGGTGGCCCACGGGGCTGCTCTTGCAAATGTCTGGGAAGGGAGGCGGGTGAGCGGACAATGTGAGGCGTCTGGCTCTAGTCCTCAGGAGATCAGGAGGGGGGCACGCTGCCAGGGGAGTCACGTGACCTGACAAGCTTCTGGGGCTGCCTCTGCCTGCCGCGAGCCTTTCTTTCCTCCATGTGACACAGCCCTGACTCAGCCGGCCTAGATGGTGGCCGGGAAGTGGGACCTATGGCTGCTTCTGGGTACTGGGACAGATTCGCAGGAGCTGACCTCTCGGCCTGTCCCCAGCCCCGCCCGGAGCTTGCTGGAAAGGGCGCCCTCCCCCCCCTGCCCCGCTCCCTCCCGGGTGTAGGCGAGCTTCCTGGAAGCCCCAGGCACACGGCCATAGAGGCCACGGCCACGGGGCAGCCCGCTGACATCCTTCCGGACAGATGCCAGCAGGTTCCTTGGCTGCCATGGAAGAGCCCCGAGAAAAGGTCACAGGTGTCAGCACCATGCCCCCCACCCCGCTCCTGCTGAGGACAGCTGCTCCCACTCACACAGCCTGCCCCACTCATCCGGGACCCCGCTCACATGCCCCCCCACCCCCACCCCCACTCACACAGGCTCCCAGCTCACACTGGCCTGTCCCCCCACTGCTCACCGGTGGTGCAGGAGCTCCGGCCCACACCAGACCAGAAGGCATTCCTGCGGACAGCAAGTGAACCCGTGTCCCCATGACTCCCCACGCACCACAGAGTGGAGGGGGCCTCCGCCGACATCCCACCATCACCCTGTGACATCTCGGGGCTGGCGGGAGGCCCCTGCGCTGGGGCATTCTCCAGGGGCATCTGGGCACTGCGGGGGCTGAGCAGCTCCCGTGGCCCCACCCCTCAATGCCAGGACCACCCCCAGTTCCCAGATGTGATGGCCCCAGATGTCCCTCCATCACCCTGTGTCCTGGAGGAAGAACCACCCCCACGAGATCCCCTGGCTCCGTCTGGTGCTGGACCCGACTTTGGGAGTGGGCGGTCAGACCCGCCTTTAGGGGCCCATGATTGAAGGGGATGTGGTTGAGGAGCACAGGGAGGAGCCAGGGGACGTCCGGGGTCCTGGGCTGGAGTGTGCGGAGCTCTCAACACAGACACGTTTCTGGCTGCCCGGTACCTGGAAAGCAGAGCTCCCAGCCCCCCTGTGCCCTGGCCCAGAGCCCGCAGAGGCTCCTGGGTCCAGCAGCCTTCCTGGCATTGTAGCCGGTGCTGGAAAAGCGACCCAGCTGGGCCCCAGGGGCAGGGCTCCCTGCCTCCCCTTGTCAAAGGGCTGGGACCAGGGGTGGCTCTCACCTGGGCTGACTATCCTCAGAGCACATCTGTGGTGGTCACACTGGGGGTGGTCCTGGGATCGAGTGGGTGGGGTTGGGGACAGTGTCCAGGACAGCCCTCGATGTCCACGGTGCTAAAAGCAGAAGCCCTGCATTCAGTGTCTGGGAAGAATTGAGTCCGATCCCTGCTCACACTAGACACCAGTGCAAAGGCCCAGAGGTCAGAGGGTACAAACCAGGGTGAGCCCAGTGTCTCTCCCCTAAACTCAGGTCATATATGCCTACACATCAGGAGCATTCTGGCTGGGAAGGGAAGAGAAGGTGCAAGCCTACAGCGGCCGGGCAGGACAGGGACTGTCTGGGGGGACAGGGCTTTGCTGACATTGACCCCAGGGTTCTCTTACAGCCAGTGGCATGAAGCTGAGCTCCAGAGCTGTGACCTGTGACAGGACAGTATTCCCAACCTCCTCCTGGTCAGCCCAGGGCAGCACACACACACACAGAAGCCTGGGAAGTAGAGTGGACAGTGGCCAAGGCTGGCAGCAGGGCCTCGCCCCAGGGGGAGGACTGGAGGGTGCTCACAGATGGCCAGAGGGCCCTGCGGGGGGAGCCCACCCCTCTCCTGACTGCCACCACATGGCTGACCCGGCGGGCCAGGCCCCTGCACTTAGAGGGCCACCCTGTTTAACAGTCTGCATTCCCCGTGGTTTGGGCACGAGGGGCCTGCAGGGTCTGTAACCGGTAGCATGGCTGGTAGGTGAGGGAGTTTCTGGGGTGCTCCTGGGACACTCTGGATGCTGGTTTGGGCAGATGGCACCTGTGAGGGGGACACCCGAACTTCCCGGCGAAGAGCGACTTGGAGTCCCACCTGAGCACAAGCCCAGCTCTACACCCGTGTCCAGAGTGCGCAGGGACTGCTCAAGTTTTTTCTAGAGAATTAACGCAGGATCTCCCCCAGCACTGCTGACATGGAGTGGGCTGCTCCCGCGGGGGCATGCCGGGCACTGTGGGAGCAGAGCACATCCCCACCCCCTTGATGCCAGGAGCCCCTCAGTTGTGACAACCACAGATGTCCCCAGACCCTATCCGGTGTCCCCAGGGCAGAAATGACTTTCACTGAGAACTGCTGACCTGGACCAGGAACTGGGCTCCTCCAGGGAGGCAGAGCTGACCCCCCGCGCAGCGGCCCTGACCGTCTCGGGGCTGGGAGCCTTGGCCCCCCATCAGCCTGTCAAAAGCAGGGACCAGCCCCAGCGGAGGGCCATCCCCAGGGCACCTGGCCGAGTCTCATGACCGTTCCTGCCCAGCCAGACCCGGCTCAGTCCCCCTTCTGCCTCCAGTGCTCCTCCCTGTCCCTGGGGGTCTGCATGGACGTCCCCTCCTTAGAGACCTCCCTGGATCCCCGCCCCTGCTCCCCCCCCAGCCGTCCCAGGTCCGGCAACCATGACTGTCTCTGGTGCGTGACTGGCATTGGGTCAGGACTTGCCGACTTGCGTGGCCTCTGGTTCCCTCTTCTGCCCCCTCGGCTCCTCCTGTGGGGATGTCCGGTCCAGGACGGATGTCCCCCACCCTCCCCTCACTGAGGTCACAGCCCTCAACCCCACTTCCCCTCGTTCTGTCCCATATTTGTTTGTTTGTGTTCGCCCCGTGTTTTCAAACAGTTTCCATCTGGAATAATTTGGGATTTGCAGAGAAGTTGCAAAGACAGCAGCAAGAGTCCAGTCTGCCCTCCCCCCGGTGCCCCCCACGGGAGCATCTTCTCTCCCAGGGAGCGGCTGTCGAAGCTGGAAGGCAACATGGCCATGCCTGACGCAGAAGACACTGGGTCCCTCGCACCCGCCCCCCGCCCCCTGGCCGGTGCCCTTTGCTGCCGGGAGCTGCACTGGGCGTGGCCGTCCTGCTCCATGGGCTCCTCCCAGGTCAGGCCCAACTCTGGGGTTCCCCTTGCCACTTTCGCACCAAATCTGCTTGTTTTTCAAACCATGGTGACATTTTGTTTAAAAAAAAAAAGTCACTTAGCACTTTCTTATTATAAGTGAATTAATAAATATTTAAATCACTTCTCAGCTTTGATTCCTCGTCTAGTGACTTCCGATGAATAAAACCTGCATAAAACAAACGTCCTTGGAGAACCTCAGGACCTGGGAGTTTGAGAATCTCCGTCCTGAAGCCAGGGCAGAGAACCACGCGCCGCCCCGGGACGGCCCCAAGCCCACAATGCGCAGGGAAGGGACCAGACGCAGGAGGCCACGTGGGGTGTGAGTCCACGCGTGTGACACATCCAGACCAGGCCCCTCCACGGATGGGGAGGGGCTCGTGGGGGCCAGGAGCTGGGGACGGAGGGGAAGGACTGCTGATGGGGGCAGGGTTTCCCTCTGCCGTGATGGAATGTTCTGGAATGAGATAATGAAACGGTTGCGCAACCATGTACATGTACTAAAACCCACCCAATCATACACTTGAAAAGGGTGACCTGTACAGTGAGTGGATTATGTCTCAACAAAGCTGTTATAAAAACATTCTTTTTAAGCAGATAGAATTAAGAACACAGAGCTCACAGGCCTGTACTTTGGCTCCTGGACACCACCCCGTTTCATCCACACACGCCGGGTCTCGCTCTCGCTGCCCCGCCCTGTGATCTGGCCACAGACAGTTATGGGGCTCCCCCACACCCCCCGACCCCCCAGAGCCGGGCCCACCCCCAGGGGCCGCTGAGCCGCCAGATCAACATGATCCACAGAAGGGAAAAGTCCAAATTGTTTTCCATCCAAGCAAGTGAGAGAGCTCACAAGTGAGAATGCGACACTTCCAAGCCGTTAAAAGCAAACAAAAAGGGGCACGGGGCCAGCTGGGGCGGGAGAGCGCGCGGTCTGGATCGCGGGGCTGCGGTTTAGAGCCCGTGCTGTGTGCAGAAGCTGCTTAAAAAGAAAAACCTTTTAACAAAAAATAAATGAAAGCAAAAGCAGAGATTTCGAGAGGACGTCCCGGGGTAGGAGGGCTCCCAGGCCCTTGGTGCCTGCCACCTCAGGGGCCCTGGGGGCTTCCTGGGGCTGTCGGCACCCCCGGCTGGGAAGCGGTGCTGGGCACGGAACCCACCTGCACGGTGGAGGTCATGGGCCGCGCTCGGGGTGCTCTGCGCCCCCGGGCAATCTCTCCCCGCTGTGCCCACCTTCATTTATAAACGGGATCGTGATAGAGGGGCGCCTGGGGGGCTCAGTGGGTTAAAGCCTCTGCCTTCAGGTCAGGTCATGATCTCAGGGTCCTGGGATCGAGCCCCGCATCGGGCTCTCTGCTCAGTGGGGAGCCTGCTTCCCCCTCCCTCTCTGCCTGCCTCTCTGCCTACTTGGGACCTCTCTGTCAAATAAATAAACAAAATCTTCAAAAAAAAAGGGGGGGGGTGAAGGATGGGGGTGAAGCCTCCATTCCTGGCAGGGTGCCCCGAAGGTCAGACCACAGCTCAGCTAAGTGACTCACACACAGACCACTCTGTGCCACTCTGCAGAGCGCTGGGGCCTCCTCCTAGGGAGACCCGACCCCCCCTTGCCTCCCGCACAGCCTCCCTGATGGAGGCCTGAGCTCAGCCTCCACCTCCCAAGGTGGATTGAATAGCATGTCCCCGGGAACCTCAGAAGGTGACTGATAAGCTGAGTGGTGTCCCCAGATTCCTATGTTGAAGCCCGAACCCCCACTGGGACTGTACTTGGAGACGCGGCCTTTAAAGATGTGATTAATTTAAATGAGGTCACAAGGGTGGCCCGAGTCCAGTCTGACTGCACCCCTGTAGAAGGGCAGGGTGAGACACAGATGCGCACAGAGGGACAGCCCGGTGAGGACACGGGGAAGGGAGGCCAGGAGAGCGGCCTCAGGAGACACCCTCATCTCAGACCTCTCGGCTCTGGAGCCTGAGGTCACAGTCGTGGTTTAGGTGGCCCCGTCCGTCCATGGGAACAGGCTCTGTAGTGACCTTATTGGAAGAGACAGACGGTCTCTGTGGGTCTGACTGATTATGTTAAAATGAGACCATGCAGGATTGTGGGGGCCCTGACCCGAGCAGTGGCGTCCTTATCAAAAGAGGAGAGAAGCACAGGGAGAGGCTGAGGCTGCAGGGACATGGCCACAAGCCCCACGGTGCTGCCCCCACCCCCACCCCGGAGCTGGGAGTGGCAGGAAGGACCCTCCCCTGGAGACTGCGGCGGGAGCAGGGCCCCGCCACACCTCGACCTCAGACTTCTGACCCCAGAATGTGGGAGAAAGAGGTCCCGTAGTTCTCAGGCCCCTGGTCTTTAGTCTTGTTACAGTGACCCCAGGACACTGGCATGTGACTCTCTGATCTCCCCTTTTGCCCACAGGAGGCAGCTCAACTGGCCCTGCATGCCAGAAACGGCTGTGAGGATCTGAAGGGGACGCCCGCCTCAGGTGACTGCCGGTGGTGCCTTTTGCAGACCGCCTTTCTCTTTCTTTTCTTTTTTTTAGAAAAATATTCCGATGGGCTGTATTAGCGCATTCTGGCTGCTCTCACAGAACAGCACAGAGAGGGTGCCCTAGTGCACAGGCGTCACTTCTCATGGTTCGGGAGGTGGGAAGTCTGAGATCATGGGGCCGCAGGTCGGTCCCTGGTGGGGACGCCCCCCACCCCCGCCTGGTGTGTCTGGAACAGAGCGCCCTGATTGCTCCTCTTCACCTTACCAGGACGCTGAACCCACCGCGGGGCCCCACCCTCGTGAACTCGCCTAACACCGATCACCTCCCAAAACAGCCCGCTGGTATGGCAGGAATTTGGGGGACACAAACATCCAGCCCCTAACACGGGGGCACGTTATCGTCATCAAACACCCACTGCGCAGAGGCCCGGGCCTGGGGGCTGATGGGCAGGCCCTCAGCGGCTCCAGCACCTGGCAGGTGAGCGTACCTGGAGCCTGGCCGGGCCACCGGACGGCCCCTCCTCCCTGCGCTGGAGCCACACCTTTTGGTGGCTTCACGTTAGTGCTCCTGAGGGGTGCGTGACTTCACCCTGCAAAATTCAGGGTCAGAAAAGGTGCCTGGGAGGCGGAGCACGTCCAGAGAAGACCCAGAACCCGGCAATGGTCGCTTCCAGGCAGGGAGGCCGAGAGCACAGGGGGAGGGAGACGTCATTCTTGTCCTACACCACGCGCACCTTGGGAACCTGCACCCCACGGCATCTTTATTTGGGCAAAATGTGTATTTTCCTTTCTAGGGGTGTGGGAGTGCAAACAAGGGTCGGGGAAGGAGAAGCCACATCGAAGCCACATCCTGGTTTCTGCTCGGACTGGGCCCCTGCGCCTCGAGGGGCGGGCAGGGAGCGCAGGCGAGGGTGGGCTGTCAAACCGAGACAAACAGGATTATCTTTCCCCAAAAGAAGTGAGAGCAGGGACTCAAACAGGCAGTCGCACCCCCGTGTTCCCAGCAGCACATTCACAACAGCCAGTAAAAACGTGGAAACGACTCACGCGTCCACTGACGGGTGAGTGTGGTTGGTGCATGTGCGGGAACACGGTGCGGCCTCGGGGGGGGGGGGACCCTGACCCTGCCACCACGCGGAGGGACCCCGAGGACACCAGGCTCAGGGAGAGGACCCAGACCCAGAAGGACCCGTCCCACAGGACCCCACTCCCAGGAGGGCCCCAGAGGAGTCCCGTCCGCAAAGACAGAGAGGAGGGGGTGGGAGCCGGGGCTGGGGTGGGGGGTGGGGAGTCCGTGCTTCGTGGGGAGGGAGCCTCCTCGTGCGGGGGTGGAAAGTTCTGGAGATGGAGGGCGGGGGTATGAGTGCTTCCTGACACGGGGCTGTGTGCTTAGAAATGGTTAAGGTCATAAATTTTATGTGTATTTGACTACCAAAGAGAGAATGAAAGAAGGTGCTCCAAACGCTCAGGAGGCCGTCTCTGTCCTGGTTTTGGCTCGCACCGTGCCACACCGCCGGTACAGAGACAGAGTGGCCCTGGCGGCCTCGTAGTGCGGGTGGCTGTCCCAGCCGCCATCTCCGCTGGGCTCCCTCCCGGACGTGGCAGAGCGGCTGGTCTTCCTGAAGGTGCAGGGACCACCTCTGCCAACCTTCCCTGTAGGAGCCAGGACGGGGAGCGCGGGTGGCGGGCCGGGAAAACCCAGACCCCCCCCCCACCGGCCCGGCCTGGCCCGCCCGTGTCCCAGGTGTTCCCAGGCCTGGAGAGGTCCACTCCGTGGGCCGGGCCGTTCCTGCCCCGAGCACGGGAAAACAAGGTCAGCTCGGGACACAGACGACCACCCGGCTGCCGTCCTCCCTCATGGACGCAGGCCGGGCCCGCTGAGGGTGGACCCCGTTCGTTCCTCTCGCGGGGGTGCAGCTCTCGGGCAGGGGCGCGCTCTGTCCACGTGGTTCTTTCTTTCTCATCCTCCATTAGAGGGAAGGGCACCAGGATGGGAGCCAGGGTCCAGGGCTCACCGCCCACCTGCCCAAGGGCCTGGGGCCTCTCCCTAAGTGCCCACGTCTCCTCGGATCCAGAGAAGCCGGACGAACTCGGGAGGCAGAGTCCAAAGAGGAAGGGCCTGGGGAGGTCACCTCTAGTGACCACAGGCTAAGGGACGTGCTGCTGCCCGTTCACCCAGAGCCCCGGCCTGGGGAGCTGGTTACCTCGACTCCTAGCAAGGACCCTGGGTGTCAGGGCGGTTGTCACCCAGCTGCACCA
The DNA here is from genome assembly GCF_002288905.1 of Enhydra lutris kenyoni. Classification (NCBI taxonomy): domain Eukaryota; kingdom Metazoa; phylum Chordata; class Mammalia; order Carnivora; family Mustelidae; genus Enhydra; species Enhydra lutris. The sequence continues at coordinate 4,637,883 of NW_019154170.1, read as the reverse complement.
AAGGGAAACGGAGGGTGGGGGCAGGTGCCCACCTGACCGAGGGTCTCGGAGCTGGGAGGGGCTGAGCTTCCTGGGCCTGGCTCCAGCACCCATCCCACTCCCAGCCCCCGGGCTGGCCTGAAGCCCACGGGACTCTACCCACCACTGCTGCGGGGGACACCGGGCACCCTCGCCTTCTCTGGTTTCCTAATCTGGGAAACAAGGGCAGCTCGTTGTTGCCACGGGTGGGCCTGGAACCCTCGGGTTAATGCACGAACTCTGCTCCTGGCCTCCTGGCCTCCCCTCCCTCAGCTTGTGCCCCCAGTTGTGGCACCAGCATCCACTGCTGTGCCTGGAAGGTCCCCCGCCCCCAGTCAGCTCCAGGGCATCACCTACCTCAACTCAGACATCACCTCCTCCAGGAAGGCCTCCCTGAGCGCCTGCTCTCACTCTCTAGCAGGACTGTCACCATCAGTTTGCTCAATTAGGGTCTCGCCCAGGGCAGTCCTGCCCCAGGGGACACTGGGGACACTGGGACATCTGTGGCCGTCATGACTGGGGTGGGGGAAGCTCCTGGCAGCAAGTGGGTGGGGCCCGGATCCTGCCTGATTCCCACCCGCAGTGCCCAAGGTGTGGGCCGGTGTCCCCGGTGCCCAGGGAGCCAGCTGGCTCTGCCCCATGGCACCGGGACCCAGGAGGCCTGGTTAATGGTTTGCCAGGGGGACCAGCCGGTGTGACCCCAGCCCGCACCCGGGGGGCTGCCCGCGAACTCCGTGTGCCTGTCCTCATGCCCACAGCGGGCAGCCCGGTGCCAGAAACACCCACCGGCAGCACTGCCAGGCCTCGCTCTCTGTTCCTCGGCTGCTCCTGGCTCTGCAAGCCTCACGTGGGACGGAGGACGCCCAGCTCCGAGAGCCCGCCTCGGCGGGGAGCAGAGGTCTGGACGAGTGGGAACGTGAGTCTGGAGCCGGGGACACCACGTTGCACTCCAGGAAGCTAATGAGCTCAGAGCTCAGCCCCAGTGATGACTCTGCCGAGGAAGCCGCATGTGATCATTACTCCCCCAGGCTCTGTGCACTGCCCCGACATGCCACCGGGCCCGGTCCAACTCCCCTCTCGGGGCCGGAGGTCAGCTGAGGACCAGGCCCGAGCCTTCTCTCCTTCGTCCACTCACGCACTAAGAACCCGCGAGTGGTCGGGCAACGCCTGACCAGGTGGAGCCTCCGATCCGGCCACAGGGATGGACGCAACGGACCTGAACGTCGTAAAACACAACCATGTGGCCCCGGGCAAGTCACTCGGCCCCTCTGCCACTGTTTTCTCATCTGTGACACGGACACAATGGGGCCCTCCACTCATGGGCTTGCTGGTGGGGCTGAGCTCGCACGTGCCGCGGCGGGACCCGGGCCCCCCCTCCGAGCTGGCTCCCGGACGGGCACTGCTCCAAGCACTCACGACACGACTGCTCACTTCGAGGCGGCAGTGTCTGCTCCTGCTCGTTCTGTGTCTCCCTCTCTCTTCCAGGAACAAACACGCAACCATCTCACCCGTTTTTACAAGTACCGCTCATTAGATTTAAGATACCTGTGTCCACGTGTGATGGACTCTACAACTTTTTCACCTCGCACACCCGAACCACTGGTCAACACGAACTCCCTGTCCCCGTCCTTTAGCCCCCCGCACCCATGAACCTCAGTACTCAGGATAAGCTTCTGGTCTCTTTCAAGAGCTGGCCCGATTAAGCCAGGCCCACCCAGGTACCGTCTCTTCTGATGAACCCAGAGTCAACCGATTAGGGGTCTTCCTGTATCTGCAAAATCCCTTTGGCTGTTTCACATCAGCCTAACAGCAAGAGTGGCATCCCGTCTGCTCCCAGGTACCCTGCACCCGAGGAGCAGGGATCAGCAGGGGTGTGGACGGCAGCGGGCACCCAGCTGGGGCACCATCTTGGCAGACGGGGCCTGCACGGCTACGTTCGGTACTGTGAGGAGGGAGAAACACACAGCCCCGCACCACGGAGCAGCTCCTACGCGGCAGACTCTGCGAGGCGTGGAGAAGACAGCCGAGGACTCCGCGGGAAGCGGGGAAAGGCTTCGTTCAAGCCGGGGTATCGCTGTCGGTCGCCAGGGGTCGGGCAGGACAGACGGGGGGTGGGGGGATGAGGACAGGGTCTCTCCCCTGGAAGGACCTAGAGTCCCTCACAGTCATTTGCGGCCATCCTGAGGAGGCCAGGCCAGCAGTGGGCTTGGGGCCAGGCCTCCACGCTCAGGAAGGTCCGGGGAGCTGCCTTTGGGAGGCGCGCCTGGATTTGAACCTGAGCCTTCTGACCCACCAGGGCTTCTCCCCTTCTGCAAACGGACCCACCGCAGGGGCCGGCTGCCTGAAGAGGGGCGGGCAAGGCCCCCCAGAGTTGGAGTGGGGGAGGAGGGCATGGCCTGGAACACTGGGCAGGGCACGCAGCGCACGAGAGGAACTCCGTCCGCCTTATGGGCCTGACGGTCCTGCACACTCCTCAGCGGGGCAGGGCTGAATTTGCACGTGTGGCAAACCTTAGGGAACTATGGCCCACATGGTCCCCGTGCTGAATGCCTGGTTTTGTACTCTAGTGACCAGAGCTGCCCCCACCGGGGGCAGCTGGACGGAGGGCGCGCAGGACAGTGCCGTGGGAGAGCTTGCAACTTCCTAGAAATCTGTCATTATTTCAAAATACAGGTTTTTAAAAAATTGGGTGGAGTCCTGCGTCCATTTAGGTGTAACTGGGACAAGATGGGCCATGCATTCCCCAAACCCCTCCGCTCCCCCCAGCCCTAAGCCTCTGGAGTCCCGGCCACACCCCCGGCAAGGAGGGGCTGGAAGTCGGAGGCAGAGGATGTAGACACCACCTGGTGGCCCCGCTCACGCCTGGCTGTGTCTCGGACTCTGCTCCCTTCCACCCCTTTGTGGCCGACAGGACCCCTGCTCCTTGCTGAGTGCTGGGTGTGGACGGGGCCTGGGAACAGGATGAGATGCCATGCCCTGCATAGACTATTTGTATGGAAGAAGGGGTCTGAACGATGGGATTAAGCCTCCACATCGGTCAACTCTGAGTTAATCAAAAAGGACGCACCTGGGTGGGCCTGACCTCTTCAGGTGAGCCTGTCAAAGGGTCTTTGGGGACCTCCCTGAAGCGAGAGCCTGGGAGTGTGAGGAGGCCAGTGGAGGAGACCACATGGCTAGGACAGGACCCAAGAGTGGCCTCTAAGAGCTCAGGGTGGCCCCTGGCTGGCCACCAGCAACACAAAGAAGCTGAATCCTGCCAACAGCCGGAGTGATGGTGGAGGCGGCTTCTTCCTCCGCCGCGCCTCGATGAGCACTTGGTTCTGGCCGAGCCTGGTGAGGCTCTGGATACAGCAGCTGCCACAGCGTCTACACTGCTGACCTGTAGAACCAGGAGCCAATCAGCAGGGTGCTGCGTGAGTGCGGTCACCCACCACACGCTCTATGAGACGGCGGGGAAGAGCACCCTGGGGTGTCCCGGTCACTGTCGCGGTCAGTCACATACAAGGGCGCTCCTCTCGCTTAGACAGTCACAAGTCTGGGGAGCGGCGAGCCAGGAACTGTGCATGAAGACCAAGACGGGTCCCTACTAGTGATCACAGCATCGCCCTCCAAAGGCCTCCCGTCCAGTTATCAGCACACGGGGGCACCGATGACGATTAGAGACAACGGGTGATTCCGTCTGTGGCTGTTAGAGACAGACCCCCAATGACCACAGACCTGCCCTGGGTGCCCCGTCAGGAGCTCTTGGGCCCTCGGGTCCCTCTCCCTGCCTCCCGCCGCTGAGCACTCCCCAGCAGGCCCTCTCCAGGCTATGCCTGGGCCCTGTCCTGTGTACCCACTCTGTCCCATGGACGCTGTGTTCTCTGTCCTGCCCCGGGGCTTCTGCCAGCAGCTACGAGCAGGTCAGCCCGGCGGGGCCCCGGCACACAGACGTTGTGGACTGAGAACACTAAGAGGGAGGGAAGGAAATGAGGAGGTTCCAACCCACCAGCTCCAAGGGAATCAGGCTGAGAGTGGGCCCTGGGAAGAGGCAGGGACCCCGCTGCCCACCACATGGCTCCTGTCCCCCCCGCCCCCACCTTCCTCTCATACGTGACTGTCACCCTGTGTTGTGAGTCAAGAGGCTGCAGCTGGGTGACCACGACAGGCGCATGTGTGCCATGCCCTGCCCGAGGGAGGCTGTGTGAGCAGTTGCCCAGCAACATCCCTGTGCCCACGAGGTGTGGTCTCTGCCCCTGTGTGGCCACCGGGCTGCTCTAGTTCTAGCGGCCCCACTGGGGGGCCCCTGCTCCAGCAATCCTCCACGTGAACTGGCCGGGGTCCTGACTGTCCAGCGGTAAATTCAGATGATGGTAGCACTAGCCAGCCCGTGAGACAGAACTTTCCAGCACACCCTGGCCCACAGGGTCCAGGAGAGGCGTGGGTGGACACCAGGCAGTGGTGCACGTGGACAAGACGGTGTGACCTTGACTCCCCCTTGGGGGCTAGACTCCCAGGCAGCGGGGATTCCTCCTCTCACCCTGATGGACTTTGGGGCAGGTCACTCTCGGGGGGATATCCTGGGTGCTGTGGGGGGGGCCAAGCAGCCTCCCTGGCCCCACCCACCCGATCATGATGGCCACAGACCTCCCACGACGTGGCCGCATGGCCCCTGGGTGAGCGCCTGCAGGGAGAGGGTTTTGGGCACTGTGGGCTGCGGCAGGGCCCCCGATCACACATGTTCTGTATGTGTTTTCTGTTGGGAAGGCGGCGGCAGCCCTGTGACCTTTCGCGAGCAGAAGGTTTTAAGGTTCTGACCGTCGATCCTGGCAGTTCCTGCAGGAGAACAGCTTGTCCACAGAAAAACTGATAATACCATGCATTTCCACATGCCTGGGACAGACCTGAAGCGGGAGCCAAGCCGGGGGAGAGCAGCGGCTCTGTGGGGCGGGCAGGCTGGACTTTGCTCCATAGGAGGGCCACTCCGGAGACAAAAGCCTCAGCCGAGCTCTCAGCAGGCGCCCTGCAGCTCCCAGGAGAGCAACACTCTGCTGGTGAAGGTCACGGAGCTCTTCTGCACCCTCAGCCGGGAGCAAGACTCCTGGAAAGTGCATGTCCTCCCCCTCCCCCGGCACCAGGGACATGGGGGCGGGCCACTCTGCATCCCTGGGCCCACTGGCTCGGAGCTGCCCCTGCCGTATGATGACCACAGGTGTCCCCAGACGCCGCCCAGTGTCCCGGGGGGGCAGCATCGCCCTCAGTGAAGAAACACAGATATAACCTGACGTACACAGAATCTCATTTCCCTGGTGGCCCATTTCGGGGGCTCAGGGCTGTCGGTGGCTCGTGTCCACCGTGCTGGAAATCGCAGCTCTGGGCACCGGATTCAGCTCAAAGACAATGTCTCATCCCTGTGGCTAGCACCGCGAGGGCGGGAACACCGGAGCCCAGGTGACTCCCAGGGTGAAAGGCCAGTGCCCTCAGGGGACGGGGCGTCTGAGCTGTCCCGGGCAGCTGCCAGGCTGGAGGAGCCTGGCTGGCTGTTCCAGGAGGCGAGCATCGGCCCCCCGAGCTTCCAGGCAGTGGGAAGACCCACCGAGTGGCCAGGATCCCCGTTATAGACACAATGTGACGGAAGCCATTAGGGCATGGTCCTCGTCCTGCCCCCAGGGGACCCCGGGCCAAGTCTGAGGACATCTGTGGTTGTTTTCACCATGGAGGGAGGAGCTCCTGGCAGCGAGTGGGTGGGGCTGACGGGGCCGCCCCCCCACCAGCAACGCGTGGGACACTGACCCCAGAGAGTCACCGGCCTGATATCAGCAGAGCTGAGGCAGGGGAACTCGCAGTGGGCCCCCAGTCCCTGCTAGGACGTCAGCTCTGCGGGAGCCAAGGGTTTCGCCTGTTCTGGTCACTGCCTGGGCCACAGGCCTGGCCCAGGCACTCACCCAGAAACCCCTGCTGAGGGGGGGGCAAAGTCTGTGGGAGGGCATCCCTGTGCCCAGGCAGCGAGCTCCCAGGTGACTGCACGAGAAAGTGTGACAGGGACCGACACTAGGCCACACGGCCAGAGTCCATGCCCTAGAGACCAGCGGGGGGCTTCTGAGGACTGGTGCTGTCCAGGTAAGCCCCGAAGGAAGGGCTGTGTGGGGCGGGAGCCAGCAGCTGCTGCCCCAGAAGAGGGAGGAGGGAAGGCTCCAGAAGCAAGACTCAGTCTTCCAGGTGGGGCTGCCGCCGCCAGGCTGCCCACCCCCCATCCCGGGCCTTTGCTTCTGCGCCATGGCCTTTGCTCTGACCACAGGGCCGCACCCAGGTCCAGGTCCCCTGCACCCCGAAGGTCGCAAAGTCAGCACTTCCCTCCCCCCAGTGGAAGGGACCAGCCATCAGATGCTGGTCCCAATCCGGGAGGTTTGGGATCTGTGGGGGGGAGGTGTGAAGGGGCCTGGGACAGGGTGACCAGGGGACTCTCGGGGCTGAAACATCCTGGAGGACAGGGCGGGGTAGTCACGGCCCTGCAGGACCGACCAGCAGACGGCGGGGAAACACCCCAGGCCCGCCCGCCCCTGCCGGCCCCGGCCGGCCCCTGCCGGCCCCTGCCCCACCCCCACGCACACCGGCTCAAGCCCGGCCCGCGGGCCTTCTCTGCCCCCTCGTGGCCGCCAGGGGGAATTGCAGCACCCGGGCCGGAAACCCCTGCACGACACCCTGGGAGCCAACGCCCCCAAACTCCTGCTCACCACTCGGCTCTGGCACGTGCTCGACGGCTGCTTCTGCCACCGGGGCAGGCGGCGGTGGCCTTCACTCAGCGACACCCGGCTGCTTGAAGGTGGGAAACCCTGCCCGGGCTCTGCTTGTCTGTCCGCCTCAGATGCCTCCCACGCAGGAGGTGGTCTGCGAGGGGCCAGGGAGCTACAGCGGAGCCAGGAAAAGCCTGGTATTCGCCCTCCGAGGAGTCCCTGCCGGAGATCCCCTGCCAGGCCCGCCCACCGCGCGTCCCTCCACCAGCGCCTGCGCCTCGCCACACTGCACAGCGTCCCCCACCCCAGCCCGCACGGCGTGGGGTCAGACCCATCAGTGAGTCCGGTTCGGAGACTGGACCGTAAGAGACGCCATCGGAACAAAACACAGGTGAGTCGCTCTCTAGCTTCTTGAAATTTGGGGGACACCAAAGAAAGCCCAAAGGTGAGCGCCAGTGTCCTCGGTCCCTCGGTCGGTAGGAGAAAGCCCCCGGCGAGGACAGGGGAATGACTGGCTCAGAGAAGAATTCACAGTGGGGGGACGGACACCAGCCCGAGTCCACGCAGAGCAAGACCGAGAGTTCAAACACCATGTGGAAGAGCTGAAGAAGGTCGCCGATGACGGGGACAGACCCACACCGGGGCGGTCCGCGAGGGCGCCTGCTTACCGAAGGCACGGCTGGGGGCATGCAGAAATCCCGCAGCCCGACCAGCAGCACTGGACGTGCCCGGCTGCTCAGACGCCGGGGGGACGGCCCTGGAGACCGGGCACTTGCAGAGGGCAAGCGGCTGTCGGAAGGGGAACCAGGGCACCCCGATTCTCTCCCTCTCTCACACGCACGGCAAACCTACGTGCGGGAGTTCACCCCCAACGACAGCCGGCCCAGGACGCACGTTTGCGTGAACACATTCATCACAGAATGTAAAAAGAGAGAGAAAAACAGGAAAATAAACACCCCCACAAACCAATTAAATCCACAGTAAAATTATTTTAAAAGGAGTGACTAACCATTTGCCTGTGATGTGAAATGCCGAGCCGGCATCAGGAGAGGTGAGGGAAACGCAGGCTTCCTGACAAGGAAAGCGGCCCAGCAGGCAGAAGGAGCACGTTAAAGAGCAAATCCTATTCATCCAGAATCGTGCGTGTGGACGGAACTCACAGAAGGATGGGGGAGAACACTCACCACGACGCTGGCACGCCGTCACCAGTGGGGGCTCTAGCGGCCTTGCTTCTCCTTTGCCTGCATTGTCCCTTCTACAGGACGTCCGTCCACCTCCACCCAGCCGGCTGCTGGCGGTCTCCAGACACCCCTCTGTCTTGCAACTCTGACACGGACGCCACACGGAAGGTCATCTGTAGGGGACCCGCTGGGTACCCACACGTCACACCCAGCCCGGGGCTCCCATCCTGGCTCCTGGCCTCTGTCCCCAAGGATGGCGTCTCTCCTGAGCGAAGCCAAACCACATCCTCTGTGCCTTACTGAGGTGCACGTGATAGGCCCTAGAACCCGCCTGCTGGGCGCACACAAGGCCAGGAGTCCCTGGAGAGGGCACCAGCCACCCCCCTGCCACGCAGTTCCCAGCGCACACCCACAGCAAGTCCCGATTCCCCCCTCAGGCCCTGGTGGCCAGCAAGCACCTTCCCGTCCCTGCAGACGGGCCTTTTCTAGAAACTGCACAGAGACAGACCTATGGGATGCACTTCTCCAGGGTCTGCCTCCTCTTCTAACGTTTTCTCATTTAAACACGCACACACACAGTTTGGGAACGTCCAGCATTATAAAGACACCCATCCAACGTTCCAACGTCCCTCAAACGTGCCAGTGAATGAAACACAACAGCGATCCAAGCTCCGTCAGAGCTCCTGCTGGACACCCAAGTTCATTCTGAAGACCGCCGGACAGAGAACACCGCACAGCAGCGGGAGAGCCCTTGGGGGCAGGCGGAAGGGGAGCCTGGGGCCACCGCAGGCCGCTGTAGCCTCCCTCGGCTCAGCGAAGGGTAAAAGCCACTCAACACCCATGGGGCATGAGACCAACAGCCGGCCCGAGCTCAGAGAGCAGGATCTCAGCGCAGAGGCCTCCTGAGGCCGCGCAGTGCCTCCCAGTCACCAGGACGGGCACCATGTTTGAGGGCCGCGTCACGTCCGGGGACTTGGCTCTGCTCCTGGCAGTGGCTTGGGACGGGCCACCTTCCACACCAAACCAAGCCCCTCCCTCTCGCCCAGGCCCAGGATGGCCAACCAAACCCGTGTTCACGCCGGACGGCGGAGAAAGAAACATCACACACTGACCTGTGCCCGGGGCTGAGCTGTCTTCACCGCCGAGGCTTGGGAACCGCACGTCCGCTCCCTGGAAGAAAAACGGAGCCCTTCAGTGGGGCATCATCTGCTCCAACACACGTGTCCCCCCGGGGCGGCCACGAACAAGGGTCTCGCACTCAAGGTCAGACCGCCCTAAAGACCCCTCTGGGGGGCCTGTCTTTCGGCTGCCTTGCCAGACTCGGGGCCAGGCCTCCTGGCGTAGAAGTGGGACGTAAGAAGGCAACTTGCCAGAAAGGTCTACGAGAAGTTTGCAAGGTTGTCCCTGCTGAATTTTCCAAAGGCTCCAAACTCAGTGGATGGAAGGGTCGAGTGATCACGTGACCTTTCGTGCTCTGTAAAGCTGTTCGGCCACATCGCTTGACCCTCAGGGTCACTCTGCAAGGAAGAGGTGGGAACGGAGTCAAGCCCCACCCCAGGGCACCCCCTAAGTCACCGGGGTCAGCCTAAGGAGGCCCGAGGAGCAAATGCAAGGTGGAGTCCGGGATGGGGTCCCAGGGCAGGAGAAGGACACTGGGAGCAAACCGCGGAAAGCGAGGGGAGTGGAGCTGGGTCTGTGGGTGCGCGGTCGGAAGGCGCGGCCACACGGGGCAGACTGGGCAGTGGGCAGACAGGGGCTCTCTTTGAAACTCTCCTGAAAATCTAAAATCATTTTAAAATTAAAATATCACTTAAAAATAACTCAATTCTGGGGCACCCGGGTGGCTCAGTCCGTGAAGCATCCGACTCTCCGTTTCAGATCAGGTCATGACCTTGGAGTCGTGGGACTGAGTCCCGCGTCAGGCTCTGCGCTCAGACAGGAGTCGGCTTGGAACTCTCTCTCCCTCTGCCCCTTCCCCACGCGCTTTCTCTCTCTCACATAAATAAATATATTTTTTAAAACAACTCAATGCGAAGATTTAAAGGCTGGTTTCCTTTCCAGGAGTCCCGGCCACTCTGTTGTCAACCGGGGCCGGGTGGAGAACTGAAATCCCCACTGTCGCCGGCAGGTGGCGCTAGGGGCTCAGAAACACTTGGGTCCGTGGGCGCGGCGGCTGCAGCCCTAAGCTCATGGGGCGGGGAGGCTGCTGCCCCCCAGGCCCTGCCAGAGGCCCTGCCAGAGGGCGTCCTGCATAGCCAGTGCCCCCCCCCCCACCCTGCCCCTGGACCCCGGAGGCTGAGACTTGCCTCAGCCCTGCAGGGGCCATCTATGCACGTGACCCTTCAAGTTTTTATCTCTCAGTCAATTAAAGACACAAGACGTTGCAAACCTAGTGCAGAAGGGGTGCCGGGCACCCTGCGCCCAGCTGCACCCAGGGTGACTCCTTGCACAACCAGGGGACGCTGAGGCGACCGGCCAAGGGATAGGCAAGCATGGTTTTCTAGACCATCTTACTGAGACAGGCTTCTCCCCCTGCACAGAGGCTGCACAATAAAGTGCTTTTTAGTATTTTCGGAGTTGTGCGACCATCACCGCTAGCCACTTCAGGGCTTTCCATCATCCCCAAAGCAACCCTGTCCCTCAGCCGTCACCCACCACTCCCCTAAGCCCCGGCCCCCGTGAGCCCCCTTCCTGTCCATGGAGGAGCCTGATCTGGACGTGTCACACGCGTGGACTCACACCACATGGGGCCTTCTGTGTCTGGTTCCCTCCCTGAGTGCCGTGGGCTCAGGGTCTAACCCGGAGCAGTGCATGGGGGACACATTACTGACGGGACACTTGGGTGTCCCCACCTCCTGGCTCTGTGAACATGGTGGCATGAATCCTAAGCCTTCTCATGTACCCCCTGCAAACCTCCCCACCCTCAGCCCCGGAACACCAGCCCCGCACTTGAACTTGAACACACGGGTGCCCGCGCAGATGCCCCCACCTTGGCTGCGCTTGGCCCAGGCCAGCGTGAGCAACGCACCCCTGCAACTCTGACCCAGGGCCCACGAGACCGCAGGCTGCGAGATACACCTGCTGGTGCCCGGCCGTGCCTGTTACCTTCACCCAGGCCAAAGTGCTGGACTTTCACTCTCCCACCAGAGGGAACCACAAGCCCTCTGGGACGGCCAGCAGCGGGACGAGGAGCTGGGACCCTGCGGCAGGACCTGCTTCGGAATGTGCAGAGCCAGCAGCCAGGTGAAACGGAGATCCCTCGTTCAAAAATTAGTGCCAAACATGAAGAGAATGACAGCAGAGCCTGCCGACCTCACGCAGACCCCAGCCCGAGGCACGGCCAGGGAGGTGCAGGAACGCAGACCTCAGACACACAGAGGAAGCTCTGGAGGAAAGGGCCCGGTGCCAAGGGAGAGAGATGTCACACCTGGAAACAGGTAGTTTCCAACGGTGGCCGTCAGGGTGGCCGCATCGGAAGGAACTTTGTCCTGGACAGCACTTTACAACCTGGGACCTTCCTCTTGTCCACACGCTTCCTTCTCTTTTCCTCTCTTTTCCATGGAGATCGAACTCACCGACCATGACCTTCATTCACCATTTTCAAGTGTCCAATTCAGTGGCTTTTAGGACATCCGCAAGGTCGTGCAGCGGGTGACGCAGCCAGTTCTACACTAACCCCAGGATACCGTCTCCGGCCCCCGAGGAGCCCCCGGGCCCGCTAGCATCACCAGCATTGCGGGTTCCGGTCCAGCGTCCTGGGAGAGGCGAGACCCCGCCGTGCAGGGGCCACACCTGTTCTGCTGGCCGCCACGCTTCGCCGCACCCCTTGAACACAGCACGTGTGCCATGACCCCAGGGTTTCCTGACCCCCAGTCGGTGCTGAGGGAAGGCCTGCAGAGCCAGGGGAGCAGGGGGAGACCAGGCAGCCCCCACAGAGCCCGGTGACATGGGCCAGGTCCCCCCAGGGCTCACCTATGACATGGGAGAGGCCGGAACCCTGCCGCAGGCCGTGGGACCCACGCAGAGGCTGGTGAGTGCAGGCGTGGCTGGAGCGAGTCTCGTCACGCAGCCACGCTCTTGGTGACATCCTCTGTCAATGGCAGAGGGAAAATGAGGCACGCGGATCACCAGCCCAGGGTGCTCCCGGAGCTCCCACCAGTAACTTCCTGGTGGTTTCTACTGCCTGTGTTGTTCTGGAGCCTCCGAACGGTGAGTGGGGGACACGGGCAGCGGGACCCTTAGCTGCCAACGCTGGAGACGTGAAACCGTTGGAAGCAGGGCCGAGAACCGGATGTGAGAGGAGATGACAGGGCAGCCCCTGAGCGAGGAGTCGCGCTGGGCTGCACCCCTCAGAGCCCATCGTCAGCATCTCAGGGTTACGGGACTGAGGACCCAGCCCCAGCCGGCACAGGACGGCTCCTCTGGGAGGAAGGCATGTCACAACCCACTTCGCTCCATCAGAGCTCGACCAGAGGGACTTTTCCAGAGCACTGGCGCAGCCCTGCTGTGTGCAAACGCTACTGTCCCTCCCTCTAGAATTCAGGGTTCCCTCCATGCCCTGGTGGGTCATTCTCGGGGGGGGGGGAGGGGCATCCTGGTCGCCGTGGGGGCACTGAGCAGCCTGTCCCACCCGCTGGATGCCAAGACAACCCCAGTCACATGACCACAGAGCCCCTGCAGGGAAGGAGGAGGAGCTCTGCTCAACAGCCTGCACCACAGCTTCCGGAAGCTTCTATGTGAGGTTCTGTGCCCAGCTGGACACAGTAGCTCCTGAGCCACTGCCCCCTCTAAGGGCGCTGTCCCTCCTTGGGGGGGTAAATCCCTTTTTGGGTAGAACCCTGTTCTGTGTCCCAGGCAGGGCACGGTGGGGCAAAGACTGTGCAGGAATGTCACCTAGGACTTGGGTTAACGCTCATGGTCACGTATCAATATTGGCTCATGGATGACAACAAAGCGGCCACACTATGCAAGTCGGCCAAGGGGAGAAGTGGAGGGGGCGCCGCCTGTGCGGGAACTCACTTTTCCGCTCGGTTTTTCCATAAACCTAACGCTACACTAAAAAGCAGTCTATTGGGCGCCTGGGTGGCTCAGTGGGTTGGAGCCTCTGCCTTCGGCTCAGGTCATGATCCCAGGGTCCTGGGATCAAGCCCCGCATCGGGCTCCCTGCTCAGCGGGGAGCCTGCTTCCTCCTCTCTCTGCCTGCCTCTCTGCCTACTTGTGATCTCTGTCTGTCCAAAAAAAAAAAAAAAAAAAAAAAAAAAAGCAGTCTATTAAGAGAGGTTCTTGAAGACACAAATTAGAATTCCGGTTTTAGAAAGGAGGAAGGGAGCGGGAGGGGAGAGGGAGCCCATCTCAGACCAGATGACCGCTGAGCGCTCACAGGTCCCCAGGGATCCCTCCGACGAGCCCTTAGAGCCAGACCCGGAGAGAAGATGGGTCAGTCCCGGCCAAACACATTTCCTACTATTTCCCCCAAAGCTCTTTCGAGGGTTGTTAAGATACAGTTCGGGGAGGATCAGCCTGGATTAACCTCCACCAGCCCCGCGCCCCAGGCCGGGGACCAGAGTGGATCAGAGCCCTAATACAATCAGTCCCGGCACTGCCCTCGGATTACTCCCAAATCCCATTTGGCCAACCGAGAGCATATTGTGGCCGGTGATGAGCCGATGTCTACGTCTATAAGCTGCACCAAGCAGAAATCGCTGTCCAGTACACCCAGCGGCCCCGACACCCTCAGGGTCTAATGCCAGCGCCGTGACACCGACGGGCCCCGCCGTCAGCACCGACTCACCGGACGTCTTCTCCCAGACGTCCAGTCGGCCGTCGCAGGTTTCTAAGCGTGAGCACTGAGCAGCCTGGGACTTTTCATTTTCTTGTTTCCCCAGCATCTATCGGCCCGGTCATGTGGGGAGACACAGGACCCCAGTGGGACACGAGAACTTCAGCGAGGGGGAAGCCGCCTAACAACAGGGCTGAGAAAATGAAATCCTTGGGATTTCACGAATTATCACAACGTAAAGGGCGGCATCGAGTTTCTGAAACTGAACAAAGCCACTGCCTTTACCTCCTTCCCTCCGAAGCAGGGTCTCTCCCTCCCCCCGCAGCACGGCTGACTCTCCGTGGGGCCTCCCAGGCACTGTGGGGGGCATCGAGCAGCACCCCACGAGCCCGCTGGCTCAAGGCCGAGAGCACCCCGGTCGTGAGGACCTCCATGTCCCCAGGCGGCCCCCACAGCCCCCTGTTGAGATGGGCTGTGCGGACCCAGCAGAGGCAGAGGGCAGATGTCCCCCTGCCTGGGATACAGTTCACTTGTCTGGGAAATGAGTGGGTGGGAGCGGGGCATCGGCCCCCTCGACACCCTACACGGACGCCCCCAGATGATGACCGCGGGGTGCGGCAGGAGCGCCGGCCTGCCTGGAGGCTGCGTGCGGCAATGCCGAGCCGTCCTTCAGGCTCTGCAGCGATCAACCCAGCCTTCTCTCGTCACCACAGCAACCATCTAAATTTGTCACCCTGACGAGGCTCTGATTGCAAATGAAGGGGGAGGAGAAGCCTGGGGGCCCGGAACAGTGGGGAGGCACCCAGAGGAGAGGTGACACGGCTGATGGCAGTCTCCACCAGGACAGACCCTGGGCAGGCGCTGTCACACCCCTGATCAGACAGGGCTCCAGGTCCAGTTTGCTTGGCCCCAGGGTTAAAGGTCTCCAGGAGCCAAGTACGAGAGGGCAGAAGGCGCAGGGAGTGCTTCTGCCTTGTGATCTCGGGTCCCTGGTGACTGGGAGGTCCTCTCTGCCTCCCCCACGTGGCCCAGGCTGGGGGTCACCTGGTTCCCACCGGGACCATTGGGGTTTACTCTGCTCTCACATGTGGGCAGGAATCGGAGTCAATTTTTTTCCCAAGTAATTAATACAGGGTCTTCTCCCCCCAGAATCTGGCACAGCTACCACGGCCGGGTCATTCTCTGTCCTGGGTGCAGTGGGGACCGAGCAGCGTCCCTGTCCCCCACTCCCTCGATGCCAGGAGCCCCCGGCTATGATGACCGCAGATGTCCCTGGACATGGGGCAGGACTGCTCCCCTGTGTGAGGTCATCAAACCCCCATCTGGAATTGGAATACGGAGAGACAGGCGGTTTATTTGGGAGCGGGCCAATGTCTGACCAAAAGAGAGAGAGAGAGAGAGAGAAAAGACGGTATGTAGAAACAGATTTCTTTTTTCTCTCAGAATTAAAACGCTGACAGTCCCATGGAAGGGGGTGGGTGGGGACACATACTCTCACATCCAAGAGGCAGCGCTCTGGTGCACTGTCTGCCCTGACTCCCAGCTCATGGCCTCCCCTGTGCCTCAGTTTCCAAATCTGTGACACAGAGATGATGGGAGCACCTACTCCACGAGTGCTTTCCAGATTAAACAGCAGAATATCTGGGGGTGCCTGGGGGGCTCCGTCAGTGAAGTGTCTGCCTTCCGCTCAGGTCATGATCCCAGGGTCCTGGGATCGAGTCCCGCATCAGGTTCCCTGCGCTGTGGGGAGCCTGATTCCCCTTCTCCCTCTGCCTACAGCACCCCTGCTTGTGCTCTTTCTCTCTCAAATAAATGAATAAAATCCTTTAAAAAAAATAAACAGCCGAACATCTATAAGACGTTTCCATCAGCATCCAACACTGTTAGTAGCACACAACTGTGCTCTCATGTGCTTTGTGTTCTGTAAGACGTGGCAGAGAAGTCACACGCCACAACTTCTTCATCACTCAGAACTTGAGGTACCGGCTTTGTTGACAAGACCGGGGCCCAGCAAAGCACCCCCGCGAAGGGCCAGATGGTCAGTACTTTTGGCGTTGGGAGGCAGGTGTTCTCTGTCATTCTCTATCGACTTGACCTGGCCCCAGTAGACAAACAGGTGCGGCCATGCGCCAATAAAACTTTATTTACAAAAGCAAATAGTCCAGCCCATAGGCTGCCGCTTGTGACCCCCGGCACAGAAGACGGTCTGGTAAAACACGGCACTATTTCAGCCACGGATACTCACGGTCAGGCACCACTGCGGAGAGAGAGTCCCGATTTCATCCCCAAACTAGACCCTGTGTGGGTCACACGGAGAAGCTCCACGCCGCCCCAGACCGTCACCCAGAAAATGATCTCGGACCGTCCCTCCACACAGAGCACTCACAGATGCAGAGCTGCCCCTTTTAAGTCCCTAAGAGGGCGGTTGCTTTCCCACCACCTTGAGAAAAATCCATCCCCCGACCTGGTTGTTAAGTACCTCACTTTTATCGACTGGTTAAGAATAAGCCTTGGCTGCAAAGGGCACCCAGACCTGGTGAGCAAAATCACCACTGGTAACAGCGCGCAGGACGCCACCCCCCCGGCCCCAGAGCGGGACACGGTTTGAGTGCACGGAAGGTCTGAGAAACCGCCACAGCCCAGCGGGGCCTGAGACTTGACACGGGAACGTCACGTGGGGTCCTGGATGACGTTCTGGGGCAGAAAAAGAGAATTAGGGGGAAAGTCGAGGAATCCGAGGTATGGAGTTCAGTTACTAACGCCACACCAACACTGGGTCTCTATCTGTGACAAATGTCCCACACCGAGGGAAGACGGCGCCCGCGGGGAACCTGGGTGCGGGCCTGCAGGAACTCTGCGCTGCCTGCCCCATTGCTCTGGGCATCTCAAACTCTTCTAAAGTGAAAGTTTACTGAAAGAGAGAACAGAAGTGAGTGACGAAGGGCAATTAGCTGCTGCCCCCGGGGGAACGCTTCAGAGTGTGACTGAGGGCACATGAACTCCCTGTGACAGCACCTAATGATGACACGATTATATAAAACCTACAAGAGAAAGACGCTAAAAACAGGATATGCTAATCAACAGGGGAAGCGTGCTCTGATGACAGGAACAGGGGGCGGAGGAAGACAGGTGGCTGAGTGGTCCCCCCCCCCCCCACCCCCCCCCCCCCCCCGCCCTGGGGCAGCCACAGCAGAGATGGCTCCCGGCTCCAGGCTGGAGCAAGCCTCTGCGACATCGCAGGCCGACCTGGACCCCGTGCCATGTTCACTCAGGAGGCCTGCTGAGTGTGCACCCAGTGCCCGAGGCCTGGAGGAGGGCAAAGACTTTACGGATGGAGAATTCTGGAAAATCAGAGGGAGGCTGTGAAGAAAGTGGTGCCTGACCAGAAGAAAGACAACTAAGAGATCGTGGCATCCTGGTCTTTGCCAGTGACCTTATTAGACACGTCCCTCTGCACCAGGGTCTCTCCCTTCTTGGGCCCACAGACATTCAGGGCTGGTTCATTCTCTGCAGGGGCATCCCAGGTGCTGTGGGGGCCGCGCAGCAGCCCTGGCCCCACCCCGTCCATGCCAGGAGCACCCCCGGTCGTGACAACCACAGACGTCCCCAGACATCACCCAGCGTCCCCTCTCAGCAGAATCACCCCAGATGAGAACTACCATCCTACAATACCTAACAAACTACACACAACCCATAAGGAGTGTAATTATCCCTGCTCTACAGATGGGGAAACAGAGGCTCAGAGAGGAGATGAAACCTGCCTGAGAAGAAGAAAGAGAGTCATGTGTCAAGTACCACTTTTAATAAGGAGGGGTCTCTGAGTTGGGAAGGAGGCAAGGCTGCTCTATCAGGGACAGGAGGCCAAATCCGGCCCACCACTTACTCTGTTAATAAAGTTTTATTCAAACACAGCCACGTCCATTCACTTATACACCATCTATGGCACACCTGTACCTACAAAGGCAGAACCCGGTAACTGCGAGCAAGACCGCTGGCCTGCAAAGCTGAAAATACCTACCCTCGGGTCCCAGAAAGTCTGCAGACACGGAGAGATCCTACCTCACCGCTTCAAGGCCCTGCACGGCTTCCTGTGCAGACTGTCAGTCTACGTGCGCAGGGAATGTTCTGCGGAAGGAACGCACACAACACAGGCAGCCTCCCAGGAAGTAGAGCAAACCTGGCCTGCTTCTGCTTGGTTCTGGCCCAGGGGGCCTGCCCCGTGCTCCCCTCGGAGGCCAGAAGAGAGGGCCTGCCCCTCCCGATCTACCTTCCCAGAGCGCGTGTCATCGTAGGTGTGCGGGGACTCTCGGGTGAGTGGCAGCGGGCACATGCCAGCCCATCTGCCTTCGAGGCCACGTTGTGTGGGCGGTGCTGTCACCTCGACCCTGCTGTCACATGGGACGCAGGGGAGGCTTCTGCTCCGAGCTCTGCTGCTCGCCTAACTCTGCAGGTCAGCCCTGTGGCCTCCAGAGGGTCAAATGTGCTGAGTGAGGATAAGCTCATCTTCCTGGAGCTCCAGCTGCCTCAGCAGGGCTCTGCATCCCAGGGCTGAGACCCACTGGATGTTCTGGAATCTGAAGGTTACCTTGCTCCACGCCTTCCCCCCTCCAGCACTGTGGGCACTGAGGGCAGGTCACTCTCTGCGGGGTGGGCACTCTGGAGGGCTGGGCGCCATCCCTGGCCCCACCCACGCAACGCCAGGACCACTGCAGCTGTGACCATGAAAAACGTCCCCAGGTTCAACTGCTTGGTCTCTGAAAGTCAAGTCACGGACGCACTGGACCTGACTCCAGCCAACACTCGGAGGCTGAGTGAACCAGGGGGGCTCGGAGGGTCCAGAAAACCGCCAACTCCAGTGCAGCAACCCTGAGACCGCCAAACGGTCCTGCCCAGCAAGTCCCACACACGTGGTCCCCGGGACTCCGTCTGTTTCCTAAAGCTCGCGTCCCTCCTGATCCGAGCCTCGCCGACTATATGCGTTTCCGGGGGGGCCATAACAAACAACCACAGACCAGGCGGCTTAAAACCGCAAGGACCTCTTCTCTCCCACCTCTGGAGCCGGAAGTCCGAGACCCAGGTGTGGTGGACCCTGAAGCCCGAGGCCACCTCTCCATCTGACCCAGATGCCAGCAGCTCTGAGCCCCACAGGGCCAGCAGCGGCCAGCCGTGTCCTTCACACGGACCACAAAGCGCTCCCAGGTGACTTTCCCTCCCCTGCATTCCACCATGCTTTTCTGACTTACAGCTGCCTCCCGCGGGGCTGTGTGTGGGAGTGAGCTGTCACGGGGACGTTCCCCCCCAAGGGAGGCGGGCCACAGTGGGGGTGGGGGGTGTAGTGTGCCATGCTCCAGCAGCCCATCCTGGGGTCACACGTGTGAGACGGGGCCCAGGGCAGGCAGGTGGTGACAATGTGGGGTCTTGCAGGGAGGATACCTGGTTCGCTCTGTCACCACGTGGGAAGTGCCTGATGTCATCAGCTCTTCCAAGCGCCCTGAAGAGCCGGGAGGTCTTTCATTACAAAATCTCCTGATTTTTAGATGTTGGCAGTAATCCAAAGTTTAAAGCCCCCGGGGTCTGGCTCACCAGAGGATCGAGGTCAACACCATGGACAGCATGAGCCCCTCTGTGCATTCTTACCCAAAACCACAACCCAAGTCCAACGGCGAGTGGACACCAGACAGACGCAGATCTGGGACGCTCTGCAAAGCTCCTGACCTGTCCTCTGTATGACCAGCCAGGCTTCAAAGACAAGGAAAGTCAGAGAAACTGTCTCAGCCCAAAAGGGCCTAAGAAAATGTGACAACTAAATGTCATGTGCGGTCCTGGGGCGGAAAGGGGACATTTTCTGGGAGATGGGAAGAATAAGGAAATCTAAGTATGGACTTCGGTTAATCATAATGTATTGATATTGGTTCAATAATTGTGCCAAATGCACCGCACTGGCGTACGATGCTAATATCAGGGGACCCTGGGCGTGGGCTACGTGGGAACTCGGTGTTATTTTTGCAACTTTTCTGTAAATTCAAAACTACACCAGGGATGTTTATTTTAAAGAAAAGTTTGCAAAGTGCGAACTAGGTATGTTGCTGTAACACACAGCAGAATGTTCACGATTGCCTTAAACTTGCTGTTAAAGGCTCAACGTGTCTTCCAAACTCAATAGACTTGTCCTCAGAAAGTGTGGGAATGGTCAAGCTCCCAGGTGTGAGGATAGGGTTTAGTCTGTGAACCAGCAGACCCAAGTAGGAGAGCAAAGGCAAAAATGGTTAGAAGGCGGGGAGCTCTTGGGGGACATGAGACCAGCTCTTCATGGCGCAGAGGGGCACCAAGATCCCGGCCCCTAGCAGCCTCCCAGCCACAGAGGGCCTTGAAACTGCATCGGTAGACACCACGCCCGAGTGGTAACAATGACCGCAGCTGCCCTCTGAGCTGGGACCCTGGGGATCTTGATGTCACTTCACCCTCACACCAATAAGGCTGCAAGGTCTGGAATGACTCCTTTTCTAGTTCGTTTAGGAAAATGCGTGTTTGGGGTTTTTCTTTTAAGCTAAACAAAATGTTGCCAAAAGCCAGTAAGAGGAAAAGGAAGAATTCAAACTCAGGTTTAACTCTAAAGTTCACTAAGGGAGAGGTCTGGTGTAACCCAGTGGATTCCCCCCCCCCCATTGGAGACACTGGAGTGCTCGTGGCAGGGAAAGGGTAGGGCCAGGGATGTTGCTCGACCTCCACAGAGCCCGAGTGGCCCACAGTGACTCAACCCCAATGTCCACAGTGCCAAAGGGGTGAGCCCCTGACGGACAGGGAAGGAGTAATGCTCATCAGACACCCAGACCTACACATGCTACCTCTGTGAGAGACCCAAGACACTGGTGGGAACCAAGCACCACAGACCAGTACATCAGCCGGCACAAGCCATCTGAGCTACCTCTTCTTGGAAACATACATTTGTACATGTACTTGGATATGCAAAGGGAAAAATATTCTAGAAGAAAACACCAGAACTGTTAGGAGTTAAATGGTGAGTAGGACTGAGGGATGGGAGGTTTATTCTTTGTTTTATGCCCTTACCTGTAATTTGAAATTTTATTTACCATGAGCATAATTGATAATTCAATAATTACTTCTACTCACTGGGGATTTGATTACATTAATGATCTAGACCAAGAGGTCAATAGTGCCTAGGTCGAGAAACCCAGATGCGTGGAAAATATAATTTAAAGAAACTACCACTGAAGAAGTGATATGTTAAAGATTACTTCCCCAGAGAAAGGAGGCAGAGAAAGGAGAAACCTGAGAAAGCCTCATGATAAGGAGGAAAAACAAAGGCAACCGTCAATGCAGACCAATACGTAAGACAGGAAGAGCTACAGCTGGGGATAGGAGACGGCACCCGAGCTATGAAATCAAACAAACTGGCAGCTATGGACTCCTCCACAGGAAACACGAGGACAGATTTCCTTTCAAGTGCACAGCCCAACCCACGTTTTCAAGTCTGTTCCAGGGGCGCCTGGGGGGCTCAGGTCATGATTCCAGGCTCTTGGGATCAAGCCTCATGTTGGGCTCCCCGCTCAGCAGGGAGTCTGCTTCTTCCTCCCCCTGCTTCTGTGTGCTCTCTCCCACTCTCTCAAATAAATAAAATCTTAAATAAAATAAAGTCTGTTCCATGGGGGTCTCTGGGTGGCTCAGTCAGTAGAACATGTGATTCTTGATCTCAGGGTCATGAATTCAAGCTCCATGTTGGGTGTAGAGGTTACTTAAAAATAAAACCTTAAAAAAAGGGAGGGGGGGCGCCTGGGTGGCTCAGTGGGTTAAGCTCCTGCCTTTGGCTCAGGTCATGGTCTCAGGGTCCTGGGATCGAGCCCCGCATCAGGCTCTCTGCTGAGCGGGGAGCCTGCTTCCCCGTCTCTCCCTCTCCGCCTGCCTCTCTGCCTACTTGTGATCTGTGTCAAATAATAAATAAAATCTTAAAAGAAAAAAAAAAAGGCTGTTCCATGGAAATCGAGTCCATGTGGAGACTGAGTCTGTGTGACGTTCAGCTCCAGGAATCTGCTTCCCAGGAGGTGGTGGTACAATCATGGGCGGTCGGTGAGCAGGCGGTCCCACCTGCCACCACACAAACGAGCCAAGTGCCCCCCCCGGAAAGCCGGCACCAGACACAACAGCTCCACACATAACCTACCACGTACTGGCCACAAACTTTCTAGAAAAGCAAACTTGAAGCTTTTAACTCTGAGCTTTTGGCCTCGGTAAGTAGCTTCCTAATTATTTTTTAAAAAAAAAGGAATTTTTTCTCTACTTTTATTTTACATTCTATCTTAGGCCTTTTCTTTTCTTCCTTTTTTAAAAAAGGTTTTATTTATTTATTTGAGAGATAAAGAGCAAGAAAGCAGGAGAGAGAGAGCACGAGCCGGGAGGAGCAGAGGGAGAGGGGAACCAGGCTCCCCACGGAGCAGGCCGTGGGGAGCTCAATCCCAAGCCCCAGGATCATGACAGAGGTAAGGTCCGACACCCAACTGACTGAGCCACCCACAGGACCCAATCATTGCCATTTCCTACGTGTTCTTTGAAAACAGGGTTTTTTTTTAAATGACTGTCCATATATTTACATCGAGTTAGTATCATTTACTGATGAACCAAGGTCCTTACTACTTGGGCATTTACACTGTTCCCAATTTCTGCTTTACAAGTAACGCTAAAGGGAACCTCGCTATGCCCATCTCTAATTATTTTCTTAGTCTACATTTCTAGAGAGGGCATGATGGGATCAGAGAGCATTAGGTATTTTTAAGGTTCTTGAAAATACGCTACTAAGTTATTGTGACAGAGACGACTCCGTATTTATACCGTCCTCCTGTCCACACCCTCGTCGATGCTGGTATTATTTTGCATTACTGCTCACCTATAATAAAGGTGAAAAATAAAATCTTATCTGTGTTTTTCAATAAACTTTTTAACTTTGGAATATGTTCAGATTTGCAGGGAGTTGTCAAGAGAGTACAGATGGTTCCTGCGTCCCTCCCAGCTTCCCTCAGCACTAACAACGCATACAACCAGGGCACACGTGTTACAATCGGGACAACAGCACCGCTGCGCTACTATCAACCAGCCCACGGTTTATTCAGATTTCATGAGTTTTTCCACTAATGGCTCTTATCTGTTCTAGAAGCCCACCTAGGATACCATACTGCACTTATCAGACTTTCTATACATAGTCCCTAATCCTTAGAACGACGCTGTAACCCAAGGTTTAGCATCTCCATGTTGCTGACAAAATAAGGGCTCAGAGAGGTTAAGCGACTTGTCGAAGTCATACAGCTGGTGAGCAGCATACCCCGATGCAGGCCATACCTGGAGGGACTCCAGATCCAGGAATATGGTTCCCTCTCTCTCATTCTGTCCTCACCTCCTTCGTACACAAAGGCTGGTCTCCAATTCCCCACTAACAAATGAGGTGATCCCAGCAAGGTGATATAAGGGGGGTAATTAACCCACATGACAGAATTAAGTCATTGGTTCTTCCCTTCAAAGAGCCACCCTGGGAGACTATTTCAAAGCGATATGCCATCTCATGACATTCCTGGAAGCATCCTCGGAAATCACCTCCGGAGAGAGTGAATATCCCGTACCTGGGAAATACGGTCCCACAACTCAGCAATGACATCTCCCACTCAACCCAAATCAGCCTGTTCCTGCCGGGCCGTCCACCTTACTCACCCCTGAAGGATCTCCGGCTGGGCGGAAGGCTCTCAGGCGGTCTCCCAGGGACCCCCAACTCCTGGTCCCACGTCTTGCGTCGGCTCCTGCCCCTGCGTGGAGGCGGGACCTCTGGCTTGCTTCCAACTTCCAGCAGCCAAAAAAACGTAGAGTGGCCTCCAGGGAGCAGCCAACGAGGAATGTCACCATGTCAGCAGCCCCATGCGTGGGCTTGGAGGCAGAGCCTGTCCCAGCAGAGACAAGTCCACGGCCCAGGCCGACAGTCTGACTGTGGCCTGAGAGACCCTGAGCGGAGAGCCAGCTACGCTGCGCTGGGATCCCTGACCCACGGAAACGGGGAGACAGTAAACATTTCGGCCGCTAAGTCTGTAGTGACTTCTCGCACAGCAGTAGCAGATAAATACGGGCTGCCTGCCAGATTCAGATCTTCCCTCAAAAGATAAAAACGCGGGGGCACCTGGGTGGCTCTGTCGGTTGGGTGTCCAACCCATGATTTTGGCTCCGGTCACGATCTCACGGGTGGCGGGACTGAGCTCCAAGGCAGGCGCCACGCTCGGTGGGGCGTCTGCTTGACGTTCTCGCCCTCTGCCCCTCCTCCCGCCAGCCACGCAGGCGCACACTCTCTCTCTAAAATAAAGCTTTCAGGAAAAAAAGGATAAAAATCTGAAATTTATCTGAAACCTACAAACGTGTGTATCTGGAAGCACAGGGGCAGCGCAGCCCACTCTGGGAAGCACTCGCGGCGGCAGCACGTCAGAACCACAAATTCTCCCAAGGTGATGGTCACGAGAGGACACCTGCTTCGACGTGACATCTGGGGGTAGTGAAGCAAACAGATTTCCTCAGCCGGTGCTCCTAACCCGAGTTCTGTGCTCCACAGCCCATACTCCATCAGGCGGTTTTTGCACATTACGGAGTCTGAAAGCCGTTCTGTTGTATCCCACCAAGTAGATAAACCGATTCAGGAAATAACACTATACATTATATATATCGTACTACTTTTCTTAAAACGGAACTGCTGTAACGCCTCCCCCTCCGGCGGAGACCAGAATAGACAAAAATCCAGATTTTGACACACTTGGGATTGGTAATGTTTTAACACATGGGAAAGGCGATGGGGTTGCAAACTGCTTTATATTCTTCAAACATATTTCCAACTGTGCCAACCACCCTAACAGTTGGATGTGTTCGTAAATGAACCAAAACAGATCACATTCTCGGGGAAAGGTGCACTGTGGAAATTAAAGGTTCTCCCCGCCCCGGGGGGGGGGGGGGGGCGGTAATTAAACCCCTGAGCCGTCACAGAAAACGGAGTGTGGCTTTCATGGAATGCCAAGGGCTCAGGGACCCCGCGTTCAGTGCTGCCCAGTGAAAACCGGTGACTGCGAAGACCAGGAAATGCTGGCCGGCCAGGAGGAGGAGGAGGAGAGGTTGCTCAGAGGTGAAGAAGCAGGGAGCATTATTTCCCAGACTAGGCTGCTTAGAGACCAGAAAACACAGAGTGCATGGCCCCACTCCCGAGGACAGCTCTGAAAGACAGGCGTGACCTGAACGGGTTCCTGTGCGGGTCTCGATGCGTAAAGAACCTCTAGAAAAGCGCTTCCCTGGGGTCCTACAGGGCATGAGACAAACACAGGAAAAACACGTATTCCTTGCACACAGCTCTCAGTGGCAGAAGTGGGACAATTCTGCCCCCAGGGGACATTAGGCCATGTCCAGGGACGTCTGCGGTTGTCACGATGCAATGCTCCTGGCATCGAACGGGTGGGACCAGGGAC
This sequence comes from Enhydra lutris kenyoni, assembly GCF_002288905.1. Taxonomy (NCBI): domain Eukaryota; kingdom Metazoa; phylum Chordata; class Mammalia; order Carnivora; family Mustelidae; genus Enhydra; species Enhydra lutris. The sequence goes on along the minus strand of NW_019154170.1, from coordinate 4,612,700 downwards.
GCTGCTCGGCTCCCCCAGTGCCCAGGATACACCCCCAGAGTGACCTGCCCTGATTCAGCAATGCGGGGAGAGGGATGGGGTGCCGCTGCTCGGTCTGGGCCTCAGATCTAAAGGGACCCCTTCATCTTTATTACAGCGCCAAATCTGTGTCATCACCACAGAGGGAAAACCGGCGCTTAATTACATTTGCATGGGCGCTACAGAGAGTTTCCCTAGGGAACGGCCGGGAGGATCACCTGCAGACAGGACTCGCCTGTGCGGCTCCGAGCAGTCTAGGCCCAGCTGTGAGCCCCGAGGGTCCCTCTGTCAACTGCACAGCCCACGGCAGCCCCAAATCTCAAACACGTTTCCTCTGGCTTTGATCCCTTTCCAAACAACAAGGGGCGGTCCTGTCCCCAGGGGACACTGTGTGCGGTGTCCCAGCACAGCCGGGGGTGGTCACGCCCAGGGCGGGGGCTACCGGCATTGAGTGGGTGGGGGCTAGGCACGCTGCTCAGCCTGAGACCCCCCAGTGTCAGCAGTGCTGAGGGGAGACCCTAGCCCCGGGCAGCGCCTCTGGAGAAGGACCGGGCGGAGGGCCGGAGTGCAGAGAGGGGATCCCACCTGCAAGGTTAACGAGCCACCCCAAACCCAGCAGAGCCGGGGGCGCACACACCGGCGCCCGCAGCCATCTCGCCTCATGGCCACCGTGGGCAGCTGTGTTCTCACTCTCCCATTTGCAGGCGAGGAATCGCGGAGGGAGACCCCCCAGGAAGCTGGCAAGGGCTTGGGAGTTGGTTGGGCTTTTCTTCAACGCTGTGGTCCCTGTGTCCTCGTCCTATGACCGACGGCAGGCCACACACCTGCTTTCCCACCTGGGGCGCTGGGGACGAGGGCACACACCTGGAAGGTGTGAGGCAGGGTCTGTCGCCCCAGTACTGTGGGTACTTGGGGCCGGATCATCCTCTGGGAGGGGGTCGTCCCGGTTTAAGGGTTAGATCGACAACCTCAGCGGCCATGAGGGCATCCAGCATGGAGGGGGAACTCAATGAATGCTTCGGGTCTTTTTAATTTTTCTGGGGGCTGGGGGTGTAAGGGGCCCCAGCATGGGGCTAGCCCCATTGGGTTAGCCCTGAGCCCCGCACTCCAGCCGGCGGTTAGCCCCGATCCCCGCAAAGTGTCCGTGGTGAGGGACAGCCCGGCGGCCCACTCCTAGAGCAAGAGCGGAGACAGGACACCACCCGCCACAAAACCCAGTGTGGCCTGCTTCCGCCACTGTCCACAAACCATCTTCGGGACACCACGACCCTCCTGTCGCATCCAGAATTCCTAATCCTCGGCCTCCAGCATCTGACCACCAGGGCCTCTGTGAGGGTGCTGGTGGGAGGGTCAGCAGCCTTTGGAAAACAGTGAGCCTGGGGTCCAGTCCCTTGTGTGTGGCTCTGCGTGGAGAGGGGGTGGTGGCTGCGGCTGACCCCAACGTGGTCGCAGCAAAACGCACATGTGCTGGGGCGCCTGGGTGGCTCAGTGGGTTAAGCCGCTGCCTTCAGCTCAGATCATGATCTCAGGGTGCTGGGATCGAGTCCCGCATCGGGCTCTCTGCTCAGCAGGGAGCCTGCTTCCCTCTCTCTCTCTCTCTCTGCCTGCCTCTCTGTCTACTTGTGATCTCTCTCTGTCAAGTAAATAAATAAAATATAAAAAAAAAAAACAAAAACGCACATGTGCGCTGGATGTGAGGCACCAGAGGGCCGGGCCCTGGTGGGGGCTGCCATGGCCGTGCGTGTCTCAGCCGTACACCATCCCCTACTGGGCTCAGGCACGGAGGCAGAACCATGATAATGGAGAAACCACGAAACGCACCCACTCAGGCATGGCACGGTCACCACCTGGTGGGCTGTCCATTGGGGGCTTCCGGCAACCTGGCCACGCTCGGCATACCCCACATCACCTGTCGTGCAGAAGCGAGACCAAATCCTTCCTCTGCTCCCACGAGAGCCCTGACCTGGGGTGGGGGGTGGAGGATGATATGCCCATGCCTCAGTTTCCCCTTCTGCAACACAGAGAGATAGGAATCCAGCCTGGCAGGGGCCACGGTAGCAAGTAGCTCCCTCCGCACTTACCCTCTGACCCCACCTTGTTTTGTGGGGGCTCACTGCTAGGAGCCTCAGCTCCCAGAGTGGCCTCTGGTGTCAGGTCCACACCCCCCACAAAAGAATCCCAATCTTGTATTTGGCCCGGGGCTACCCAGCCTCAGCCACACCTTCTTCAACAACCAGGGACCAGTGGCATTCCAAGACAGTCTGTCTGGTTCCCAAACGCGTCTAGCCACTGTGGCTTCTGCCCCCTGGCCACCAGGAACGGGCCTGATGCCTGCGGTGCGGTTGTTAGTATCAAAGATGCGTCCTCACGATGTGAACAGAACGGTGACCACCACACCCGCCCAGCCCTGCGGACGACCCTGGGGGTGATTCCTCTGTGTCTGCGTGGAATCAGAAACAGAGAGATTCCAATCACACGGGGACAGAGTCACCCGGGGCAGAACAGCGACGCCAACCCCGAAGACTCAGGATGCCATAATGCCCTCCACATTCGGGAAGGTTCCAGAACGTCCCATAATTCCCAGACTTTCACCTCTTCCTCAGCGGGGCCACACCTCAACCTTATTCACCGCCTTCTCCCAGAGACCCGAGAGCACCATCCTGCCCTCCCGACCTAAGCTGCACACGTGGCTGCTTTAGGCCCAGAGTTGACAAGACCAAAGTCAAGGGTGTGATGGCTCAGCAGCCCCAGACGCAGACGAATTCACGTCCTTGTGCCAGACTCACAAGGAACTTGAAATGAGAATGTGTCTGGACTCACAGCTCCACCGTGCTTGACCTAAGGTGGAGGGAGGGGAGGGGCTCTCGGAAGAACACAGGGCCACACCCCCACCCGCTGCCGCAACGTTGCGTACTCTGAAATATGGCCACTTAGACCAAGAGGCGTTTTGGGAGGGGTTGATCAAATACACACAATAAAAAATTTACGATGTTAACCGAAGTGTACATTTCCGTGGCATCTGGTATATTCACAGAGTTGTACAACCATTACCTCTAGCTAGTTCCAGAACATTCCATCACCCCAAAAGGAAACCTTGTCCCCATCAGTGTCACTCCCCACCCCTTCCCAGCCCCGACCCCCGTGAGCCCCCTTCCCATCCATGGAGGAGCCTGGTCTGGACGTGTCACACGCGTGGACTCACACCCCATGTGGCCTTCTGTGTCTGGTCCCCTCCCTGAGCATCGTGGGCTCGGGGTCCATCCCCAGGGTGCCTTGCTCCTGCCCGTGGCTGGGGGACGCTCCCATGTGTGGGGGACCCACTGTGTGCATCCCTTTGTCTGTCAAAGGACCCTTGGGTTGTTTCCACTCAGAGGCTGTTGTGAGTCCAGCTGCTATGAACGTGGTGGGCTGGTTCTGGTGTGGACACAGGTTCCCATTTCTCTTGGGTGGACACCCAGGAGTGGAATCGCTGGTCAGATGGACGCCCCACGTTTAACTTTTCTCAGGAACCACCCAAACACCCTCTCGTGCTTCCCCAGCCCTGTGGGGGCCCCAAGTTCTCCCCGTCCTTAACAACGTTCGCTAGTACCCGTCTGTTGGATTCTGCCCGTCCTGGCGGGGTGACGTGGTTCTAATCTGCATTTCCCTGACAGCTAAACCACAGTGAGCACTTTTCACGTGAGACCAGTAATTTTTAAATCTGTTACAATGTTTATTTTAAGTAGGCCCCACGCTCAGTATGGGGCTTGAACTCAAGACCCTGAGATCAAGAGTTGGCCTAACGACGAGATGACCAATTATTTTTGCTACCAGGAACCCGGTACCCGGGAGCCGGCTCCCCATCGGAGGAAAGTGTGGCGGTCGATCCCCAAGACAGAAAAATCCTGCTCAAGACGCAGGCAGAGCAATCAGGAAGAGCTACGAAGTGGGGGAGCCCTGGGGCTGGGGTCCCCCATTCTGAACCTCGGCATACTCCTCGGAAGACAGGACCCCAGACGGGCACCTTGGGGAGTTGCTCTGGGGGTCAGTGCAGCCCCGGACGGAAATCGCCGCATACAGCCGGGAGTGAGACAAGAGCAGCCAGCAAGTCACCTTGACCTGGAGCAGGAGAAGGGGGGAGGGAGGGAGGGCGCGAGACGCCAACCAACAAAATGGAAGCGTGGTGTAAAGGACACAGGGCTGGGCCCCCTGGTGACTGCAGACAGGGGTGGCTGGGAGTCCAGCAGGCTCAGAGTGTCGGGCACTGGAAAACACTGGACGCAGGGGGGTAGGTGAGAGCAGGGGTGAGGCAGAGAGGCGGCCCCACGAGGGGCAGGCGGACAGCGGCGGAGCGTGCCTGCGCAGAGGGCATTCCAGGCCAGGGAAACGGGGCCGAGACCCCGGGGGCGCCAGGGAGAAAATTCAGCCGTGCTGAGAAGGCTGCCCCGGCAGGCTGGTGCGGGGACCTGCCAAAGGAGGCTCCGAGGCAGAAACGAGGATGGGGGAGGGGAGCCGCTGAATGGAATCAGCCAGAGGAACTCGAATCCTGCCCCAGGGCTGAGCGGTGAGAGCAGCCGCGAATGGACAGAAGCCCCAGCAGGCAGAGAAGCCCCAACCACACACTTCCTAACAGGTGACGGCCCGGGATGCGGCTCCTGCGCATCCCCAGCAGCGGGGAGGGTCTGTCCAGGCAGGAGCCCGGGCGCACGTTCACGGCATCACACTCGCCACGGCCCGAAGTAGACGCAAGCCCAGGACAGACAACGCGACGTATTCAGACGACGGAATGCCGCTCGGCCATTAGATCTGAATGTGGACGGACCCCGAGCCCACGACGACGCCCAGACACAGAAGCCCACACGGCGCGCGATTCTGCGGGTCTGCACAAGCGCCTCCACGGACGGGAAGGGGGCTCGTGGGCGCTGGGGCATGGGGCGGGGGTGGGGGGGTCTGTGCTTCGTGGGGACAGTCTCCGCGTGGGGAGATGGAAGGTTCTGGAGACGGAGGGTGGGGGTGGCTGCAGGCCAGGTGAGTGTGCTTCCCGCGGCCGAGCCGGGCACTTAGAGACGGTTAAGGGGACACGTGGCTGGCTCAGCCGGTGAAGTGTCCCACTCTTGCTTTCAGCTCAGGTCATGATCTCAGGGCTGTGGGGTTGAGCGCTGTGTCGGGCTCCTGGGAGGGCGGGGGGGTGTCTGCTTGAGTTTTCCTCCCTCTGCCTCTTCTCCTGCCCTCAGCTCACGTGCTTTCTCTCTAAAATAAATAATTTTTTTTTTTTTAAAAGAGAGAAAGAAATGGTTAAGATGGTGAATTTGATGTTATGGGTAATTCGGGCAAAATGGGTGCGGGGGAGCGCCTGAGTGGCTCAGCGGGTTTAAGCCTCTGCCTTCGGCTCAGGTCATGATCTCAGGGTCCTGGGATCGAGCCCCGCATCGGGCTCTCCACTCCGTGGGGAGCCTGCTTCTCTCTCTCTCTCTGCCTGCCTCTCTGCCTGCTTGTGATCTCTCTCTGTCAAATAAATAAATAAAATCTTTAAAAATAAACATACAAAAAAAGATCCTAAAAAAAAAAAAAAAGAAAGAAATGGTTGCAGGGAGCGAGGTGGGAGTCTGGAGCTGCACTGAGCAGAGGTGGAGGGAGAAGTAAATGGGGACGATGTCTGGTGTGTGACAGATGCTCCACAGCTGACAGGTCCCCTCCCCCTGGAGGCAGGGGGCACAGCAGGGGACGGCCACACCCCCAGCACCTGGCAAGGTCCAGCAGTCGGTGGCTGAGCACTACAGGGCCGCTGAGCCAAAGGCCTCGATGCAGCTGGGCAGCTCACTGCCCCGGGCGGCTGCACGGGTGGCTGGAGGGAACCCCGTCCTTCCTGCGGGGTGGCTCCCCCCGCCACTGCCCAGCTCCACTTTCAAAGGACACCCGAACACCTCCCCACAAAAGAGCTTGCTTTCCAGCAATCCTAGGCTTTCCCAGAAGCCACAACGACATGTGAATGAGACCCACGGTGTCCCTTTGGGCGCAGGCTGACCGGTTGGGAAGGTGGGAGCACCAGGGACACAGACAGTTTCTGGCCTTGGGCCGCATGGGTCCCAACTCTGCCCCCAGATCTAAAGCTCCCCTTCCTTTTATTAAATGGGGCACTCGCACAGAGCTGTGACAAACGCTCAGGGCCGGCTTACACCTGTCTCAGTCACAGGCAGTGGGACCCAATGCATGGGTTTGGGGCAGGTGGGACCCACGAGTCTCAGATCAGAAGGGGGAGGGCTCTCCCCAGCTCTCTGCACTGTCCATGGCCACAGCACATGAGACGATGATTTCTAACTCCCCCGGGTGATCTCGGGCACCGCCCGCAGTGGGTGCGGGAGGGCCCCAGAGACACTTTAGGCCAGGCGGTGAGGACGGACGGCACAGCTGGCAGGACAGAGGACGGGGAACCCAGTATGGGAGAGTGAGGTGTCCCAGGCCCCCGGGTTCCCTCAGCACAAGGAAGGAAGGGTGGAAGGACGCGCATCCAGGCCTCTGAGCACCTGGCAGGTGGGCAGACACGACCTGTGACTGGGGGCCAAGGTCAACACCATCAGTGATGTTCTGTGGGCATCAGGGACCACTGGTGTGATATGCCGAGGGGGTCCTCAGCACTGTGCGCTCCGCCCCAAATCCTGTAACCCTGGTCTGATCACAAGGAAACATCAGATAAACCCAGACTGGGGGTCGCTGTGCAAAATTCCTAACCAGGTGTCCTCAAGACTGTCCAGGCATGAAAGGCAAGGGAGGTCAGAGAGGCTGTCTCAGCCCCGAGGGCCGAGTGCCACGTGGGGTCCTAGGGCAGAGAAGGACGTGAGAGGGAATGCGGAGAAATCCGGACAAAGTGTGGGCTTCGGCTAATAGCAATGTGCACAGGTTAACTTCCGAGGGCAGCGCAGGCACCGGGGGAGGACAGGACGCTAGCTAGTGCAGCGGTCTGAGGGGCACGAGGGAACTCTCCACACTGCCTTCGTGACTTTTCTGACACCTAAAATTAGCCCAGACTCAAAATGTTATCGAAGGAAAAAAAACAAGTCTCAGAACGCAGCGTACAATCTTTCTCAGAGGCCCTCTCGGGCCCTCGCCTGGCCCACTTCTCGGGAGGGGACTGGGAGCTGAGAGGGGCGGGGACCAGGCAAGGCTGGGGCCAAGGTCCCCTGCCCTCCCGAGCCCCAAACCCACAGACAGTGGTCAGAGGCCTGTGAAGGCTGTGGGCATGGCTTTGTTTCCTTTACACAGAGCTGAGGGGCCCGTGGAACCCTCCCGTGAGACACAGAGACAGGGAGAGAGAGAAGACGGGGCGCCAATCTGTTCCTCAAACAACAGGGAGCGTCCGGCCACCCACAAAGCCCCCCAACCCCATTTCCTCCCAGCGGCCTCCCGCTGCCAACCGAAACACCCGGGCTTTCCCAGAGCAGCAAGAGACAAAGGGAAAGAAAACAAAACAAACCTCCGTCTCTCCCCGTGGCCTCGAATATTTCCAAACTCAGCCTACCTGAAGAAGGAACGCTTGTCAGTGTCCAGCCTGAAGGCCCCGGCGTTTCTGAGCTCGGAGGACGCGGAACAGAGACCCGTCCTCGGCTCCAGATGACGGAATTCACTGTGACCGGCTGGGTGTTCAAGCCTGGCTCCGGGCAAACTGTCACTCCTGGACATCGTTCTAAAACAACCGCCCCCTGCCTGACGTCAACACTGTCCGTCGGAACGCGTGTTTGGAAGACCACGGCTTCGCTGCGCTGCTGTTTCACGCACTCGATACGCTCTTTCGGTTTATCGCTAAAAGCCCTGAGCCCGAGACATCTATATGCAGTTATACGTTCGTGCGTCTTTAAGCAACGTGGTAATAAACATAACCGGCATTCTCTAATGGGCTCTATTTGGAGCTCTCGGACGCCGTGGTTCATCAAATCTAAGAGGCCGTTATTTCTAAGATTGGCTGTTACGTCTCGTGACACTAAAGAAAATAAATAATCAGTCTCACTAAGTATGGCACGCTGCGATGGGGGAAAAAATCACCCTACGCGTCTGTCCCCACATCATTAACCTCTGCTCGACCAGGAAGCTGTGGGGGTGCGAGCTCCCGGCAAGACCGCACCAGAAGCGACTCTCTGGCGTCAAGCCTCATCTGCCCAAGACCGGGGCTAAAAGGAACGGATAAAGCTGAACTATGAGATCCCAAGTTCAAGTCCCAGCACTGCCATGAACCCACGAAACCAGGCCCGTTCCCTCATCTCTAAGTCCGCCAGTTAGACCAGCAAGGCGGACTGACTTCTGCTGGAGGGGCCAGAGAACTGGCGTTCTTGGCTTTGCTAGCTACACGGCCTCCGACGTTATAGCCTGAAAGTCACTGTAGGCAACGTGCCAATGAACGTGTGTGCCTCCGTGACAATAAAACTTTATCGATGGACAGTAAAACCCAAATCCTATACGATTTTCATACGTCGTGACACAGTACGCTACCTTTGAGTTTCTTTTTTTTTTTTTTGAAACCACTTCAAGTGTAAACACCATTCTCAGCCCAAGGGCCGCATGGAAACAGACGGTGAGCCGGCTTTGGCCCGAGGGCCACGGTTTGCTGCCTCCCGAACTGGACAGTCTAGGGGGCTCTTCTGGAACTTTCCGAGACTTTCGATCCATATTCTCAACCGCACACACTCAGTAGCTCTAAAAACCACCCACATGTCCAAATGCTAAGCTACACTCATACGCATTTAGAGGCCTAATCTTCTCCTAAATCTTCCCGAGTCACTTCCTAGACCTGTGAGGTCCAGTATGGGGCCCTGAGCACCGGAAATGGGGCTCGTCATGAGATGTCCAACTCTGGGGGTGCAGAGGGCACACCGGATCTTGAAGACTTCACACGAAAGAAAGGGGTTAGCACTCACTCGCACCTTCGTCACACCGACGACACACGGAAACGCTAGTATCTTGGATATAACGGGTTATGTAAAGTGACTCATTAAAATTGGTTTCACCTATTTTGTTTTTTGGAATGTGGCTAGTCGGACGTGTACAATTACATATGAGGCTCAAATCCCATTTCCCCTCCACAGTACAATTTCCTGGAGGGAGAACAGGGAAGACTAATTCACAGAAAACGCCACAGCCTAGAGTCACGTCTGTCCCAGCAGGTACTCAGGGTTACGAAGCCGTTCTTATCACTTTGCCATAAAAAGAGAAGGGCCGACTTGGGAGGGACGAACTGCTGGAGCACAGAAGATTGTTTAGGGCCGTGAAACTACCCTGTGTGACACCATAATGGTGGACACGTGATTTTATACATCTGTCCAAACCCGCGGACCACACCAACAGTGAGTCTCAATGTCACCGACAGACACTAGGGGGTCATGACGTGTCCGTGTAGGTTCACGGACTGTAACAAATGTCCCGCTTTCATGGGGACGTTGATAATGCAGGAGCCTGGCAGGGGGGACCTGGGGCACATGCGAAATCCCTTCTGCTCAATGTTGTTATGAACCTGAAACTGCTCTTAAAAACAGTCTATGAAAAAAACCCAAACATACCTTTTCACTTTAATGCAATCACAGATTCATAAAATCTTATTTGAAATATTCCCAACCAGGGGTGACCTGTCCCCAGGGGATGCTGGGCAGCGTCTGGGGACACCTGTGTCTGTCATGACTGGGGGTGCTCCTGGCATGGAGGGGGTGGGTTCGGGGAGGCTGCTCGGCCCCCAGCAGTGCCTAGGATGGCCCCATAGGGAGGAAGCTGGCCCAAGTGTTAGCAGTGCCGCAGGGGAGACCCTGAGTGAAACGACATCGAAGATTGGGCCCCGCCTTGGGGCTTGCACGAGGGGTACTCTGCACCCCCACCTGTCCCCCAGCAAACCTTTCGGCGCGAAGCTGGTCCCTGGCCTGTCCTACACACAGGGTCCCCACGTCCCCACCTCTCCACCCCCGGAAGGCTTCCCTTCTTGCAGCACCTGTGGAGCTCACAGGATACCCAGGCCTGGGCCTGTCTCCACCATCCCCAGGGACCCCCAGTCAGACAGCCAGGCCAGGGACAGAATGGCCCCGGGTCCCCCGTCTCCACGCCTCCCCACGCATGCACACAAGCATCTCATTCACGTGGCACTCCCGGCGCCTGGCACCCGCTCTGACGCTTAAAATAGGCGCACAAGCAGCCTTTGTTGGGGAGAGGAAGGAAGGCAGGAAGGAAGGCAGGCAGGCAGGCTCAGACAAAGGAGACAGCAAACCGCACCATCCAGGAAAGGGGGCCTGTGCTGAACGGAGGGGCAGGAGGGGCGGGTTTCTGCAGGCAAAGTGAAGGTCACTGGGGAAAGGTGAGGTGGGGCCAACTCCCGTGGTGCCACCCAGGCCGCCTGGGGCATTTCGATTCTGTCAAGTGGGTGATGAGTTGGGAGAGGAGGCAGGGTAATGACAGACACACCGTGCCTCACGGAGCAGATTCTGGCAGACGGAGCCGCCCACCTGGGCGGGCCACAAGGCCACCCACCTGCTAGGATTCGTGGTGGCCGGAGACCACGAAGCACTTAACTGAAGCAGAAAAGAGACGTGCAGGACCTGGAGGGCTGACCCCCAGGCTGCCCCCAAGCTTCAGTTCAACAGGCCACCAAGTGCCAGGAAAGAGCCACTTAAATAGCAGCTCGATTGTTCACTGCCAAAATGGGGGGGGGGCAACCCAGAGTCCAGCCAGGGGAAGGGGGAGAGCAAGTGTGTCCGTTCACGGGGCGGGCTATTACTCACCCAGGAATGGGAGCGAGGCCCCCACGCGCGGCCCTGGGGGCGGACCCCGAGCCCACGACGCTCAGGGAGGGACCCAGACACAGAAGGCCACACGGGGTGTGAGTCCACGCGTGTGACACGCCCAGACCAGGGCTCTCTGTGGACGGGAAGGGGCCCGGGGAGGGGAGATCAGGGAGTGATGGTTAACGGTTATAGGGACCCTGTATGAGTGATGAAAGGCTCCAAAGGTTCACGCGGTTGGCTGCACAGCTCTGTAACCTGCCCCCCAAAACTGAACTCTGTAACTTCCCCCCAAAACTGAACTCTGTGCTTAAAATGGCTGAATCTTACGACACGGAAATTGTACTTCTATTGAAAAGAATGAAAAGCAGTAAGATCCTCCCCTCTGCAAGGTTCTCAAGGAAAAGTAGTAGCCGTTTCTGGAAGTCTCAGAGCTGCCCAAAGCCGCCCTGCGTGCCAGCTGGCAGGGTGGACGAGGAGGGTGGGGGCCACCACCCCCACCCCCAGCTCCCGAGGACAGGCCACTCCGTCTTTGCAGCTCCCCCAACTGGTCCCCAAGGTGTGCTGGGTGACACGCGCCATGGTTTTCCTCTGGAGCCCGGAGAGCGAGAGGCCAGGCTGGAGGCGGCACGAGACAGAAGCAACGAAAAGCCAGGTCCAGAACTGTGGACAAGGACAGCGGGAAGCGCGGGGAGGCCCCCGGAACCGCAGACGCCAGCCACCACGGACCCGAGCACGCGGGCGTCCGGTGGGCGCCGGAGAAACCTTCCTGGACAGAGGTCCCGGCGGGCAGTCACCTGCTGGCCGCTACTGCGGGGCACAAAGGAGGGCGGGGGTAACTCTGTACCAGTACCCAGCAACCGGGCAGCTGTCCTGGTAACCGTCCTCTCTAGAAAGCTCCAGAAACTTCCAGAGCCCTGGAGGCCGCACACAACGGCCCTTTTGTGGGAAACTACAAAGGGCTTCGAGCACGGGAATGACCTAGTAAATGCCCTGTTAAGGACTCTTCTTGGTTTCCGGATGCAAATGAGAAAATTTGTAACCACACCTTGAACAGAGGAAGCAGCTTTTTACTCGACCGCGGTGCACACAAATAACGCGCCCGCTCAGTAAGCGGGAAGCTGAGCCTGTGCTGGGTGATTCATACGCCCTCGTCCTTCCCTTCAAACCCAGGCCCCGGGCAGCGGACAGGGCAGAGGACGGCATCGGTCACTGCACACTAAGTGAGACCAGGAATCGCCCACACGCCCTCGGCATCTGGGCAAACCTCGCGCGCTGGGCTAAACACGGGGAAACAACCCCGAAACCTCGGCATCTCCCAGGGCTTGTGACTTAGCGGTTCATCCCGGGCGTGCGACCCCCGGAATGCGCGTTCAGAAGCCACACGGAAGACCCACCGGGAGAGAAGCAGCATTGCTAAGATCCTCGGGAAGCGTTTTTCCTCTCAAATCCCGGGACCCGATGACTTTCAGAGCCGCCCCAGGTATAAACGGCCACACTTCTAAGAATCAAAGGGGGATGTGGTCTGCGGAGGGGAACATAACCTCGTTTTGCCTAGAACAGGGGTCACTCCTGGGGTGACTCTGTACCGAGGGGGCACCGGGCAGTGGCCATCATGAATTTGGGGGCTGCTGGCATGGAGTGGGTGGGGCCAGGGAAGCTGCTCAGCCCCCCCAGTGCCCAGGACGCCCCACAGACTGCGACCCCACCCCGACGACAGCAGTGCCGAGCGGAGACCCGGGTCCGTCATGTGAGCGCGGCTGTCGGAGTACCCTTTGGGGTACACACTGGAATGGCCCCTGGGGGTACACCGAAATCACAATGGCCCATGCACGCAAACTTCTCTTAAGCAGATGTGCCGTTTCCGGACAAACCTTCAGAATCTCCTAGTTTCAGACCCTTCCTCCTTTCTACGTTTTCCTTACTTTTAACGATAGGGACTTTTTTCCCCCCTCAGAGATTCTTTTTTAAAGCTCCAGGGGTGCTCTGCGTACCCCAAGGCTAAAGCACTGCAGTCAAGCTCCAGCTGACGCCTTCCCTCCCCTGCCCCTCCCACTGTGACAACCCAGTAATTCTACCCACCCACCTTCCCCCTCCCAAAAAAACCCTTAATTTAGAACATTATTATCAGCGTCTCACGTCCCCCTGCCATGTGCCAGGAGCGCGCTGGGCGCGTGCATTCCCTCTCTGGCCCCCGCAGTCCTGTGAGGCCGCTACTGCTTTCTGACTTCTGGTTCCATTTCACGGGGCAGCAAAGTAAACTCCCAGGCGGCCGAGGCCCAGCCTGCCCTGCGCAGCCCACCACACCCTTTGTTTCCGCAAGACCTCGGCCCGCCACCCCGGCCAAGTTTGTGAACTGGGCATCCCTGCATCCGGACACCTAGCAACAGTCGTGGCCCTCGAGCCGCTGTTCATCACGCCTGTCCTCTCCCACCCACCGTCCAGCCCCCAGCAGCCCCCGCTCGCCCCAAAACACAAAGCGCCACCCACATCCCTCAATACCATCATCCCCAAAACTCCCACCTTGGTTCCTCGTTCCTGAGCCCAGAAATTCCTGAAAAACTCGGTCACCGCCATGACCCGTTCTGCTTACACCCTGCGTCCTAGAAGCTGACCTCCCAAAGTATGTCGGACCCCCTTGTCCTCCAGCTCACGGGAGCCCAGGGGTTTCTGCACCAAATGGTTAGCCCCCCAAAGCCTCCACAATCCTCATAACTGACTTTTAACCAAGACCCCTCACTTCCTCCTGACTCGTCGTCCTCCCCCAAAACCCCAGCACCAGGTTTCAGAGCCCTCCATCACCACGGCCCTCAGACCCCAGCCGAAAGGGGCCTGGCCCTCCCAAGCACTGTGCCCCCTTTCTCTGCTCCCCCTCCCTGGGGTGGCCTCAGTCACTCCCCTGGGGCCCCAGCTCCACCCCTGGCTGCACACCTCAGTCTCCTCCCTGCCCGCCTGCGACCCCCAACTCCCAACGCAGCTCCCTCCCCAGCTCACGACCACTTTCAACTCACCCCCCCCCTCCCCGGACCTCCCCCCCCCCCCCCCCCGGTCCCCGCCCCCCTGCTCCCTGCCACAGCCCCTCCTTCACTGACGGTGACCCTCAACTCTGGACCAGACCTGCAGCGCCAGCCCCTTCCTCACTGACCGCGACCCCCAACTCTAGACCAGACCCTGGACCCAGCCTCTTCCTCACTGACCAGGACCCACAACTCCCGTGGACCCGCGGGCCACAGTCCCTTCTTCACTGACCGCGACCCCCAACTCCCGTGGACCCGCGGGCCACAAACCCTTCCTCGCTGACCGCGACCCCCAACACTGGACCGGACCCCCGGCCCCAGCCCCTTCCTCACTGACCGCGACCCCCAACTCCGGCGGACCCCCCCACAGCCCCTTCCTCACTGACCGCGACCCCCAACTCCGGCGGGCCCCCCCACAGCCCCTTCCTCACTGACCGCGACCCCCAACTCCGGCGGGCCCCCCCACAGCCCCTTCCTCACTGACCGCGACCCCCAACTCCGGCGGACCCCCCCACAGCCCCTTCCTCACTGACCGCGACCCCCAACTCCGGCGGGCCCCCCCACAGCCCCTTCCTCACTGACCGCGACCCCCAACTCCGGCGGACCCCCCCACAGCCCCTTCCTCACTGACCGCGACCCCCAACTCCGGCGGGCCCCCCCACAGCCCCTTCCTCACTGACCGCGACCCCCAACTCCGGCG
>NW_019154170.1:4588641-4598138 GCF_002288905.1 Enhydra lutris kenyoni | reverse complement strand
CTGGACCGGACCCCCGGCCCCAGCCCCTTCCTCACTGACCGCGACCCTCAACTCCGGCGGAGCCACCCACAACCCCTTCCTCACTAACCGCGACCCCCAACTCTGGACCGGACCCCCCCACAGCCCCTTCCTCACATACCGCGACCCCCAACTCCAGCGGACCCCCCCACAGCCCCTTCCTCGCTGACCGCGACCCCCAACACTGGACCGGACCCCCGGCCCCAGCCCCTTCCTCACTGACTCCGACACCCAAATCGGTCCGCAGCCAAATCGGAGCCCTCCCAGGGCGCCTTCCCCGGGCCGCCCCGGCCTGCTTTCCGCCCGGGCCGCGCCCCTGCTCCCCCGGCCCGAGGCGGGGGCGACCGACCCTGGCCCGGCCCACAGCTGCACGCGCCCTTACCTGCGCTCCGGCCGCCGCGGCCGCCTCAGCCCCGCCGCGCAGCCGAACCCGCAGCCTCGCCGGCAAGCGCCCGCTCCCTCCGCGGGGCGGGGCCGGAGCGCGAGGGACGGGCATTGGCAGCCAGCGCGACCAATCAGGAGCCCCGGCTGCGGGAGCCTCAGGCCGGGGTGGGGCATGGGGCAGGCAGCGGGGTAGGCTGCACCCAGGCGAGGGGGCGGGGCTCGTGGCGTGGGCGGGGCCAGGGGGCGGAGCGCTGAGTGGCAGCGCCGCTAGCCACCCGCGAACGGGGACCGCGTTGGGGGGGCGGAGCTATGCTGATATGCAAATAGGCCCTCTGTGGTGGACTCCGCCGCCAGTGACGAGCGGATTTCCAGAGGTGACTCGGTGACGTCAATGGGGTGCGAGGCGATTCGCGATTGGAATTCAAAAGCCTAGCTCCTGGGCCTCACTTTCGGGAGAAGTATATCCCTTCCTCATAGATCCCTTGACCTGCGGAGCAATAACAACTTCCCCATTATTTTGAACCTTCTGCATAAGGCTAAGAGGTGAAATTGCATTGTCCCCATTTTACAGAGGTGGTAATTGAGTCTCAGAGAGGTTAAACCCAAGGTCATTTGCCCAAGCCTGTCTCATAATTTCCAGCTTTTCTCAATTTCCTAATTCCTGGGCCTGGATCTAAGAAAACCAGGTTCATGGGGTGCCTGGGTGGCTCAGTGGGTTAAGCCTCTGCCTTCGGCTCAGGTCAGGATCTCAGGATCTCAGGGTCTTGGGATCGAGCCCCGCATCTGGCTCCTTGCTCAGTGGGGAGTCTGCTACTTCCACTCTCTGTCTCCTGCCTCTGCTCATGCTCTCTCTCATGAATAAATAAAATCTTTTAAAAAATGATTTAGAAAAGTGAAAAAGCATGTTCCTTGGCCCCCACCCAGATTGAATGATCCAGAATTCCATGGAGCCCTGGAATGCATATCTTTAAAAAGCTCCCCTGGTGATGTTGGAAAATGTATGATATGTCTCCAAAAGCATTGACAGTCAGGGATGGGAGGATTTCTTATAAGATGAAGCCACCAGATGCCAGGACTCCTAGAACTTCGTGTAGTTTACTGATACTCTGTGATCTGAGCCTCTGGCCTCCCAGCTGAGCACCCCCAGGGCTCCCATCATCCCTGTAATCCCCTGCAGTGCACAGAGAGAACCAGGAGCCTGGGAGCCAGCATCTCACTCACCAGCCCCCATCTCTTTGTAAAGATGGAATTGTTACCTAAATAAGGGTCACAAACTGCTGGCCCACAGGTGGGATATGGCCCCCAAATCCTTTAAAAATGTAAATCCATTGCTACCATTTAAAAATAAGGACATTTCACCAAAAAAGAATCTAGATTTCCAGGCTCTCTTGAAAACTCAGGTCTGGCCATACCTGGGCTGGCTGGGCCAAGTGACTGAGTGTAGGTCACCCAAGGACATCCTCCTGTGACCCCAAAGACAGACCAGGACGAGGACTGTGGTGAGACAAGAAGGGGACTTTTCTCAAATCCCAAACCTAAAGGGGTCCCAATAAAAAAACAAAACGAAACGAAACCAGAAAACCTTGCTATCAAGGTAAATACTGTGTGAATCCAATATTTTAAAAATTCAAGATAGGGTCGCCTGGGTGGCTCAGTGGGTTAAAGCCTCTGCCTTCGGCTCAGGTCATGATCCCAGGGTCCTGGGATCGAGCCCCGCATCGGGCTCTCTGCTCAGCAGGGAGCCTCTTCCTCCTCTCTCTCTGCCTGCCTCTCTGCCTACTTGTGATCTCTGTCAAATGAATAAATAAAAAAATCTTTAAAAAAAATTAAAAATTAAAAAATAAAAATTCAAGATAAACACAGAAATAATCGAGGACGAACAAAATACCAAAATGCGACAGAAAGTCAAGACCCAGGGCTATGCTCAGGCTGATGGCCTCCCTCGCTTCCTCCAGGCCCTGTCAGATCCTCTTTATTTAAAATACTAGTATATTGGGGCGCCTGGGTGGCTCAGTGGGTTAAGCCTCTGCCTCCGGCTCGGGTCATGATCTCAGGGTCCTGGGATGGAGCCCCACATTGAGCTCTCTGCTCAGTGGGGAGCCTGCTTCCCCCTCTCTCTCTGCCTGCCTCTCTGCCTGCTTGTGATCTCTCTCTCCGTGTCTAATAAATAAAATCTTTTAAAAATAAATAAATAAATAAATAAATAAATAAAATACTAATATTTGGGGGGCGCCTGCGTGGCTCATTTTGTGAAGCGTCTACCTTTGGTTCAGGTCATGATCTCAGGCCCGCATCGGACTCCCTGCTCAGCAGCAAGTCAGTTTCTCCCTCTCTCTCTGTGATCTCTCTCAAAAAAATAAATAAAATCTTAAAATATATATATATATAAATTTTTTTTCACCATGTTTTCCTTTGCACTAAATATTGCTTTAAAATATGTGTCTTGGGGCACCTGGGTGGCTCAGTGGGTTAAGCCGCTGCCTTCGGCTCAGGTCATGATCTCAGGGTCCTGGGATCGAGCCCTGCATCGGGCTCTCTGCTCGGCAGGGAGCCTGCTTCCTCCTCTCTCTCCGCCTGCCTCTCTGCCTGCTTGTGATCTCTGTCTGTCAAATAAATAAATTTTAAAAAATTATTAAAATATGTGTCTTGATGGCTGAGTTTTTGGTGTCCCCCATTTAAGTTTTGTGCCCCTGGTGAGTGCCTCACTCTCCTCACCCTCATCCTGCCCCTGCTTTTAAGTTTGCAAACTCCAAGCCACCATTTAGCTGATAGGGAAGCTGAGGCCCTACCGGTTCCTCCCCAAGTTAAAGGAGGCTCGTAGCTCCTGCTCATTCCGAGCATCTGGCATCTATCTGACTGCACAAATGGGCTCCAGAAGGGCCCGTGAGGTCTCCTGTTGGGGGGCCCACCAGAAGAAGTGCTGATCTGTTCAACCTCTTCCCATAGCAGCTTTCTTTGTCCCCTTCCCTCACCCCATCCCCTTACTCCCATCCCCACCCCTCACCTCCCTCTCCTTCGTGTTTCTCTTCTGCAGCTGGTGGGCTGCCCTCCCTGATGCCAAAAAAAAGGACACTGACAGGAGATGCAGGATCCACTTCTTTATTGCAGGAAGACTATTTCTAGAGCAAATGCTACACAGACCCCACAATGGGGGGCAGGGGGCACCCACATGCGGGGGGAGAAGGGGCAGGGGTGGAGTCACAGCAAGCATGGCCTGGCAGGGTCCCCAGAACCAGGGGTGCCCAGGCAGGACGGGCTCTCAAGTCCCTCCTGCGGCAGGAGCCCCTTCTCCCCAGGGGACCATGGCCTGGGGCGGGGGAGAGGCCTGGAGGTGGGCGGGGCCCCAGGGAGATTGTGCTATCAGGGTGTGTCCCTGAGAAAGGGCTGCAGACCCCTGCCCAGCAAGGCCCAGGAAACGCTCCCGGGGTGGGGAAGGGAGCAACACCAGTTGCTGGTGGACCCTGGACCCGCCGCAGGGTGGGGGCTCAGCTGTGCTCAGGCAGGTTGCTACCAGCTCTTCTAGGGGGCCGTCCCCGTACCAGGCGGTGACACACACACTTGCACACACACACTCCCTCCCTCTACACAGTGTGCCCAGTAAACATTTGCGGAGTCACACAAACACAAACAGGACCAAACGCACAGCTACTAAGATGGACAGAAACGGTCTCTCTTACCCACAAACAGTCCCCGTGTGGTCACCGTACCGCCACATGGTCTTTCCCGCACGAGCACACATGCAGGGCAGTCCCCACCCGCCTAAGAACACACAAGCAAGCACATGCAGCCCCATCACGCCCCAGGACGCCCAGCACTGTGAGCAACCCCCGGGAGAGACCCAGGTGGCAAGGGGCCGCGGGTGGCGCTCAGGGGCGTCTAGTGAGCAGCAGAGCCCCTCAGGCCTGAAACTGCAGAAAACGGAACGCCGCTGACAGCCGCGTGCGCTTGGGAGCAGATCGGTCCCCGGTCAGGCCTTCCGATGAGACTGCGCGCGGCCGGCCCGCACGGGGACCGCAGCCTTGGAGATCCAAGCGGAAGTCTCAGGGAAGCCGTGCCTGCACTCCCGACCCACAGGAGCAGAGACGACCGACAAGTGGAGTTTCTGGCGGTGGGTGTTGTGGTGTCTTGGTAGGCGCCACCAGCTGACGATACAGAGTTGGAGCTGAGAGCAACCTCACTACCTCGCTGCCAAGTCGAACCGGCTGAGCGTTCCTCAGACGGAACAGACAGGCTCACGGATGTGGTCCTAGAAATCACGTCACCCACTCCCCAAAGTACGACCACTTACAATCCCACTGAATGCTGGTACGAAGGTTCCCATCGACACAGAGAGCCAGTCCTGTCCACACCGCACTGCCCACCCCTACACAGAGCCTACACCACTATCACATAGAGACCAGGACATAGACGTACCATCCAAATGACAGACACACACACACACACGTGCACACTTAGACACATCTTAGACACAAGCCGTCTCCCTGTGCACACCACGCGGCACAAACACACCGGCCCAGGGGCGCCTCCGCACCCCAGGCCTGCAGCTCCCCTTCATGCTGGTCCCACACATCAGGGTCCCACGCATCAGGGTCCCACGCGCGTGGTTATCCGGACACTCTCAGAGAGCACTTGGAATCTCGTAGACATACACCTTCCCGGGCAGAGCCCCCCTCTCTGGGGCACAGTTGGCGGGAGGCAGTGGGCTGGACAGAGCTCTGCCTGGATTCCCTCTGACCCTGCTGGTGCTGGGTCCAGCTGCCTGTCCCTGGACGGGGTTCTGGGGACCCCCTCCCCAGCACCCCATGGGCCCCTGCCTGAGGCTCACAGGTGACAGGCTGTGCCAATCTCTGGGGAGACCCCCATATTCACTCTGGATGGTCCCCTTGAGTTGTGCTGTGGCCATGGGCCAGTCCCAGGCCTCCCCTGGGTGCACCCCGGATCCCCCAGGCAGGGAGAAGAGTGGGGTTCCAGGCTAGCCCGGCACCGTGGCAGGCTCTGTGGTTATTGCCTGGTGGCCTGAGACCCATCACACAAGCCCCTCCCCCTCACCGAGGCTGTGGGGACAGGGGTGAGGACTGTTCTGGGACCTGGGGTGGGGGCACAGGCCAGAGGTCACAAGGAATGGAGCAGGGGCAGCGTGTGTCAAACACCAAAAGGGGAGAGCAAACTCTTAGGTCCATGTGCATTTCCGTTCCCCCTCCCCAGCAAGGTCACAGTGATCTGATGGGGGAGACACAGGTCTGGCTAGGGGCACCCACGGGAAAGAGACAGAGACGGGCAGAGACAGGGAAGACCCGGCATCCTCGGCCCCAGCGGGGACATCCAGCTTCCCCATTTTCTCACGTGCGGATCCAGGGGGCCACCTCCAGCACTTGGCTTTGGGGGGTGCAAACAGGCCTGGGGGGGCAGGAGTGGGAGGCAGAGCCATGCAGCAGGGCCAGGTTGGAGCCCCAGACCTGCCGCGGGCTCACCGGGGCCTCGGTATCCCCCACAGAGGTGTTGGGTAAAAGAAGAGAAGTGGAAGAGATGAGAGGGAGAGAGAAGAAGGTGGGGAGGAGGGCCGGGAGGACCGGAGGCCGGGAGCAGAGGGGGAGGGGGAAGAGGAGGAGGAGCAGGGGCGGTGGGGGAGGCATGGGCCGGCTGGTGGCTGGCATTCTGGGCTCACATGAGGACGCATTTGCCCTTGACGCGGTCTGTCCTCTTCTGTTTGCTGGAGCGCTTGCCGTCGATGTTCAGGCTCATGTTCCGGCGAGTCTCCAGCGTGAGCAGCTCCTGGAAAAGCTCCTTGACGTTGTAGTTCATCTTGGCTGATGTCTCCATGAAGGCGCACTTCCACTCCTGGGCTACGGCCTGTGCCTCGCGGGTGTCCACCTCCCGCTGCGTCTCGTCGCACTTGTTGCCCACCAGCATGACGGGGATGTCCTCGACGCTGCCCTTGATCTGCACGATGAGCTTGTAGATGGGCCCCAGCTCCTCCAGCGACTGCTTGCTGGTGATGGAGTAGACCAGGATGAAGGCGTGGCCCTTGGAGATGGACAGCCGCTGCATGGCCGGGAACTGGTGGCTGCCCGTGGTGTCAGTGATCTGCAGCGTGCACACGCTCTTGTCGCAGCTGATCACCTGCCGGTAGGTGTCCTCGATGGTGGGGATGTAGGTGTCCCGGAAGGTGCCCTTCACGAAGCGCAGCACCAGCGAGCTTTTGCCCACGCCGCCCGCCCCGAACACCACCACTCGGTAGTCGTTGCTCTGCTCAGGCATCTTCCACGCGGTGGCAGGGGGTCAGGCAGGGCCAGGAGGGCTCGTGCCAGCTTCTAGAACCCCAGACCAACCCTGTACAGAGAGGAGTGTCAGGCACAAAAGGCCACAGGCAAGAGGGGACAGCTCTGGGCCCCCGCTGGGGCGGGGGTGCAGCTTCTCAGGGGACAAGGCATCTCTCCTGCGTCCTGCGGAGAACCCTTTGGTTGATCTGGCTGACTTCGCAATTCTGCCCTGTGTGGAACCCTGGAGCCAGCACCCTTTGCTTGCTTCCCTGCCCCGACAGAATCTGGGGCCCAGGCTCGTTTCCCGGGGACTCTGGGCTGGAAGGGGAGTGGAGATGCCATCGTGCAGGGCACTAACTCCTTTCCTCACCTACATGCCTCCCTCCCAGGCTGCACTGGCATCTCCTTCTCTTCCCACTGTGCCCATGGGCTCTTGGAAGCCAGCAGACCTGGTCTGTGACCTGGGCAAGGCTATGCATTGCCACCCTGAGCCTCAGAGTCCTCCTCTGTGAAATGGTGCCTCTCTCCAGCAACCCCAGGCTTCCTGTTTTTCCTCAGCCCAGAGGTTCTCAAACCTCACGGGGGCCACGTGGTGGGGCGTCTTTAGCGTGCCTGTCCTCTTGGGCCCAGAAGGGACAAACCTGGTGGCCCAGGGCCACAGCCCTGGGAACTCGCACCGTACATATGCCTCCTCCCCTCTCTCACCCCGTAAGTGTGATCGTGATACTGGAAGTCCAAAAGCCATAATTTGCAAATCAGGGCACTGATTTCTGACAGCAGCCCAGGTCAGAGGTGAGAAAATGAAGCCTGCAGGACTTGAGAGGACAATGAGAAAGGTCCCCACTTCCTGCACTGTGTCCCCAAACCAGTCTGGCCTGCCACGGCTCTGGTTCAAGGTCTGTTAGTTTCTGGAGGAACAGACCTTTCTAAAGGACATCCTCCTAGCCTCTCTCTCTGCGCCTGTACTCAGAGAGGTCCAGTGGCCTCCCGAGGTCACACAGCACAGCAATTCCTGAAATGCTGCAGGTGGGGGAAGAGGCCTGGGCTTGGGGTGGGACCGCAGAAGGCCTTCTGTCTCCAGCATCTGTGTCCTTCCTGGCCATCTCTATGGAGGTAGGTCCACAGTGGGAGGGAGGAGACACGAGGTTTCACCTGGAATAGGTTACCTCCCTCAGGTGTGTGTGGGGTATAAGACTCGGCGGTGTGAAGCCGAAGGTGAGAACCAGGGCAGGTGGGTTGGGGTCCCCGAGCCTGGGTTTTGTCACAGCGCCTGCTCCATGAGCTGCTGGGACAAGCGATGCAGAAGCTGGAGAAAGCCCAGAGCCGGGCTCCTGGCACCAGGGGCTCCCGGTAAAGACGGACCATCATGACCATCAGTCTCGAGGGCTCAGGGTATAAGCACTTGGCAGGCAGTGGGGTGTGAGGGCAGGTTCTGAAGTTACCAAAGCACCAAGTTTCCCAGAAGCAGACAGGATGATCCAAGGAACAGCGGACTCACTCCCCACTTCCGCGCCAGGCACACGCGGCCATGCTTACCGGTACTAACTTCTCGTACATCACTAGGCACCTTGGTGACACGCATGGCAACTCTCAGCATTGGGAGGAAGCTGGGGTGGGGGGGTAGGGAGGGATGCCGGCCCCCTCCGCAGGCACTGCCCTTTCCTGGGTGGGCACCCTGAGAGGGGGCACAAGGGTGTGCAGCCAGGCACCACCATGGCTGGCCGGGGACCCCCAGACCCCCAGGCAGGACTCCAGGCCCATCAGGACGTCCTCCAGGAGGGGCCCTGCTGGGGCGGCAGTCCCTGGACTAGGAGCCCCCATTCCCTAACCCCCACATCCATGCCAGGTACCTACCTGGCGCTGCTTGACTCCCACCCTCACTTCCTGCGGGGTGGGGGTACAGGGTCGCGGGCTCTGAGGCTCCAAGGGGGGAGGCCCCAGCTCAAGGTCACGGAGCAGGGAGGTGGCAGAGCAGAGGAGGACTTGAATTGGGCCCCAGCTGGCTACACAGCCCAGGGTCCTCCTCCTATGCAAGGTAGCCCAACCTGACCCTCCCCAGGCTGGGAGAGCAGGCCTCCACCCAGGGGAGGGCACAGGACACACACTCACACACTCACTCACTGCTTAACTGAATGGGGGAGGGGTCTGACCTAGGGACTACCTGCCTAATGAGGGGCTGGATGGCAGGGGGCCTGAGGGAAGGGAGGCACACTCAGGGGACCAGCCCCCGGCTCCCCTAGGCCAGCGGAGACTCTCAATGGTGGGGGAAGGGCCAAGGGAGGGATTCCTGGGTGAGGGGCTTGGCTCGGCCCAGAGGCAGGAGACTGAGCGGGTGCTCCGCGGGAAGACAGGCCCAGAACCCCCCTGACCCCTCACGGAGGGGGCTGCGACTGAGCGGGACCGACCCACCCAGAGGGGGCTGCGGCGGGCCTGGGGGAGGGGCTGGCTTGGAGGAGGGGCGCGCGGCCAGGACCGCGGGGGCGGGAGGGCGCCTGGGGAGAGCTGTCCAAGGTGGGCGCGCCGAGCGCGCCGCGGCCGGGGCTCCAGGGACTGGGGAGAGGGTCCGGGCGGGCAGCGGGGCGCGGGGGGGGGGGGCGCCGGGAGCGGGAGGGCCTGGCCCCGCGGCCGCGAGGGTGGGGCTCGGACAAAGGAGGGGCGCGCGGGGAGAGGGTCCCGCGGGCCTCGCGGGTGGGGTGCGGCAGGACCCGGAGCCCCGTCCCCCGCCCCGGCCGCCTACCTGGGCGCTCGTCCTGCGGCGCCGCCGCGGCTGCTTGCTGGCCGGCTCGTGTCCGCTCGGGCGCCGCCGCCCCCTGCGCGCCCGCCGCCCGCCCGCCC
>NW_019154170.1:4587666-4588241 GCF_002288905.1 Enhydra lutris kenyoni | reverse complement strand
CCGGCGCCGCGCTCCGCCCCTCCCCGGGGACCCGCGCCCGGCCAAGGTCACCGCCACGTCGACCCCCGCCCCGAGCGAGCACACGCGCTCCTGCCCGCGCCCCAGTGGGTCGCCAGGCCGGGGGCAGGGGACGGGGTGGGGTTTGACTGCCTTTTGGGGAGCCCCGCGCCCCAGGGTCACCCTGGGGAGCAAAGGGAAGGATCTGCTGGCGGAACTGCAGCTGAGGGCCCCGGGCGCTGGTGGGGTCTGGGCCAGCCAGGGTCCCTCACCGGCGTGGGGGCTTTGCTGGGATGAAGACATGATCAATGGATAAAGAGACGTATGAGAGCGCATTGGTGGCCCCAGGGGCCTCGGAGGCAGTGGGAGTGCGCCCGGAGACCACTCCCCCATCCTAGGAGCTCAGCCTTGGCAAGGGCGGGAGAGGGGTGCCAGGAGAGAAGTGAGGACAGCACTAGGAATGGGTTGGTGCCCCTAAGGCAGCCCACGCAGGGGGAGAGCACAGTTCTAAATCTGGGCTAGCATCTGAAGGTGGGGGTGAACAATGGGGCGGGGGGGGGGGGGGGGGGGGGGGGGGG
>NW_019154170.1:4428339-4587566 GCF_002288905.1 Enhydra lutris kenyoni | reverse complement strand
TGGGTTTGGGGTTTGGGATAGGAAAATATTGATCTTCCCCAATAGGAGTTGTCTCTGAGAATGGATGTTTGCCTTTGGGAAGTGCCTGTTTGAAGTGTCTGCGTGCCCACGTTTAAGGCTACAAGATACCATCACTCCCTCCTGAAGAACTAGAGGGAGGCAGAGGTTCATCTCGGAGGAGACTGGACTTTTGGCACATCAGTGAGATTAGGGGTGGGCATAAGACAGCCCCAGGCTCCGGAAAGCCTATTGGAATAAGATGCTCCTTGATGGGGGTAGGCTGACACTAAGGTCCCACAAGAAGGGACTTTCTGGAGTCAGAGCAATCAGAGGATAAACGGTCTTTGTTAGGTGGTGAGCTCCCTGTCATGTGTGAGCAGACGGTCAGCCCTTAGTGTCTCGATTCTCATTGGCCCACCATCTCCATGTCTCTGACTGAGGTGGCTGCTTCCTGTTCCCTTGGAAACACGGGCACTGCCCCCCAAGACCACCTGCCTCCCATGGAGCTGGGTCCTGAGCTTAGCCCTGCTTCTGGGGCTTGGTGGTCCCCATTTCTCCGGGACCCAGCCCTGCACTTCACCCACAGGCCCCTCCCACCTAGACAGCCCCGCCTGCCTCCTTCCTGGTCTCCCAGGATGGCCCTCCAGCCCTCCTTCCCCCCAGCATCCAGTGCCCAGCCTCTACCACCGGCCTCCCGAGCTCTAATGCTGCCTTGGCTCCCTTCGCCCCCTGGGTCAAATCCAGCTTCTCACCTGAGCTCTCCTCCTGGTCCCTGCAGGCTGCTTGGAACTATTCCCTGGGCACACATCCCTCCTGCTCTGTCCTGTCACTGGCCCCATGGGGTCGCCTCAGAGGACCGTCTGGTCCCAGCCCCTCATCTTGGGGTGCCCTCAACCAGACACGGAGACAGCTCAATCAATAGATAATAACTTCTGGTCTGGGTTGCCATGTCCCAGCCAAGTGCCCTTCTGAGCCTCAGTTTCCCCATCTGTGAATGTCGCCTCACCTTTTGGGTTGTAGGGAGCAATCAGGGTGACGTCCATCTTCGAGGGGCTGCCAGGCACGCAGGTGCCCTGAGGCAACAGCCCCACTCCCTCCCATTCCAGCAGCCTGCCTGCCTTGGTCTAAGTGACCGGACTGCACTTGGGCCAGGCCCCCAGCCTCTGGCCAGCTCTCCGGCTCCTCCGGGCGCCTGCCCAGGCCAGGCCAGGCTGACTCATGCGTAGGAGCGTGGGCACAGGCAGCAGCTCCACTCTGCGGCTGCTATTTATAGCTCCTGGGCCAGGCTCTTGGCCTTGTGAGCCGGAGGAGGACAGGCCTGAGTCCCCTCTGTGCTCTGTCCAGGGGCCCAAGCCCCCACTGGAGCACCCCAAACTGGGATAGCAGGTGACCCTTGCCTGTAGCTCATTGGGGCTGGAACTCAGGGCCATGGGGCTCTGAAGCCACCACCCAGCCTTCTGCCTATCCCTGGCTGACTCTCCCTGTCCTGCAGAAGTCACCTCCGCTACAAGGGAGGGTGACAACTGCTTGTGGGCAAAGTCCCACTCTTCACCTGGCCTGGCAGCCTATGGACTTCTCCCTGCCCCAAAGCTCTGGGATGGGGGAGCCACACTGGCCTTGCTTACCCGCCCCCCCCCCCCCCCCCCAGACACACTCCCGGCGGTGCTGTTGGGGTAGGAAGATGGCTGGGTTGCATTCTCTGCTCACTCTCTGTGCTCCCAGGATTAATGCAACCATTCGGGCAAAGCAGAGGCTGAGTGTCACGGTCTCCAGGAGATGCGGTCCACTTTGTTTTTAAGTTTGGCTCCAACATTTGAAAATAAATCATTTGTCCAAACCCAGTCTGCCTTAGGAAATGAGTAGGCTGGTATTCCCAAGCCTGAATTTTGCCTGCCGGCCTCTGCAGGAGCCAGCCCCCAGCCCGGGGGAAAGACGTGGGCCCTTCGCTGAAGCCGCCTGCTGAGCCAAATGGAGGCAGCCTGGGGTTCGTCCCGAAGTACGAGGTGCGGCTGTTAGCACTGCCTCTCGGGCAGGGGCTCACAGAAGTCTTCACCGCGGGCAGGAGAAAGCCCTATGGTGGTGAGCAGTCAGGGAAAAAAGGCCCACGACTTGCAAAAAGACTCACGGCCTTTGCACCGGCTGCCCCCACCCCCTCCCACCAGAAAAGCTCTTTCCCCATCTTCGTGGGACTCGTGTGGTCCCCAGGGATTTCCTCCCTGACCACGTTGGAAGAATCGTTTGCATTTTCCTTGGCTCTGTCCCTTCGCTCTGCTGCTTCTGTCTTTGGGGCACTTACTGCCGGCTGACACCGCATTTCACGCTGACAGGTCGTCTCTCCCCCGTCACCAGGCGAACTGCCATGCATCTTAGGGCAGTGGGCCTCACCCTTGGGTGACTCCGGGACATTTGTCAGCGGATACTTGTGGTGGCCACGACTGGGGTGCTCCTGGCATCCTGTGGGCGGGGTCCAGGGATGCCGCTCACCTCCCCCAACCCCCTCCCCACCGGCACCGTGCCTGGGACAGTCTGGTGTCGGTGGTGCTGGGAGGAGAGACCTGGAGCCGGGCAGTGGATCTCAAACGTGTCCCCAGACCAGCAGCATCAGCACGGCTTGGGGGCTGGGTGGCAATGCAGATCCCGCAGCCCCGCCCCCAGCCAGAATGCGGCTCCCAGAGACAGCCCAAAATGTCTATGGTGCTGAGATGGAGACCCTGTTCTAGCTTGTCAGCCGCGGTGCGGGCCTGACCATGCTCAGATGGAGGCCCAGCTGGTCCCTGCAGGGAGGGGCCTGCCAACTGTGGTGGCTGTTTACCTCGGTCTAAAGGCAGTCCGTTGGCCTGCCCCATACGAAGGAAGCAGGGGCTCGGAACTGCCCACCTGCCCAGCAGGTTCTCGGCAGCCAGGCTGGGCTCACACCAATGGCCTCAGCCCTCCATCAGAGCACGGCAGCCAGCCAGGACTGCTGCTCATGCCCTGGGAGCCACAGAGGCCTTCAGGGTGGCACGGAGCGCATCCTGATGACCCAGAGAGCAGCTCCGGCTCTGGGAAGGTCAGATGGGCTGGTCACTGGCTTTTCCCCCAAGGGTGGGCACAGGCTGGAACAGGTGGGATGTCTGCCTCTTTTCCTGGCAGGCCCAGAGCTGGTGGCCAGAGCAGGTCTGATCCCACCATGGGCTGGGAGACACCATCCCCTCCCCTGCCTGCTGCTGGGGGCTGGAGATGCAGACAGGCGGGGAACCGGCGCACCGCCTCCCCGCCCCACGCTAATAACTTGTGCACCAGAGACGCAAACAGCAGACAACAGAAACCCCGACACACTGTTATTAAGGTTGATTCAATCCACGAGGCCTGGGTGCCGCCTCGTAATTTCCCCCTCTTTGTCTCCAGATCAAGGAGGGGAATGTGGCTGACTCCATCCAGCTGTTGCCCGTGCCCTGAGCCCCCATGCAGAGCAGACCTGGGAGGGCTGAGGTCTGGGCCAGCGACCTCCTGGTGGAGGAAGACGCTCCGGTGGCCTTGGCTGATGACGGGAGACAGTCCCGGGGTAACTCTTCTCCTGGCAGAGCTCTCAACGGTGTCCCCAGCCCAGCACCCCTCCCGGTGGGGGAGGGGAGAAGCTAGGCCCAGTGGATGGGTGCGGATGGCTTGACCCCGCCACGTCCATGCTGGCAGAGCTGCTGCTCGGTGTTCTGTGTGGAGGGCTTGGCTTTAAACGCTCACTGGGCGCCCTCACTTCTGGCTGCAGCTCCGGCCCTTGCTGTGACTGTCCATCAGCAGGCGTCCGCTCCCCTCCTCTCTCTCCAACACGCGCACAGGATCTCAGCGCCAAGCGGCTCTGCATGGAACCCACTGTCACTTCCCGTGAATCAGAGCAGTGAAACCCCAGTGTGACCACCACGGCCGTCCTCAGACACTGCCTGGAGCACCCTGGGGGATTCCCCCCTACTGGGAACCGCGAAGTGAGAAGACCCCCAAAAGACAGGGACCTCTGCAGCAGCAGGCCACATGGCATTTCCTCAATGTCACCAGGTTGCACATGGATGGCCTTTGGTGACTTCCAGTTTTGTGCAGGGGCTGGTCTGGGGCCAGCTGATGATCAGCCTGCAGTCGTAGCCACGGGAGAGCTGCTCCTGCCGCATGGCAGTGCTCCTGCGTCCGGGATGGCGGGGGTGGCCGAGGGGGCGGGGATGGAGCCCAGCGCAAGCCTCAGAAGAGCCTTGTCTAGGCCGGACTTGGCCACCAGAGCCCAGGAAACCTCAGGAGTGGGCACTGCTCCCCGGGGCTTCAGTTGGAGTGCAAAACAGCCACTCTTCTTAGCTCAGAGCAGAGATGGTCTGATCTGCACCCAATGTGGGAAAACTGACCAGAACCAAGACACTGTCACCCCCACTGCTGGCCAACTGTGGCAGCTTCTGGAAGCAGGTCCCAGGGCTGACCCTTGCTCCGCTGGCCACAGAAGACAGGAGGGGTAGCCAGGAGGGGCCTGGGGGGCTGCTGCGGCAGCCTGCATCTTCTTCTCCAACACAGCCCCCTCAAACCTCTCGGGGTCCCAGCGTCCTCCGGGGGCCTGGAAACAGCTTGCTGGAGCTGGCGGAACCCTAGGGAGAGCAAGTCAGCCGGGAGCAACCACGGCCCAGCAGACGGAGAGAATCGGAGGTGGTGACGTCTGAGGGGCCCGCAGAGGGAACCCCGGGTCTTCCTATGACCCAAGGCTCCTTGCTGGTGTGGTGCTGCCCTTCCCGGGCCCACTGGTCAGGAAGTGTGCTCAGCGTGAGGGGGACAGGGCCTTGGAGACATCAGTGGGGGCGACAGGAGGTGGTCCAGCTGGGGTGTCCCCAGGGCCAGATCCCCAGGCTGCTGATGGCTGGCAGGAGGGGAGGGACCCTGTGGTGCGTGTGCTTTTGGAAGCGACAGAGAGTTTGGAGCAGGGGTCCCGGGAGCAGAAACGACCCTGGCCCAGATGAAGGCAGGCTCACAACCTGGTGGCCCCACGGTGACCTGCCCAGTCAGGGAAGAGGCTGAGTTGGTAGAAACTTCCACCTCCTGGGTAGAGTGAAGCAGGGGCAGGCCAAGGCTGACGCCACTGGCTTTAGGACACAATGGAAATGATAATGTCCCCACACCCATGCAGGTCACTATCCCAGCACGGGGACAGGGTCAGGCCATGTGGGGTTTGGAGACGGGTCCCCAGGACAAGCCAGACGGAAGTTTCCGGCAACAGGCCTGAGAGTTCTACAGCGACAGGCCCTCAGACACACATCCCCGCTCCCCGGGCCTCTTGTAACAGAACTGGACAAGGCCGGAGAGCTGGCAAAGGTTGGTTGCTTGTGCTGGGAGGGGCTAAGCACCAGCAGCAGCCCCCAGGGGTGCCCACAGGGCTGGAGCCGGGGACCAGAAGCCCCACAAAGCCCAGGGCCCGGATCAGAAGGGGCCTGTGCTTGTGGGACCCTGCAGGCCCGGAGCGAGGCAGAGGAAGGGACTCAGGGCACTGGGAAGGCGCGCGCACCCGGGCCCTCGTGCCTGCCGCCATATGGCCGAGCGTCCCTGACGGAGCTCGAGAGGCTGCGGCCGCCACAGCCCAGCCCAGGCCACCAGCCCACACGCCCCCTGGAGCACTCCTGATGGCAAAATCCCGGGGGAAAGGCTTCCGGCCCAGCCTCCCATCCCTGGAGGCCTGCGTGGGGGTTGCTGAGACAACAGGTGAGTTGAACAGAAGGTTACCCGGGAGCCAGTGCGCAGGGTTGGGGCCAGCGCCACATGCGCCCTGTGCTTCCGCACCCCTGAGACAGCTTCTGGCATCGTCGGTGTGTCTGCGGTGGGGGGGACAGGACAGGTGGGTGACTCACAGCGTGTGGCCCCTGCCCCACAGCCCTGGGGATGGCGGGCTGAGAACCAATGGCCCAGCTGCCCCTGGACCCCCGCCTGCGCATCTCTCGGGTCCCCCAAGTGTGTGCGTGGGGGGCACAGCAGAAGAGGGAAGTGCTGAGGTGGCTGGCAGCCCACCCGTCGCCCTGGAGGCACTGGCTCAGTGGCAGGAGTTAGAGCTCCCCTGTGTGATGCTCTGCGGCAGAGTCAGCTGGGAGAGGAGGCCAGGAGTCTCCAGCCTCTGGACGGGCTCGGTGGCCCGGAGCAGCCGGGGTCCTGTCCTGTCCACAGGCAGGAGTGGGGGGGGAGGGCGGAGTCCCAGCCCAAGCCCAGCCAGCTGCGCGGCCCCGCCTCCTGCGAGAGTCGTCGGATCTCGACGCCAGAGCATGACAGGCATGACACAAAGCCACACAGCTTTGTGAAATAATTTTAAGAGAAGTATTTTTTAAAAGTACTCGCTGTGCCCCAGGCTGAGGGTGTCGGATCCAGGGCGCGGCCCCTCTGGGCACAGGTGGCCGCCAGGGGCCTGAGCTCCCCCGCTTGGGGGGAGGGGGGCGGGGGGCGCCTGCGTCCGGCGGGCGGGCGACAGGCCGTTCACCACTTGAGGAAGACCATGCCGGCCAGGACGGCGTAGCCCAGCACCAGGAAGAGGACTTTGAGCAGACGGTCGCTCTTCTCCTCCAGCTCCTTCGCCAGGATCTCGAAGAAGGTGACAAAGAGGAAGGTGCCGCCCGCCAGGCCCTGCAGCAGCACCGAGGCCACGTGGCTGGGCACCCCCTGGGCACTCTCGATGCCCAGGCCGATGCCGATGCCCAGCGGGATCATGGCGCTGACGGTGACGGCCAGCTTGGCTGCGTCCCTCAGGGCCATGGCGCTCCTGGCCATGCTGATGCCCAGGGCCACGGCCACCAGTGTCTCGTGGACAGCCACCCCCACGAACAGGCTCACCACCTTCTCTCCGTCCTCCTGCAGGCCCAGGGCCAGGCCCTCGAAGACGGAGTGCGCGGACAGCGCAAACACCAGGCTCAGGAGCCGCAGCGGGCTGGAGCGCGACAGCTCCTGGACGCTCAGCCCGTGCGTGTGGGGGTGGGGCTCCGCATAGAGTGCGTGGCCCCGCGCGCCCCCCATGAAGGGGCTCTCGTACTCCGAGTCACTGCCAGCGTCTGAGCCGGCGTTGAAGGTCTCCAGGTCGATGAAGGACGGCTTCTCCTTGCGGAAGGTCAGGACGAGCTGCTCCAGGAAGACGGTCATGAAGAAACCCAGCATCACGATGGTCTCGGCCAGCGGGTAGTCAGTGCTGATGTGCCCGAGACTCAGGACTTTCTGCAGCTGGAGCGGAAGATGCGCAAGAGGGGGACGGAGGGAGAGAGGGGTTCAGAGTGGGCGGCCTGGCCTCCGGCCGCCAATGCAACAGGGTGTGGGAGCTACCACTGTTCACTTAGCACAGCACAGAAATGTCCACTTCACACAAGAAGCTAAAAAAATAGGAGAAGGTGGGCTCACCCTTGCTGGGTTGGGGGAAAAAAACACCAAAAACTCCATTACGGAGGGCGCTTGGGGGTTCAATCAGCCAAATATGATGAATCACGCTGCAGCGGGCTGACCTGCGGTCCCTAAAGGCCCGCCTACTCGGAAGCTCCGAACGTGACCTGACTTGGAAGAAAGGTCTCTGCAGAAGTAATGAAGATGCAACGGGCTGAACCGTGTCCCCACCAAACACTCCTATATTCCAAGATCTGAACATCTGGAATTTCAGAACCAACACTCCTTAGAGGGAGGGTCCTTGAAGAGGCGAGTCAGTGGACTGCGGCTGCTAGGGTGGGCCGCAGCCCACTAGGACCGGAGTCCTTGCAGGGAGCAGCACGTGAAGAGGCGGCAAGGAGACAGGCCTCAGAAGGACCCAGGCCTGCCAGCACCTGCCTCCCAGACCTGTGGCCTCCACAGGGACAGAGGGCAAACATCTGAGGTGTTTTGCTGCGGCGGCCCCCAGGGAAATCCTACCTAAGCTAAGGGTCTGGAGACGAGACAGAGTATCCTGACTTAGGATGGGATCTTACCCCAGTAATGGTGTCCTTATGAGACAAAAAGGAGGGGACACAGAGAGACACTCGGGAGACGGGCAGGTGACCCAGAGGCAGAGACTGGGGTCATGTACCTGTAAGTCAAGGGATGCCAAGGATTGCCAAGAACCCTCCAGAAGCAGGGAGATGGCGCGGGACAGACTGCCTCACTGTGCCATCGCCCAGCCTCTGCAGCCCTGAGGCCTGTGTGGGGTCTGCTGCCACAGGACAGCGGGCAGGCTGCTTCCCAGGTCTTCCTGCGTGAATACGACTCTGCGCGTGCCCCCAACCGGGGACACCCTGCCAGCCAGCGCTGTCCAGAAGCGCAGTCTGATACCGAAGTCCCCGGCCACATGCGGCCCAGGGGACCTTACACACCGCTGCGTGGCCAAGGACCAGCATGTGGACTCATGTCTCATTTACTTCACCGAACCTCAACCAGACAGGCAAGGCGAGGGGCTGCCACTTGGTACGGCGCAGCGCTGGGCGCCGTCTGGCAAGGCCGCAGGTGGGCTCCTCTGGGCTGGGCTCATTTGCCTGCACTCCTAACGATGCGTGCACACCTCCAGGGGACTGCAGAACGGGCCGCTCCTCCTCCAGCTTACTCACAGCTGGTTGATGCTCACGCTTTGGGTCCTAGGTCTCGGGGCACAGAGTCGCCCCCGCACAGGAACCCCGGCTGCAGAAGGCTGTGTTTTGTAGATAGACCACTTCATTTGCTAAGCATCTCCGGAGGCCTGCCGGTGCTCCGCCCGGGAAACCCCAGCCCGTGAGAAACACTAACGGCCCCCGCCCCTGGAGGGACAGTCAGATCAGATCGCCACATCGAGAGAGACAAGGCAGACACGCAGAGGCCACAGCTTTTGATGCTGCCATCTGCGGGGTGACCAAGCCAGCAGCTGTAGGCTGAGCCTGGCTGGGGGCTGGGGGGGAGGGAGCGGACCCGCCCAGGCTCACATGTGGGCAGCGGTGCAGCCTGGAGGTGTTTGGAGAGGACCATGGGAGGCCACTAGCACGGAGGGGCTGGGGAGGAGCAAGGCCATTGCAGCAGCCCTGGCCTGAGGCAGAAGTGTGATGACGGGTGATGGCGCAAGGACGCAGCAAAGGGGGGTTGGGGGCAGCAGGGCCGGAGGTGGCCCTGGGGGTGCAGACGGCCTGAGGGAGGACTCAGATCTCACCCCCAGGGATGCTGACTGCGTGAGCTCCCACGCTGGGTCATGGAGGAACGCAAGGTGGGCGGCGGAAACAACAGAAACATGTCAGAAGTGCAGGCACCTGCTGATGGAGCAAGTGGCTATGTTGGGGGCCCACTTGGAAGGGGCTGAAGGCAGCCCTCAGCCACGGAGAAACAAGGCCCTCGTCTGACAAGCGGGAAGGAACTGAATTTGCCCACCACCACGTGAGCTTGGTTGGACACTGATCCGTCCCCGTCAAACCCTGAGATGCGCCCCCTGCCCCTGGAGACCTGGAATGCCGCCTGGTGGGGGCCTGGAGCAAGGGGCCCAGCCAAGCGGTGTCCAGCCCCGACCCAGGGAAACCACAGCGTAACCAACATGTGCCGCGTTAAGCTGCGACATTTGTTACTGCTGGCTAAGCCGCAGCAGGTGCCGGAGGAGAGGCCCGGACTGGCAGCTACAGGGCAAGGTGGGGGCCGCCCAGCTGGGAAGCCCAGGTCTTGGTCCGGCCCCCTGTCTACCACGTAAGGTCCAGAGAAGGGAAGCAACTGACTCACGGTCACACAGCAAATCCATTTCCAGTCGCTCCTGAAAGGTCACAGCTATCGCCAAGCTCGGTGGCCTCATTGAAAACGCATCAGAGACCCTGGATCATAAGGTGCCATGGGCTGCGGCGGCCCCAGGGAGCCCTTACCTTCTCCCTCACGGCCGGCAGGAGAGCATTGAAGCACGTGGCCAGAAAGACCCCACCTCCAAAGGTGTTGCAGAGCGAGAGGATCTTTTTGGAGCGATGGGCCTTCTCAAAATCCGTCTGGATGATCTTCACGGGCAGCAGGGAGCCCAGCAGCATGAACGAGAACACGCCCACCATGCAGAGGATTTTGGCCACCAACAACTTCATCATGCTGGCGGCCCGGGCTGCTCCGGTCACCGCGGGGCCACACCATGTGTGGGTGCGCACTCCCGTCCCACGGCGTGCTACCGGGCCCCACCACGTAGCCGCGGGCTCATGCCTCCATCCAGCCACTGTGAACGCCAAGGGCAACCACGTCAGCCGTTGGATTATCCGAGCAGCTCTAGCGACCAAGCCCATCACCGCCCCCGTCCCCCACACTTCACTGGGTCCAGCCTGGCCCAGCTCGTGGCCTCCTGCGGAACATTCCCCACGGCTGTGCTGTCCGGTACGCAGTCACGAGCTCTGCGTGTCTGCTTAAATCAATTACAATTACATTAAAGGCAAAATCCAGCTCCTCGGTCACACTTCAAGTGCTCAGTGGCCACACAGGTGCAGGAGGACCACACCGGCTGGAACGGACAGAGAGCCCTTCCACCGTTGCGGAATGTTCTACTGGGCGGTGCCGCCCCACTGGTTCCCCACTGCCCTTCCAGCCTGTGTAGAAGGCTCTGCACCGCCAGCCTCTGCTTCGCCCCACCCCGACAACGGCCTCTGCGGTCCTGGAGTATGCCCAGCCCATTCCTGCCTCAGGGCCTTTGCACAGGTTGTTTTCGTGGCCTGGAATACGTCTTTCCCCCGACCTCCCGATGACGTCTTGTCTTTTAGGGTCACTGCCTCCAGGACCCTTTGAAGGGCCTCCCCGACCTCAGTCCTAAACCATAAGCCTCGTACCCACCAGGCGGCCTGTGCGGAACAGAGGCCCAGGAACTCTGCATGCCCACAGGTGCGCTGAAGCATGTGCCCCTCAGGGAGCCCCGGCGGGGCGGAGTTCAGCCTGGACACCGCTCCGCTGCTGGAGGGCCCCGGGCGGCTCCCCTGTTCTGCGTCCCCAGACCCCGCTCTCGCCCCCACGCCCCACTCGGCGGGGTCTTCAGGTCCCCGCGCGGGCGCCTCCCGCCCCCGGCCTGGCACGGGGCTCGGGCGTCACTCGCGCGCCGGGAAAGCCCCGAACTCGGCGCCCCTGCGCGACCGAGCGCCGCGCTCGAGGCCGCGAGCTCCGCGGGGCACGGGCGTCTGTCCTGCCCCAGCCGGGTGCGCCGCTGCCGCCGCCAACACCTGCCGGTGCCCCGAAGCCCGGCCCGTGCGGCGGCGGCTGCGCGCTCTTCCACACCGGGCCGCGCGGCCGCGCTCGCTCACTCGCTCCTCGCCCCGCACCCATTGAGCGCCTCCTGTGTGCACCGCTGCACGCGACGCCCGCGGACCGCGGCGCCCAGCCGGCCCCGCCCGAGAGGGAGCCTCGCGCTCGGCCTGGTGGCCGGGAGCCCGATCAGCGCAGACCGAGCCGGGAGCCGGGAGCCAGCGCCGGGCCTCGGTAACAGGCTGCCGAGCCGGCCGGACCAACCGCCCCGCCCCGGCGCCCAGCCCCGGGCCCCGCCCGCACGCACCTCCGCCGGGCCCTCGCTCGCCCGCCCGCCGGCGCCGCCCGCCGCTCAACCGCCGCGCGGTCCCGACCCCACAGCCGCGGTCCTGACCCCACAGCCGCGGACCTGTTCAGCCCCGGCTCCGCGCGCGGCTGCCCACGCCCCGCCCACACCCCTGTCCATTGGCTACCCCGAGAGACACGGTCCTAGCGCGCCGTGCCACTGGCTGCTGCGGCCGCCACTCATCCTGAGACCCCACCCCCCACCTCCTACTGGCACGGGAAAGTAGTTTCCTCTTGCTGAGCGGTAGGTACGGCCAGCAGGTGGCTCCGGTGGGAAACTCAGACCGTGGGGGAAAGGTTCCGAGAGCACTTGGCCTCCAGAGCTGTCCAGAGGCGCCTGGTGCTGAATGCCGTCCGCAGGGAGGCTTGGCCGGCGTCGGGAGACCGTTCCCCCGAGAGACGGTCCCTCCAGGGCGTCCCCGCCAGCTTAAGTCGCAGATTCATCTGCTCATCACCCTGCCTACGGTGTGTCGCTCCTGTGCGAGCCAATAAAGAGCTCCCTTTCCGCCCTTCCGGGGCTCACAAGGTCGGACCAGCCGCAGGAGAGAACACCCAGGCGGGGGGCCCGGCACGGGGCTCTGGGATCCCAGGACCCACAGGGGCTATCGGAGGTGCTGCGTGTGGGCTGCCGTTTTAAGTAAGCGCTCAAACAGGCCTCGTCGAGACAGAGGAGTGCGAGCAGAGACGAACGGGGAGAAGTCGGTCCAGTGGGCACATGGAGGCAAGACCTTCCACATGCAAGGGACTGAGCGTCCGGGGGCCCGGGGCAGGTGTGTGCAAGCGTGTCCGTGCGGCCAAGGCACAGGGACCCCGGGAAGTGCGGTTGGAGATAAGAGGAGGTAGGCTTTGGAGGGAAATAAGGAGCAATCGCAGAGTTTTGATCAAAGATGTGACAGATCCGCCGTGTTGCACGCACCATCTGGTAACTGTGTTAACGCGGCCAACGCGTCAAGTAAGATGAAGACTGAAAACCATTGATGATATTTAGAAAAGAGAAGGTACCATTAAAAAAAAAAAAAAAAGATGTGGCGCCTGGGTGGCTCAGTGGCTGAAGCCTCTGCCTTCGGCTGGGGTCATGGTCTCAGGGTCCTGGGATCGAGCCCCGCGTCGGGCTCTCTGCTCAGCGGGGAGCCTGCTTCCCTCTCTCTCTCTGCCTGCCTCTCTGCCTACGTGTGATCTCTGTCAAATAAATAAATAAAATCTTAAAAAAAAAAAAAAAAAAGCTAGCGGTACCTGGGTGACTCAGTCAGTTAAGGGTCTCTCTTCGGCTCAGGTCATGATCCCGGGTCCTGGAACTGAGTAACACATCAGGCTCCCTGCTTAGTGGGGAGTCTCCTTCTCCTCCCTCTACCTCTGCCTCTCCCTCCTGCTCATGAGCGCTGTCTCTCTCAAATGGATAGATAAAATCTTTAAAAAAAAAAATTGTTCCATGTCCTGTAAAAGCAACCAGAGTTATGAAAAGAATGTATTCATTTGTTAACTAAAATCTTATTGACAGCCTACTATGGCCCAGTCGTGGAGAGAGCTGTGAAGAATGAAGTAGGGAATACTGTGATGTGAACGGACCCTGGGGACACGGGGCTCAGCGAGAGCAGCTAGACCCAGAAGGACACATCCCACAGGACCCCACTCCCAGGAGAGCCCCAGAGGAGTCCCGTCCACACAGACAGAGAGGAGAGGGTGGGAGCCAGGGCTGGGGTGGGGATGGGGAGTCTGTGCTTCGTGGGGACAGAGTCTCTGTGTGGGGGGAGATGGAAAGTGCTGGAAACGGAGGGTGGAGGTGGCTGCTGGACGGGGTGACTGTGCTTCATGCCTCTGAGTCATGCAGTTAAAGTTGTTAAAATGGTAAGTTTAACTTTATGTATATCTCACCACAATTTTTAAAAAAATTACTAATGGAGTAAAAAACAAACAAAAGACTGACTTCTGTCTTCCTAGCACCTCTCCTGCCTGTCTTGAAGAAGGAAGCTGAGATGTTGGAGAGGCCCATGCGCTAATGAACTGAGGATGACCTCCAGCCAGTAGTCAGCAAGGGACTAAGACCTCCCGCCCGAGACCCTTTGGGGAGTGGAATCCTGCCGACGACAACATGGGTGGTCTTGGAAGGGGTCGCGTCCTGGGCATGCCTTCAGATGGCTGCTGCCCAGTGGACATCTCGACCGTACATTTTGAGAGACCCTGCGGCTGAGGACTCAGACTGTACAAAAAGCTCTGAAGAGGAAGAGTCGTGTGAGCCCAGCCAGGAAGCGAGGGAGAAGTAGGAGAAGCAGAGCACAGCTGACGTAACGATGGAAAAGGACCTGCCACGTTGGAGGAACTGGAAGGCTGGGCTGGCTGAATGTGAGCAGGCGGCAGGGAGGGGAGAGATGAGGGACAGTCCCACGGGCCACGTTCAGGAGTTTGTGTGTTACCGTGAGTGCAGCGTGATTCACTGAAGGGGGTTAAGCAGGTGAAGCTTGTGATCCGATTTATCGCTTACGGTGACTCTGACATCTGTGTAGAGACTGAATTGTGGGGAAGCAGGAGTGGAAGCAGGAGACCAGTTAAGAGTCATCTGGGCGAGGACAGGCACTAGATTAGATAAGGGCTCTGGCAGGGAGATGGCGGAGCCAGGATGGAGGGTGAGTTGAGAGGACGTGGCGCTGGTTCGCCTGGGCAGGTTGCAGGAGTAGGAGGGGTCAGGGTAACTTTTCCTAGTTCTCTGGTTTGAGCAATTAGGTGGATGCTGGCGTTGTTCACTAAAACAGGAGGGACTGGAGGGGGTGCAGGTATTGGAGGTGGTGCAGGTATTGGAGGTGCTGGAAGACCGAGCTTTGCAGAGGTTAAGTGTGACCTGTCTCTGAGTTCTTAACGTTTAATGCTGATTTCTGCCTTCCTCATCGTAGGCACAATATGGGGTGCCTCTTCGTTCTTATTAGACACTTTGTTATTATAGTGAGTCTTTTCCTGACTTCCATAATTCACAACAACAAAAAAAGATGGTTTATAATAAGTGCACACCAGGTAAATGCCCGCAGGGTGACACCTTCCTATGAAGAATTCGTGATGTGCAGTATTTGTTCATAGTTATCTAGAGAATGAGGCTGCTCGGAGAAGCACGCATTTTTGAAAAGTTCCTAGGCTCTAGGACCTGTGTATGAGCAGGTATCTTCAGGGCATCATAGGGAAAAAACTGACACATCTGACTGCATTGTCTACTTCAAAAATACCCTCTAGTGGAAGACACTATGAATGGGCTTAGGAAACAAGAAACAGGGGGCACCTGGGTGGCTCAGTTGTTGGGCATCTGCCTTTGGCTCATGTCATTGTCCCAGAGCCCTGGGATTGAGCCCCACGTCAGGCTCCCTGCTCACCAGGGACCCCACTTCTCCCTCTCCCACTCCCCCTGCTTGTGTTCCCACTCTCACTGTGTCTCTGTCAAATAAATAAATAAAATCTTAAAAAAAAAAAAAAAAGAAACAAGATGGAGCAGAAGGAAATGCCGACAAGAGAAGACAGGGCACTTGATAGAGAACAAACATGCTAGAACAAGAATAGGAAGGGGATGAATAAGTTATCCATGGGAGAACACATATAGAGGGGAACAAATATCACGGAAATTGGAAGTAAAACCATTTTAACAGCTTTATTGAGGCTAACTGACATAATACAAGGAATGACACATATTAAAGTGTGCAACTTGGTGAGTTTTGACATATGTGTAACATACCTGTGAAACCACCTTCACAGTCACGAGAGACCATGACCAGCTCCCCTGCGGGTTCCCTCCTGCCACTTCGCGCCCTGACTCCCAAGCACCTAGCCTTTGGCACGGTGG
Source organism: Enhydra lutris kenyoni (assembly GCF_002288905.1). Lineage (NCBI taxonomy): Eukaryota > Metazoa > Chordata > Mammalia > Carnivora > Mustelidae > Enhydra > Enhydra lutris. The sequence continues at coordinate 4,572,271 of NW_019154170.1, read as the reverse complement.
TTCATTTGGGTACTTTCTGGTGTTGGCTCTTGCTTAGGTCTGCTCTGAACACGCCTGTTTGCCTCTGCGTGGTCATTCATACGTGTTGCTGTTGGGCGGACGTCCACAGCATGTATTGTAGTCGGGGTCCCAGGGGATGCAAACCCTTGGTTTTAGGACTTAATGGAGCTGGTTTTCCCCCTTTGGTGCAGAAGAGTTAACACAGCAGTCTAAGGCCGGCTTGCGAGGCTGGCCCTCCGCGGCGTCTGGGACTGCACTGCGGGCTCCGGCCAGCCTCACTGCTGGGGGGCTCGGGTCCCTGAACCATCCGTGCGGACGCGAGGTTCAGGCTGAGCACCTGCTCCCCTCCCTGAGTCAGGGTTCCCGGCCTGAGCCGGGCAGACGAGCCCACGAGACCAACCCGCACAGAGAACCCGGGCGCTGGGTCTCTGCCAGCCCCCGGAGACCACAGCACATGTGCATGGTCCCGTCTCGTTTGTTGGAAATAAGTGTGTCCTGTGGGACATCCTTGGAGAGGGCTCTGGAAGCTCCCACCCCCGCTACCCATGCGGCCATGGGGACGACTGTCTGCTGGGGTCCTCCTGGCACACTCCTGCACCGGGGTGCTCCTGGGGCCCTGGATGCTCTCTGTAATGACAGCACTTGCTTTGTTCATTCTAACTGTTCTGCTGTATTTGCCTTACATTATGGTTTTAATCATGTTCCTCAGATATCTAATGACATTGAGTACTGGCTAACTGCATATCCTGTTTTTTTGGAAGGCCTGTTTTGCGCATTTAAAAAATTTGGTTCAGGTGCCTGGGTGGCCCAGTCAGTTAAGCAACTTAAGCATCTGCCTTCCGCTGGGGTCATGATCCCGGGGTCCTGGGATCGAGCCCCGCATTGGGCTCCCTGCTCAGTGGGGAGCCTGCTTCTCCCTCTCCCTCTGCCTGCCCCTCACCTTACTTCTGCTCTGTCAAATGAAAAAATAAAATGTTTTTTAAAAAGATCTTTAAAAAATTGGGTCTTATTTTTAAAAAATATTTTTAAAATTTATTTGATGAGAGGGACACCAGTTTGTTAAGCGGCTGCCTTTGGCTCAGGTCGTGATCCTAGGGTCCTGGGATCGAGTCCCACATCTGGCTCCTGGCTCAGCAGAGAGCCTGCTTCTCCCTCCCACTCTGCCTGCTGCTCTCCCTGCTTTGTACTCTCCTTCTGTGAAATGAATAAATAAAACCTTAAAAAAATTAAAATTTATTTGATGAGAGAGAAAGAGAACACAAGTAGGCAGAGAAGCAGGCAGAGAGAGAGGGGGAAGCAGGCTCTCCGTGAGCAGAAAGCCCATGTGGGGCTCGATCCCAGGACCCTGAGATCCTGACCTGAGCCAAAGGCAGGGGCTTGACCCACTGAGCCACCCAGGCGCCCCGGGTCATATTTTTCTCATGGATTTGTAGGAGTATATTTTTGTGAAATTAAAAAAAAAATATATATATATATATATAATATATATAAATATGTTTTGCAAATGGCCTCATCCTCTCAGCCAGGCTGGAGACCCAAGGGAGAGTTGACACTGTAGCTTGAGTCCCAAGGCCATGTAGAGGCTGAATTCCCTTGAGGAGAATTTCCTCTAGGGACAGGTCTTTTCTCTGAATGCCTTCAACTGGTTAGGTGAGGCCCACCCACACCCGGAGGGCCCACGTTCTACTCCAGACCAGCTCATTTATTTATTTATTTATTTATTTATTTATTTATTTAAGATTTAATTTATTTATTTGGCAGACAGAGATCAGAAGTAGGCAGAGAGAGAGAGGAGGAAGCAGGCTCCCTGTGGAGCAGAGAGCCCGATGCGGGCTCGATCCCAGGACCCCGGGATCATGACCTGAGCCGAAGGCAGAGGCTTTAACCCACTGAGCCACCCAGGCACCCCTGGACCAGCTCATTTAAATGTTGCTTTCGTCTAAAAAAGTACCTTCCCAGCAACATTCAGACTAGCGTTTGACGAAGTACCTGGGTACTGTGGCCTGGCCAAGCGGACACGTAAGATTATCACAGTGCTGTGCTTTTTAAGAAAATCTGCCTACCCAGAATCATATTCTAAATTTTCTTATATGATTTTTATAATTTTACCTTTCCCCCCCTAGGATTCCATTTTATCTGTATCAAGACCAGGCACAACTACCCCATGGCTCTAAACACTGGGGGAGCGTTACCCTTGAAAGCGGTAATGGGGGCGGGGACACACATGATGAGGGTTGCAGGGCGGGCTCTGCTCTTGGTCCAGGTGCCAACGATGGTGGTGTGCTGCCTTTGTGGACACTCATCCCACCGCCTGCTTGTACTCTGTGCACTTACGCGTGTGTATTTACGCTTTGATGAAGAGTTTAAGAAGCATGGTAACGAGAAAGGGAAGAAAGCAGCTCCCCCCCGCAAGTCTACAGGACCTTCCAGCAGCCGTACACGGAGTAGAATCCGTGGTTGTCACCCCAGAAGGGGCTCCTATTCTCCGACCCCAGGATGGTGGCCCTGTCGGCACGGCGCGGAGCCCGACATCCTTGCCTGCGACTCAGAATTCTGAAAGGACAGCCAGCTCTAAAAGCACAGGCCTGACCCCTGGGACTGTGGCCCTTTCTAGGCTGGAGACCGGGTGGTTTTGTTCTTTCTGGTCCTGATGCCGAGGACCCACGCGTCCGGGAGGCCGGGGCACGGCTGCGCCACCTGCTGGTCCCAGCACCTCCCAGATGAGTGCCCCTTGGAATGAGCTGGTTTTCAGTATGGAGGGGTGGGGGTGGAGGGGCGCGCTGGGAAAGCCCCCGCGTTGTGGGGTTTTCAAGTTACCCAGCCTGGGGCTAAGCCTCTGCTGCTGGGACACAGGAGCCCTCAGAGCGGGTGAGATCGTTCCTGCCTGTGGCAGAGCGGGTCAGCCTATCTGTATGGGACACCTCCCTCTAGGGCCCACTGGGTGCCGGCAACACCGTGGGGTGGGCGCTGCGGGGGGCTGAGAAGCTCCCTGGCCCCAGCTTCCTGATGCCAGGAGCCCCTCTGGCTGTGACAACCCCCAATGGCCCCTGGACACAGCCCAGGCCCCTTGGGCATAACTGACAGCCGGGGACACCCCTTGCTTTCTTTCTTCCTCAGCATCCTGGGACTTAATCTGGGTGGGGCTTGCGGTCCAGGGCCTGGTCACCACGCACGGCCACGCATGGGGTGTGGGGGCCGAGGACAGACTCCACGATTCCATCTACGGTAACAGCAGCTCCCTTGCCTCTCAAGGCTCAACCTACTCCCGCGAGCTTCTCCAAGTCACGACTCATGCTACCTCCGTGTTTAATTGTCGTTCTTCCTCCTAACGCGCCTCTGACAGGAATATTCAGAAAGACCCTATTTCTACCTCGTGTGGGATCGAGCAGTAATTACCCGTGACACACGTCTCGTCAAGTCACACGGAGAAGCCACCAGCTTCTCAGATGACACGTTGACTGCTACTCCCTTTCTACCCCCTTCCCACTCCAGCAGTGGCTCCAACAAAGTTTTTGGGTCTTTCCTGAACACCTAGGCTGGGTGTGGGGCAGCGGCTCTGCAGGGCTGCTCGGTGACGGACACACTGGATGGAGTGGGACGATCTGGGGAGACCTAGAACACATCTGTAGAAGTTTCTGGAACAAAGGCTCACGCCCCCGTGCCTCTCCGAGTGCGCTCTCCAAACAGGTCGTCAGCATCCTGTGGGCGGCACGTGCTGAGTGCAGAGTGGACGGTCCGGGGTGGGGGGGTGCTGGGCTGGGTGGACTCAGGAGAATGGAGACTGGTCTCGCAGGGACTGAGCCGCGTCCCTAACCTGCCGGATGCCAGGAGCACCCGATCATGACAGCCGTAGTTTGTAACGGCCACATACGTCCCCAGCATCAGGACCTGCCCTGCGAGACATGTGCTGGCCTGGCTTCCCACTCCCTGGGACAACCCCAACCCTGGGAACCTTGTTTCCCTGACTGCAGGCGGCCACCCCGCTCACGCGCGACAGGTACAAAGAGGGGCCCTGACGGTCACCCCGGGGAGAGTGAGGTGCCCTCACGGCTCGGCCCGTGATGCCGGGGGTCCAAGCTGACCCCCAGAGTGCGCGAGTTGGAAAGCGAAGGCGCGGCGGAGACAATAGAGGAGCAGCACAGGGATCTGCTGTTTCTGGAATCATCCGTGACCCGACACAGGAAGTCAGCCGTCAACACGACTGACTCCCGGTGTGGGCCTGAGGCGGGCACTCCAGGCTGGGGGTTTCTGGGAGCTTGGGGCAGGAGGGCATGAAAGGTCACGGCAGAGTGGAGCAGAGGTCGTGATGCCTATTTATTCCCCACACGTTTCTTGTCACCGTGGCTAGCACTCAAGTTAGGACACATCTCGCCAGACGTGGGACGGACTGCGGGTGGCTGGCAGTGGCCCGTCTTCCCACTAGTTACCTACAGCACGCACGTACTGGGTCTACCTCGCAGACGGCCCAGACCGTGAGGGAACCTCACATGATCCAGATGCCAACATTGGTGCCTGCAGACCTGCCCTCCCCCCATCCCGCCCAAGTGGAAGCCGTGGGCACATCTGCAGTGGCCCTGTGTCCTGGGCGGGCTGTCCGGCCGTGGCTGGCGCTCCTGCCCCGCTGGGAGCAGCTCTGGTGGCTGTCTGGCAAGGCTGAGGCGGGGGCGCCAGGGACCCCTGCTGGACCCCCAGCCCTGAACAGGGCAGGAGAGCCTGCCAGGGACCCAACATGCCGGCCGGCAGGATCGTCCGTGGACAGAAGGGCAGTGGGCTGGACACCCAGCTGGGGACGGGCTTGGGGTCTATCGGTCATGAGTACTGGGACAAGAGGATCAGAGATGAGACACGTGTCCATCCAAATGCTTGATTGGAAGTCAAGTCCCAGTACCTGGTCCCGTGCACCCCAGGATGGTCCCACCCCTGCTCCCAACAGGGGTGCAAGGTCACGGAAATCGTCTTTTAGGAAAATGTGTCTGAAGAGCTCCTCAAACGAAAACCCACGGTCTGAGGGGCAGGGCGGCCACTGGTGCCCAGACCGCGGCTGGCAGTGAGCTCATCCGAGCAGGACGCGGCTGGGGAGGCCAAGGTCGACTCAGAATTGGCTTCTCATGTCTCCTCTGAGGACGGACCACGGGGCTGCAGAAAGGGGCTCTGGGAGCCGTGGGTGTCCCCGACGCGGCTCAGCACAAAATGGGCAGGCTTCCTGGAGAGCGGCTCGAGGACGACCCCAGCCCAGCGCGGTCTAGAAGACGCTTCCCCGACGGAGTTTTCAGGGGGCTGAGAGAGGTCAGTGCTGGTCTGCGTTCACAGCTTGCTGGCTCTGTTTTGAGAAGGGTCTAGGGGCCGCAGGAGACTACAAACAGGGAGGGGACGGCGGAGGGAGTAAGAAAAATCCATCTTAACATGCAGGTCCGATTTCTGTTTCTTTTTCTCTCTTGAGTGGTCCAAGGGGAGAAGACGGCAAAATGCGACACGGCCTCCAGTCGGTGGGAAGGAGCTGGCGGCACGGGGAGGGCTGGGGGAGAAGACACGAGGGCCGCGAGTCAGCGCGACAGGACATCCCTGCAGGCTCGGGCTGAGAACGCGGGAACGCTGGCAAAGGTGTTTTGCAGATAAAGTTACGACGTAGAACGAAAGCAAAACTGATCTCAACCTGATTTTTTTTTCTCTTTAAGAATGCTTTGGGGGAGAAAAAGGAAGAAACACGAGCTCAAATAACGTTCGATGCTGCAGGTGGGGAGATCGGAGTTGTTTTCCTTGCTGCTCGATGGTTTTGGCATTTAAAACCTCTTAAACTATTTTTTTAAGTTTATTTGTTTTAGTAACCTGTACAGCAACACGGGGCTCGAACTCATGACCCCAAGATCAACAGTTGCGCCCTCCACAGACTGAGCCTGCCAGGTGCCCCGTCCTTTGAAATTCTTAACAGAAAATCACAGTAAAGGAGAGAGGAGGACAACGATGAGGTCTCCTGGGCACAGGATGAGTCAAGCGGCCCCGGGGAGGGGGTGGCCCCGAGCCAGCCATGGCCACAGGGACACCCAGTCTGTTTTCTAGCAATCCTGCTGTAACAGCTGCTTCCGGCAAACACACTCACACCCAGGCGAACCCCGGGCGTGCAGTGCCAGGCAGGGCGGGGCTGTCCACCTCCCTCCCAGGGACCTCACTGGCATTGCCGCAGCTGCCTCGGGGCTTCCCACACAACTGCGGCCTGCCAGCGCTCTGGCCGCTGCAGCCCTCATCTGCACAAGACGCACCTGAGTGACCGGCCCACCCACAGACACCCGCTGGGAAGAAACAGGATGCAAGAGGAAAACACCTGGAAAGGGACCTGATGATCCCAGACACCCCCACCACGGAGACCCTCCCCACCTCATGGACCCAGGGCTGTCAAAAAGGGGTTCTCCCCGCTCCGTGGCCCATGGGGACTCACGTGGGCGGTCACTCCTGCTGGTCGTCGTTGCTGGCACTGGGGGTCCGACTCCGGATCTGACTCCGGAGCTGTTCTATCAACTCTGGGTTCTGCTGCTGCATCTGCTGGGCGAACTGCTGGCCGCTGCGGGAGGGCCGGGCCCAGGCTTACCCAGAAGCCCGGGGCACCCTTCTGGCCACATTCCAGGCGTGTGCCCCCGCACAGGCAGTACGACTACTCACGGGAGGATGCGGGGCCGAGAGCGAGCCCAGGGACACAGCTCCTTGGTTCTTATGCTCCGCTCCCACCCCCCCCCCCCCCCCCCCCCCCCCCCCCCCCCCCCCCCCCCCCCCCCCCCCCCCCCCCCCCACCCCCACCCCCACCCTCGGGCCCCATGAAGCAGGTCTACTCACGCCTGGATGAGACTGGCCAGGTCGTTCTGTGAGGGGCTGGTGCCGGGAGTCCCCAGCGGGTTGTGGCCGCCCGAAATCATGCCGGACATGCTGCAGGGGAAGCCCACGATGAGACCGCCAGCCTGGCCGGCCCACTCCCGCCAGGCCCTGCCCTGCCCCCCGCGAGCAGCTGTATTACTGCCCCGCAGCCCCCCTGGGGCCCAGCGCCAGCCTGGCCCACCCCTCTCTGATGGGGGCTGCCGTGAACTCCACCAGCTCACTCAAGAACAGCCTTTGTTTTTGGCTTAGAAACAGGGGTTTTCAACCAGGGGCCAGGGGGCCAGGTCCGGGGATGCTGGGCTGCCCCGCCCCGATGGCAGCCTGCTGCGGAGAAGCTGGGCTTTAAGGTTTGACCACAACCTGGCAGTTCTTCAGGAAGTAAAACAGAATCACGGCATACCCAGCCGTCCCGCTCCTGGGTGTGGACCCAGAACATCTCCCGACACGCAGGGGGAGAACCAGACGCAAACGGCCACACGGGGTGTGAGTGCACACATGTGACACGCCCAGACCAGGCTCCTCCATGGAAGGGAAGGGGCTCGTTCACGGGGACCGGAGGCTGGGGAGGTAGGAAAGTGCCTCTAATGGGGACAGGGACTCTTTATGGGGTGATGGAATGTTCTGGAATGAAATGGTGATGGTTGCACAGGTGAATGTACTTAACGTCGCTGTACCGTAAACACCAAAATGGTTAAGGTGGCCAAATTCTGTTACGTGCATCCTGTCGCAATAAAAAAATAAATGTGACCCCAGACCCCAAGGAAGACAGCGGTTACTTACAGCTGCTGAACCTGTGGGTTGTTCATTAGGTTGGACGCCTGAAGAAAGAACACGTCATCAGACACGGCGCGCGCCACACAGCATGCTCGTGGGGCCTGCTCGACGCCTCTCCTGACATCCGCTCGCCCACGGTTTACTGCTTTGATCCTGCTCGGATCTTATCCCTCTTTAGGACCCATTTCAGGAGTGGCCGAGCGGGACACCGCAAGCAGCCTGCCTGGCGTGGCTCACGGGGGCCTGGCTAACCTCCACGAGGGGCCGGAGTTGAGGTTCTTGGCTCTGTGGCCCAGGCTCTGCCCTGACCACCCACCCGGGTCGCCACCGACGGACGGCGGCAGCCGTGCCCCAACACGACTACAGAATCCAGCCGGTCGCCGACCCCAGGTTCAGGAGATCGAGAGCTGTGACCACAGCCAGACTGAGTCCTCCTGCCCCGTGGTGGGCTTGTGCATACCACGCCAGCCCCCGGCGGTGCCTGGCCGTCCTGCCTGCCTGCGGACAAGGTGCGGCCCCCGCCGATGGAGGCGGCCAGCAGCTCCTGGTTGCCCTGCGGGGATCTCGCTCTAGTGGAGACCCTGGGCCCTGAGGTGTGGTGAGGGAGCCCCACTGTGGACACGTGTGTGGGCCAGCCCTGCACAGAACTAGCGCTTGCGGCCTTAAGTCGGGGTCTCACTGGGGGGGTGGTGCTGCCCCTGGGACATGGGGTGCTGTCCGGGGCCATCTGTGGCCGCCACATGGGGGCCGCTCCCAGCATCGAGGGGGTGGGGCTGGGATGCTGCTCCACCCATAGCACCCTGGTCACGCCCCCAGCGGGGGCAGCCCTGGTCCTAGGCAGGCGTACATAAGTGGACACGGGCGCGAGGCACGGGGCCCGGGGCCCAGGCCCCAGGGGACGCGGGAACGCAGGTTACCATGCTCATGAAGCTGGGGTTGTTGAGCAGGCCAGCGATGTCAAAGCTGCCGACGCCTCCTGTCTGTGGGGACGAGAAGAGCCCTGGTGAGTGGTCATGGGACCATGACACCGGCCCCCAATCGGAGACGGACAATCCCGGGGAGGGGGGGGCGGAGGGGTGGCGGCTGAGGTCCCGAGAGGCCTACGGCTCAGATGTCTCTCACCCAGCAGCCACGCCTCACGGCCAGACACCACCACGTCCAAGGCATGTGCCCCGGGGTTGATTGCTTGGGAAAAGTACCGCGTGAGGCTCGGACATCTTGGGCCCCCGCGGAGCCTAGAGGGCCCTCGGGGTGAGAAGTTCCCAGAGAATAATCACCCACCAGTCCATGGCCCACACCCCAAGCCCGACTGCCCCGGACTCCGATGGGGGTACTCGTCTAGCCTGTCCTAAGCCCACGCCCCAGTTTCCCATGGAAACCGGCCCACACCTCTCAGCTCCCACCCACTCCCTTCCCGGGGCCGCTCACGGGACTTGGCGTCTCCCTCAACTTCAGCTCGGCTATCTTGAGGTTCGACTTGTAGGTCTCGTTGTCAGGGTCCAGCTCCAAGGCCTTCTTGTAGTAGGCCACAGCCTCGGTGTGCTTGTTCAAGCTGGAGAGCGCGAGGCTGCGGGAAAGACGGCAGCGTGTGGGGCGGGGCCCAGGAGGCTGCCCGCCACGGCCTGGTGTCTGCTGGGGACGGCCTGCGAGGGCCGTGGGGGCAGAGAGGATGGACGTGTGGAAAGAATGCAAAGGCACAAGGGCTAGCGCCCGAGAGGACCCACAAAAGGGGACAGCCCAGAGGAGGGGCGCAGAGGCAGAGGGCAGGGTGGTCAGACGTGGCTGGCCCTGTTCTTGGCACAGAACTCTTAAAATCCGGAACTTCCCAGGTCACAGGCACTCCTGGTTTTCCTAACGAGGCTCTCTGATCACACCTGAGTTTATGCTCGTGCGGTGACCTGGGATGGGGCTGGCGGCCAGGAAGACCAGATCTGGGATTTGGATCCTATGACCCCTACACTCCCGGGAGCGGAGAAGGCTGGAGAATAAAACTGAACAATGAGATATGGAGAATGTCCCTGTTGGTGAAGGCATCACACCCCTTTCCAGGAGGACAGAACTCCCACCCGGGGACCCTCCTGGACGCTCCTGTGAAGCCCTTCGTCTGCATCCTCTATGAGAATGCACAAGTACGTTTCCAGCAAAACAAAGCAGCACAAGAGAGCGAGCCGTGGGGACTGATGTAGCAGCTGGGTCGGAAGGAGGGGAGGCCCAGATTCAGAACACGTGAATGGGGCCGAGTCCTGACTCTGTCTACGCAGATCAGGACTAAAGCAAACCACTGCACGTCGGCAGGTGGTGGGGGAGTGGGGGGCGGTCCCTCCCCCTGGGGCACTCACCCCATCCTGCCGTAGGCTTTGCTGTAGGACGGGTCTATGCAGATGGCTCGCTCACAGTCCTGCACAGCCCCAGTGTAGTTCCCGAGTTTGCTGTAAGCCGCGGCTCTGGGGACACAAAGCAGGGCGGGGCTTGCTCGCTGCGAAGGAGGAGCCTTTTGGGGAGGAGCCTAGGCCGCCCCGTCAGTCAGGTTGGGGTGGAAGTCGGGGGTACACAGGGCTGCCAAGGGCTTCCGTCTGCGGAGCACCTGTGCTGGGGGCTGTGCCAGCCTCCAGGGGAAACTGAGGCTGGAGGCCGAGCTGCTTGGCTCAACGATGCTGTGACGGGACTGGGATCTGAACCCCGAGTCCATGGGCCCAGCACCCAGGCTCCGCTCACCGTTGGGAGCGGGCACCCGTTCTAGGTCAGGAACTGTCTGTTGGCAGACACTAACTGACCCCCCGCACGAGCCCTGTCCGAGCTCTCGGGGGGTCTCCTCTCACGCCAGACGGCTTCTCGGACTGTTTCAGGTTTTAACACTGCACTTGGCGTTTCACCGCGTTCTGACGCACAGAAAGGCATCAGGTAGAAACACGGAGCGGCTGGGCCGGCGGAGGGCATGTGGGTTCTCGGGACTACGCGGGCCACTTTCCTGCCAACCTGTTCCCATCACTGCCCCCAAGAGTCAAAAGCAAGAAACTACAGTGACAAGTGGCTCTAGGCTGGCGACAGTGCACGGCACGCGGCACCCCGGGCCCCGGCCACCCACTGTCGGCTCCCAGGGCCGGTGCCCCGGAGCGCGACCCTGCGTCTACTCTGCATCCCAGAGTCTGCCTCGTCAGCACGATGGTCCGTCCTGGGGGCCAGGGCAGAGCGGAGGCAGCTTTCCCGGTAAAATGACCAGCCGGGGGCGCCTGGGGGGCTCTGTTGTTGGGCATCTGCCTTCGGCTCAGGTCATGGTCCCAGGGTCCTAGGATCGAGTCCCGTGTTGGGCTCCCTGCTTAGTGTGGAATCTGCTTCCGCCCTCCCACTCCTTCTGCTTGCGTTCCCTCTCTCACTGTCTCCCTATGTTAAATAAATAAAATCTTAAAAAAAAAAAAGAAAGGACCAGCCTGATGTGGCTTCCCACAGCTATGCTGCGGTGACCATGGCGTGAGACGTCACACGTGGTCTGGCTGATTTCCTGGACGCAGCATCTGTGCAGAAGGCTGCCCCCGATTTTAATCTAATGCTGTGCTCAGCTCCTGTGGACCCGGGCTGGCCACCTGCCGCTGACCTGGGGCTCTGGCTGAAGGATCACTAAGCGACGGTACGAACGCCCCTCCCGAGCGCACCCAGCCAGCACCTGTTACAGAAATAGACCGCGTTGGCCGGGTTCAGCTCGATGGCTTTGCCGTAGAAGTGCACGGCGGCTTCAAAGTTCTCCACTTTCATCTGCTCGTTTCCTAAAGAGAAAAAAAAAACCAGCGTACACCCCGCTGTTCCCGTCAGGCCCGAGGGCTCTGGGGCATCGGGGCGGCTCTCCGGGGGTTTCTCTGAAGGGGTGAGAAGACTTTGGGGGCCAGGCTGCAACACTTAAATGTAGGCTCAGGTGGGGGGTGGGCGGGTGTAGAGGAGGACGATGTGGTTTGCGTGTGGCATCTTGTGGGTTCTGGCCTGAGATGGCACTCTGACAACTGTCCCTGCTTTGGTTGTGACATTTGAAGACATAAGCCTCTAATATAGTCACTTTTGCTCCTGGGAAGTAACCAAGTTTCACGAGATGTAATTCAAATAACCTAAAACGCACATTTTCCAAGTGTACAACTCAGTGGTTTTTAAATAGTCACAGGTGTCCATCACCATAATCTAATTCCAGAACATTCTACCTCCCTCAAAAAGCACTGGTGACCCTATCAGCAGCCGCCCGCCCACCCCCTCCCCAACCTCTGACACACACTAACTCATTTCTGTGTCCGTGGAGGAGCCTGGTCTGGGCGTGTCACACACGTGGACTCACACCCCGTGTGACCTTCTGTGTCTGGTTCCCTTCCCGAGCGTCGTGGGCTCGGGGTCCGTCCCTGGGGCAGTGCATGGGGGCATCTTGCCTGTTTGTGGCCAAGGGACACTCCAGAATATGGACAGGTCATTCTTTACCTTTTTAACCCATTTATGGACATTTGGGCTGGTCTACCTTTTGGCTGCTGTGGACACACCACATTTCTCCTGGGCCTATACCTGGGAGGGGAGCAGCTGGGCCTCGTGCCCAGTGTGACCACTGAAGAACTGTCAGAATGCCTTCCACGGTGACTGCCCCAGCCACATTCCCACGGGCCACGCGGGCGGGCCCTGCTCTCCACACAGCCTCACCCCGTGCACCCAGCGGCCCCCATCTCCCGGAGCTGTGTGCTGCACGGGGCTTCATGCACTGCTCCCCCCTACAGCTGCCGCCCCCCCAGGGGGCCAGCCCGCCCCTGCCGTCCCCGCAGGCCAGGTGGGTGAGGGGCCTGGTGCCAATGCGACCGTCTCGTCTCACCTTCAGTTTTGAGGCGCTCTGCCTCAGCCGAGTCCTCCTCTGAAGGTGGGGTTCGCTCGGGGCTCCTCAGGTCCTGCGGCACCTCCTGGCCCCAAAATGTTGAGCTGCTTGAGGGGTGGCGGGCCACCCGACTGCCCGATTTCCCCACACCCCACACCCCCGGCCTCCCTTCTGCTCAGACCGCCTGAGAGGGCAGCTGAGCTCTGAGGGAGGGAACCTCGGGCCGGGGTGGCTGGGGGCAAGCTCCCGACTGCCCTGTCCGCGAGCCGGGAACCCCGCTCCACGGTGCCGGTCCGGGGGGAACACAGACCCCGCACAGGTGCTGCGGAGCACCCAGCCCATGCTCACTGTTACTTCTGTTCTGGGAAGCCCAGAGACTCACCTTGCCCGCGGCGGCTGCTTCGAATATCTCCGGAAGCGTCTGAGGGAGAGCGAGGTCATGGTCTTCCACAGTCACCCCAAAAGCGGTCTCCAGGCACTGGATTGCAACTGTGAACGGGACATAGGCATTTTCTTCTGAACGCAGCCCAGACTTTGGGACTTCGGGGCTCAGAGGGAGTCCCTCCCCGACGAAACCCAGGTCAAAGGCCTGGCACGTGGCAGAAGCCAAAACGCCACCTCCCACCCTATCGCCTGTGGGCGGAGCCAGCTGGACACCAAGGGGCTGGTGGTGGCGTCCGGGCAGAGGCCTGCTCAAGTGCTCGCCCGGCCTGGGCTCCTCACCCCCCAGCCCCAGGCGGCTTCCACCCTGTTTTAAGAGAGAGCCTTTCTCCTCTTATCAGGGGAGTCGCACTCATGGGGTGGGGAAGAATGTTCTGGAACCACCCCTCGATGAAAGATGGGGAGATGACCAGAACACCTGCAGGAGGCTGGGCCTGCGGAGATGGGGGCTGGCTCCGTGTGGCGGGAGGGCGGGCAGCGGGCCCACACGCACCTTCCAAGCTCTCCTGGGCGTCGGACGAGAGCCCCCCGTGCCGGAGCTGGTCGTGCAGGAACCGGACGATGGCGTAGGCCAGGCGCTTCTTGTTATCCATCTTGAGACAGGAAGGGACCACGCCTCGGGTTTTCGGATCTGCAGACCCAAGCCAAGGGTGTGAGGCGCGCACACGGGGGGCATGGGTGTTGCGGAGACAGTGCCCGTGGCACCTGCCATTCCAGGCCCCCCCAAACTGCTGGGCCCCGGCTCACCAGGCCTGCGCCAACCTCGGCCCCGAGGAAACCACTCGAAGTGCCTGGCACAGTCTACCTGCAGCACAAGTGGGGGGGAAACGGTTATGACCCCATTTCACAGCTGAGACCTGAGGCTCCCTGGGTGGAGGAGGCGCCCAGCCATCCTGCCTCCTCCTTCTAAAGAAGGCCCCGCGGCCTTGGCCGTCACCACCCTTTCACAGACTCTGGCACAAGGGGGCTCCCAGTGATGCGGAGGGTTGGCCCACAAGCTAGTCCTGGAGGTCTCCGAACCCCGTTTTAGTTGAGCACAAGCCAGCCCCCAGTCCCACCGGCTTCTGCACTCAGACTGAGGAACAAGGTCATGGGGGTGGGAGGGCACGAGACAGCTGGGGTCAGGGGAGGAGGGGCCCAGAGCAGACCAAGAGGTCCCAGAGGCACCAAGCCCCTTGCAGGCCATCCGAGGGCCTCTCTTGACCCCTCTGCCGTGTGCTGCACTCCCAGGCCAGGAGTGGTCCTGCCTCAGGGACTCTGGGCCATGTCTGGGTGCGTCTCTGGTACTCATGGCATCGGGCGGTGAGGGCCTGCTGCTCAGCCCCTGGCTTGCAGAATGTCCGCACAATGGAGAACTACCCTGCTCTAGCGTCAGCAGTGCCCAGGGGAGAGCCCTGCTCTGGAACATTCCAGGCGTGAGGGGTCTGCTACCTGAGGTTCTCTTATGGGTCAGGCACGTCACAACACTGTCTCACCCCTTCCACACCATGACCTCCACGGCCGCACCCGCCGACAGGCAACAGGTTGGGGACGGGGATCTGGGAGGAGTGGCCGAGGCCGCTCAAGTCCACGTGCACAGCCAGAACCCCAGCAGGAATCACCTCAGTCTCCCCAAAAGACCTCCGGGGGGGTGAACGGCCTGTGCCGCACAGAAAACAAGGAGCAGGCCTCCTGACCACCTTCTTGTGAACCTGCTATCGGACACTATGGTTAAGCAAAGCCGGGAAGAGCCCATCACGCGGCCCCCGGCTCTCCACGTGGAGACGGTGCCAGCACGGGGGCAGGGGGCCACTGGGCAAGGGCAGGCGAGACACTCGGTGCCGGCCGTGCACAGAGAGCTCAGGCTCCGGATCCTGGGAATCTATGTCCAACCACAGCTGCCTCTTAAGGAGAGGGAGTCAGACACAGGCCACAGGGCGTGAGTCCACATGTGTGACATGTCCAGAACAAGCACATCCATGCACGGGAAGGGGACTCGTGGGGGCTGGAGGCTGGGGGAGGGGGGAAATGATGGCTGATGGGGATAGAGTTTCCTTTTGGGGTGATGGAATGTTCTTGACTTTCAGAAAGGGGACAGTTACACGGCAGTATGAATATATACCAAAGTCTACTGAACTTTAGGGTACGTGAATTATACCTCAAAACACCTGTATTCTGGGGTGCCTGGGTGGCTCAGTGGGTTAAGCCTCTGCCTTTGGCTCAGGTCATGATCTCAGGGTCCTGAGATCGAGCCCCATGTCAGGCTCTCTGCTCAGCGGGGAGCCTGCTTCCTCCTCTCTCTCTCTGCCTGCCTCTCTGCCTACTTGTGATCTCTCTCTGTCAAATAAATAAATAAAAATCTTTAAAAAAACAAACAAACCTATATTCTGTAAAGCTGGTGAAGAAATTAAAGTTCTATGGGAATGGTAATGAGCTCCCCATTTCTGGACACAATGCCCATTAACCCGGCAAGCACTCGTGGCTGAGAGACTCCCTAGAACCAGAAGGTCTGGGATCAGGACGGGCCAGTGCTTGGAGGACGGACGTCCAGTCCTAGACCAGAGGACCTTAGGGGCGAGAGAGGGGCTCACAGAGCTCAACCATCTCAAACCATTCATTTTGGGGGAAGTCAAGCCCCAAAAGGTAAGTCCTGGTCCCCAGCTGAGAAATCAGTGCGCCTGCTCACCTCCACCTAAGGAGAGATGACTAACATGTCAGACTGTTTCCGTTTTAGGTATGTGTTTCGGCAGTGGCATTATTTACAGTAGCTGACAGGCAGCCACGACCCCGGCGGCTGTCCACGGAGGAACGGATCAACACGGTCCGGCCTCAGAAGGGAAGGGACCCCGAGGACACGGGGCTCAGGGAGAGCAGGCAGACCCAGAAGGACCCGTCCCGCAGGACCCCGTTCCCAGGAGGGCCCCAGAGGAGTCCCGTCCACGCAGACAGAGAGGAGAGCGTGGGGGCCGGGGATGGGGAGTCCGTTCTTCGTGGGGACAGAGTCTCCGTGTTGTGGGAAGGACAGTTCTGGAGACGGAGGGTGGAGGGGCTGCGGGACGGTGTGTGTGTGCTTCCCGCCGCTGAGCCGTGCGCTTAGGGACGGTTAAGGGTGTCTGGGGGGCTCAGTCGTTGAGCGTCTGCCTTCAACTCAGGCCATGATCCCAGAGTCCTGGGATGGAGCCCCATGTGGGACAAACTGCTCAGCGGGGCGCCCGCTCCTCCCTCTGCCTCTCCCCTGCTTGTTGTTCCCTCTCTCACTGTCTCTATCAAATAAATAAAGAAAAACCTTTTAAAAAAAAAGAAATGATTACGAAAATGCTAAACTATGTTATGTGTATCTTAACATAATTAGAATTTTGTTCCCTTTTGTTTTCAAAGTCTGAGGTCCTCCCCTTCAGACGAACAGTCCCAGGGCCCTTTGTGTGCTGTGTTCTAAGTCAGGCCTCGAGGGTCACATCTGGGCAGCTGCCTGTGGGCAATGAATCTTGAGTTCTTAAGTCACATAAGTGGCTACATCCCACCTCTGGGCTCCAGGCACCACTTCTGGGGGTGCTTCTCCTCCATTCCCAAGGGTCACTCATTCTGGGCTTTATGTATTCACGTGTGGTTATGGGAGGACAGGACTCAGTCTTCCCTCCCAGGGAACGGATGCGAGTCCTGATGGTGCCGGGCGCTTGCTCAAGAGCGGACTGAGAAGGGAAACCTGGTCTTCAGCAGACGTTTCCTACCCTCCTGGTCTGGATGGTGAGAGGGGGCGGGGGGGGGCAGCGTGTGACTACTGAGGCTTATGCAGGCAAGGGTTCAAAAACCTAAAGACCAAGTCACACTCCTTTCTGGCATACTTCCAGTCCTTCCCATGCCCCCAGCCCCTGGAGCCTCAAGGCCTTTGCACGAGAGGATCCCCTGCTCCCAACAGACTTGAAGCACCCTGGTCTGATTTCCCTGGCATAAGCTCTCACTGCCTCCTTCCTGGGCTTCTCCTGGTCTGTTGCTTGGTCTTCTTTCAAGTGCTGGCCCCTCCAATGCGACTCACTGTCTAGTCGGAGCCCCTTGGAGCCAGCCCTGGGCCTGGCGTATGGATGCCAGGCCACGGATGCCTGATTTGCCTGGGAGGACAAGGGCCTGGAGTCATGTCATAGGACCAGCCATTTCTGTCCGAGGCCCATTCCATTTCACTTTCCCCACCCTAAGCAAAGGAATGCTCTTTGTCCCATCTGAAAGAGTCCTGGCCAATACCCTCACTTTCCTCTTCCACAAAGTGGGTTAACAAGGGTGTCCTTACCAGCTGTTAAAAGAATTCACCACCCAGTGCAGGGTTTCTCTACCTCGGCACGATCGACATCAGGGGCTGGACTGTTCTTTGCTGGGGATAGGCAGCTGTCTTGTGCAGTGCCGAGTGGTAACAGCATCCCTGGTCTCCGTCCAGTGTGCCCAAGGTAAGGGACAGAATCTCCTCGGGGTGATACCCCTCAGGTCAAGGGGTTCCACTGACCCCCGGGAGTGTCTGAGTTCTGTAACCACGTGACTCCTGAGGTCCTGGGACACTACACACATTGAAATACACACACTGAGTGGGAGGGAGAGAGGGGGTGACTCGCAGATGCCAGGATCACCCTGGTTTGTACCCTCTGACCCCGGGGGATTTACTCTGGTGTCCAAAGTGAGCAGGGACCAGACTCAGTACTTTCCCAAATCATCAATGCAGGGTCTCTTCCGCTTGGCCCTAACATTAGGGGCAGGTCACTCTCACTGGGGGTGTCCTGAGCACTGTGGGGTTCAGCATCCCCGGCCACACCCCTTCAATGCCAGGAGCACTCCCTCCACAGCGGTAACAACCACAGATGTCCCCAGACATGGCCAAACCACCCAGCTGAAAATCACTGAAACTCTAAGTGGGAAAAATAAAGGCTCTAAATCAGCAGAAGCGAGATTTTTTTCTGGCCAAAGAACTTTGCTGTAAGCTTTCTGAAAACCTCCTGTCTGCACATTTTGGGCTTGTGCCCTGCAGCCAAGGACCATGTCCCCAGGGCGCGAGGAGGAACCCGCACGCCGTCCGACACGGGCTTCACACAATGCTGCTTCCTTGTGCGGCAGTCTGCAGGTCTTACCCACGCGTGGCTTTTGAGATGAACCACCTTCTGCTCCCCACAAAGTGGGGCCCAACAAAACACGGGGACAGCACTTCTCGTCGTCTCCCACCAGGCACCCGGAGCCGGCAGAACAATCCCAACTTGTAGGGCTTTGGCTGCCGGACAAAAGTCTCCGAGAAGGCCTCCTCTCTAACAGTGAGGGCTTTATGAGCTCCCAGCACCGCCGAACTGCCAGGCGAGCCTGGGCGGGGGGGTGTCCCGGGGCCAGCTCCTCCGGTGGTCTTCACAGTCCCTCCCGGCTCTCAGTCCACCTTCTCATTTCCTCATTTTATTTTCTTTTCCTAAATATTTTATTTATTTATCTGACAGAGAGAGATCACAGTAGGCAGAGAAGCAGGCGGGCGGGGGGGGGCGGGGGAAGCAGGCTCCCCGCCGAGCAGAGAGCCCGATGCAGGGCTCGATCCCAGGACCCTGAAACCATGACCTGAGCTGAAGGCAGAGGCTTCACCCACTGAGCCACTCAGGCGCCCTGATTTCCTCATTTTAAAAATAACAACAACTTCTACTTCTTTTATTTGCCTGCCCAGGACTCGTCAAGGGGGAAAAAAAACGTGTGTTTTTCCACCCTGGACGGTGGAGCGCCCACTGCCGAGGGCTGCCTGCCTCCAGCCGCACCCAGAGCTCTGCCCACAAACAGCAGCGTGCAAAGCCAGTACCCCGGTGCCCTCTCATCCCAGCACACCACCGGTGTCCGAGCAAGGGCTGTCCCAAGGCTTGAGCCCACCACCCTCACCACAGCCTGCTGTCTTCTAAAACGCCACCAGAACGTCCTGCATCCTTGAAGACCATCGAAAGCTCCTGAAACTTCATGAGTGCGCATGGGAAGCCCTTCACCAAACCCTCAGTGTCTCCACTCAAACCCAGCCGCTCACAGTTCCTCCAGCCCACCTGGAAACTCTTGATTCCCTACGACACCGAGCTGCAAAGTTATCTCAGAGCTAGACGCCCTCTTTTTTCCAGCAAAGTCCAAGCACCAGCCTTATCACTGGCCCAGACGGCTTTGACCCCCGGCCTCACCCAGACTGGGAGCACTGGACAGACATCTTCGCTTTCAACGCCGCACTCAGCAGTGTTCGGATTTGTACGGTCCTGGGAAACGGTGAGATCCCTGTCAAACCCAGAGCCCCTGACCAAGTTCCCCGGGAAGCCCAGAGGAGACGACAAGCCCTGGGCCTTGCCTGCCTACCAACGACGGCCTTCATTCCTACAACCCCCCAGGCTGAGCGTCGCCCACAGAGGCCAGTGCTGGGTCTTGGCAAAAAAAAAAAAAAAAAAAAAAGGGACAAAGTAAGTAAGACAATGTAATCTCGCAGTCTGGGGTGGAGGCAACCCCACTGACAGTCGCTCACCCGTCCTCAAAGACCGATGGTGAAACTTAGGTGAAACCCTTGGCGTGCTGAGCACTTTCCCGGCCCCGCGCTCAGCGCAGCCCTCGCAATGGCATATGGAAGGGGTCCGCGATCACTTTCTGAAAAGGGCCACAGGGCTTCTGTGGAAACCACACACCTTTGTTCTTGGGCAAAAGCTGTCACAAGTTTTGGGACGGACCGCCCCGCCCCCCACTTCACAGAAACAGGGCTGCTCACAGTCAGCCGAGCCCCTGGGTTGTTTGCACCAATCCCCATTATACAGAAGGAAAAACTGAGGCTCTGAAAGATGGGGGGGCTACCCGAGGTCATCCAGCTTAGAAGACCCAAACCAGGAACTTTGAGCCCAGCAGTCGGATTCCAGAGCCTAAATTCAGAAGCGCCCTTTCCTCTCCAGGCAAAACCTTCACATGATCTCCTGAATTCATACCCCACCCCCCTGTGTGCCGCTCATGCTGGTGGAGAAGCAATGGTCCGGGGGAAGGTTTAACTCCCCGCTGTGGACACCGCGACGGTTCTCCGTGGGAAGTCCGGGGCACCCTGGGGTGTCAGGCGGCTTCCCTGCGCCCCACCCACTTGCTGCCAGGAGCACACCCAGTCGTGGCAACAACAAATGACCCCCAGACATTGCCCTGCGTCCCCCAGGGCAAGAAAACCACTGGTCTGGAAAAAGGAAAAGCAGACAGCCCAATCAGACACAGAAAACCAAAGGGAACCGGGACATCTTCCCGCCTAAGGACTGCACACATTTTCTGGCACCTAATAAACCAGCCATTCTCCAGCAAACTCTTAACAAGCAGCAGGAACCCGAGCAGAACATGACCTGCTTATTAACCTCGCAGAGAGCCTAGGAAGCACGTTCTTCTGGGGTCCCTGCTGCAGAAGAAACGCGCTGCTCAGAGAGGGAAGCGATGAACCCCAGCTCATGCAGCCAGGAGAGGGGTGCAGCCGGTCCTCGCCCCGGCTCCTTCACGCCGCCAGCACAAACGACAGAAGCCCCGGGCTGGGAAAGGCGGAACCACCGCTCACCCCACCAAGCTCTCACTCTGCGCTGGCCCTGTGGCTTTCATCTTCCCAAGACCGCCACCCCTCACCCCCCACCCCAACCAATCAGGCAGGGACCGTGATGACGCCCATTTTACTGCGGGGGAAACTGAGGCTCCGGGGAGCCAAGAGGCTGGCCAGGTGGAGAGTGGCGGCGCTGGGAAAGGACCCCGACCCGCGCCCCACGAACGGGGTCCCCATTCAAAGGGACTGTGTTTCCGGGAAGCAGAAGACACCCTCACTGCTAGCGGGACACTTCGACTCCTGCTGTCCAACCACGGGCCTGCGACCAGCATCTCCCGGGCCTGGGGTCCGGGATAGGATGACCAGGGCCGGCGAAGGCCTGCCCGACGCCACCCTGCCTCAGTTTCCCCTTCGCGCCGCCCACTCACAGCAGCCAGTGGATCGCGGGATCCTCACCCCAGACCAACCTGTCTTTACGGGCCCTGGAGACCCGCGAGTTCCGAGCCGCGGACCCCCAGGCCCACCCCGCTCAGCGCCGAGCCCCCCCCCACGACTCACCTCTCAGGCGGCCGAACGCCGACCCACCGACGGCTGCGCCTGCGCACCGCGGCGCTGCCCGGCCCCGCCCCCGGCCGCGACGCCTGCGCGGAAGGAGCCGGCTCCCGTTGTGTTTTCTCCTGCGCAGGCGCGTTAGTGATCGAGGCGGGCGTGGGGAGAAGTGACGTAACTTAGAGGTGGGGGCGAGCTGGTCGTTAGAGCAACTGACCTCTGCGACCGAATGGAGGCCGGAAGTCAGGACGGAGTTCCCCTCTCGGGCGGGAACGGAGCGGTGCATGGTGGGACGGTGGCGGACTCCGGAGCGGTCGGCAGGGCCGGTCACGTGGCACCTAGCCGGCCACGTGGTGTTGCGGTGTTTGGGTAGCTGGCGCCTGGAGCCGCGCAGGCGCTGTGTGCAGGGGAGCGAGTGTTCCCCGCAATCTTTTACACTTGCTCACCCACCCGTCGTCCCACAAACGCATTCTCTCGGTCATTCAACGCATGGGACGTAAAGGAACATCTTTGTTTACAACAGGTGCCCAGTAGCCAACAAATACGTATTGCAAACCAACTGTAAAAACCAGGGGAGTGTTTGCTCCCGTTCCCTTGTACGGGCGTTGATGAGCTGCAAGGTAGTGCACGGGGACGTAAACTAACCCTTTCCACTGGATGGCGAGCGCTATAAAGACAAAATGGCGTGCCCGGATTATGACTGGGGAGGCAAGAGGGCCGGCATGGTTAGGGAAGATCTACCTGGTAGAGATGGGTTTGGAGGATGAGGAACAAACTCCGGGAACGGAAAACGGCGAAACTGAAGACTCACAACTGGTCACCGTTAGTGTTAAAGTTGCAAGTAGTGTTCTCCTAATTCACTTTTCTCCTATTTATTTTTTTAAGATTTTGTTTATTTATTTGAGAGAGAGACACACAGCGAGAGAGGAAACAAGCAGGGGGAGTAGGAGAGGGGGAAACCGACTCCTCGCTGAGCAGGGAGCCTTCTGTGGGGCTTGATTCCAGGACCCCGGGATCATGACCTGAGCTGAAGGCAGATACTTAAGGACTGAGCCACTCAAGGGCCCCCTTTTATCCTATTTAAAACGCAGGCATAGGGACGCCTGGGTGGCTCAATTGGTTAAGCAGCTGCCTTCAGCTCAGGTTATGATCCCAGCGTCCTGGGATCAAGTCCCACATAGGGCTCCTTGCTCAGCAGGGAGGCTGCTTCTCCCTCTGCCTGCCTGTGCTCGCTTTCTCGCTCTCCCTCTCTCTGACAAATAAATAAAATCTTTTAAAAAAATAAAACGCAGGCATATTTTTAAAAAGATTTTATTTATTTATTTGACAGAGATCACAAGTAGGCGGAGAGGCAGGCAGAGGGGGTGGGGGAAGGTGGCTCCCTGCCGAGCAGGGAGCCTGATGTGGGGCTCCATTCTAGGACCCTGAGATCATGACTTGAGCTGAAGGCAGAGGCTTTAACCCACTGAGCCATCCAGGCGCCCCAAAACACGGGCATATTTGAAACCCGGAGTCCTTTAATTTCTTTTGCAGAAATAGGGGAGTGGGGTTTTTGGCCACTTTAGCTCTAGGAAATTTTCCTACCTGGAAGGAAGGACGCCTTAGTTCAAAATTTTGTTTTAATAGACGACAATAGTTATAGGTTAGGATACTGCACCGTTTCAAAACACCTGTTGTTTGAAGTCCTGGATTCATTTACTGAAGCTTTCTCGACTTTTTAAAAAACTGCCTTTAATTTAGGGGATTCACCGGATTCTGCTGATGTATGTGTCCCGCCTCTATTCGTTCCAAGCCAGAAGCTGGGCAGGATGATCTTTGGGATAATCTACAAAAAGCGCCCGAATCTGGCCACTAACTCAGGTGCGGGAGAAAATCTGCACAACTAGCCAAATACACGGTTATAGCAGTAGAAAGGGAGCGAGCACAAACGAATACGGGACCTAGAAGCCCTGGCACAAAAGTCTGGGCAGTAAGAACCGCAAGCACCCCGGCTTCGGGGCGCCAGCTGTGTGTGGTTTCCATGGAAACGGCCCTCGAAGGTTCCGCCCTCTCGCCGCCAGAACCAATCAGGGCCAGGGAGGGATCCAGCGCAGGCTTAAAGTGCGTCAGCCTGCCAAAGCACCGCCTCGGGGATGTGGGTGGAGCTGGGGCGCGCATGCGCCCTCTCCTTCGGCGCACGCGCCCTCCCAGCATTCAGCGGGCGCGCGGGCGGCGGGCACCTCGGTCCCGGCTGCTGCGGACCCGGAGCGGGCGGAGGCGGCTGGCGGCGGCAGCTGAGGCAGCGCGAAGTGGACCAGGTGGAGGGAGGGGCCGCCGGTGCACACCCGCCCGCCATGAAGCCCCCGGCAGGTACCGGCTGCCCCTCGGAGCGGACCCGCTCAGCGGCCCCGGGCGTCCCCTGCACCCTCGCGCCTCCCGGGGACTCGGGCCTAGGAGCCGAGCCCGGTGGCCCCCGAGGGGCGGGGGCCTGGGTGGGGGGAATGGGTCGGCGACCCCGGGACCCCGGCCCCTCGGCGGCCGAATGAATGAACCCGCTTTTCCAGCGCTTCATCGTTCGGCCGCTCCGTGTGCGCGGCTTCAGCCGAGCGCGCGTCGGGCCCCGAGGGCGGACGCCGGGGGACTCCGGGGGACACCGTGCGTTCCAGGCGGCATTCGGAGCTGGAGCCGGGCGTTCCAGCAGCGGGGGTCGGGGGTGGGCTGACGGCGCTTCTCCCGAGAGGGCGGCCCCGAGGGGCTTCTCGGAGGAGGCGGCCCGAGTCAGCCCGGACCCCGGGGGGAGAAGCAGGGTGCTGCCGTGACCCGAGCGCGGGCCTCCGCGGGCGGCGGGAACTGCGAGGGCAAAGGCGGGGAGGCAGAACGCACCTGGGAGTCCCTTTTATTTTAGGGGCCGAGGGGCGTCGTGAAAGGGTGTTCGTTATGGGAGCGACGGGATGTCCTGTGTTCAGAAAGTGGCCCGGGTCGCTGTGTGGTGCCCCCTGAGTTTTCGCTTGCTGACCCCCCCCTCCCCGTTCTTTCTCCAGCCGACCGTCGTGCTGATTGCATTAAAGAGGATCGTAATTAGGGTTACTCGGGCCTCAGGAGGGCGGGAATCTGGCCTGTCTTGTTTGCGGCAGGTCGTTAGCCTGGGACCCGGCGCGGAGGCGGCCGCGGAAACACCGCGGATAACCGGTCTGCTCCAGTCTTTCAGGTCCCGGCTCCTCCCGGAGATTTTGCGGGCCGCTCTCCGCTTACCGCGTCTCCTGTCCTGTCCGCTTCTGGAGCCGTTGTTTACCACCACGTGTAACACAGACCCACGTCCTTTCTCCCTGAGCTCACGGCAGTCCGTTCGCCAGAATGTCCGGCCTGTCCTGGCTCAAGCGCCCTTCTTTTTCCCACTTGGTTTCTGTTGGGGGTCCTCAGCCCGCGTGATTGTGCCACGCCAGGGCCCACTGGGCAGTGTGTGGGGACGACTGCGGGCGCTCCTGACATGGAGTGGTTGGGCACCAGGGGTGCTGTTCAGTACCCTACAGTGCCCAGGGCGGACCCCCACCCCAGACAGTGACCCAGCCACAGACGTGGATAATGCCATTAAGAAACCCTGCCCTTGGGGCGCCTGGGTGGCTCAGTGGGTTAAGCCACTGCTTTCGGCTCAGGTCATGATCTCAGAGTCCTGGGATCGAGCCCCGCATCCGGCTCTCTGCTCTCTAGGGGAGCCTGCTTCCTCCTCTCTCTCTGCCTGCCTCTCTGCCTGCTTGTGATCTCTCTGTCAAGTAAATAAATAAAATCTTAAAAAAAAAAAAAAAAAAAGAAAGAAACCCTGCCCTAGAGATGCCAAGCGCCTGTCCCAGCCGGCAGGGCCCTGCAGAGATCCTGTCCCTCTTCGGCGTTCACAAAAAGGCAGGGGGTTCAGGACCACTGGGGCCCTGCTTAACTCCCTACCGTGCCAGAGGGGAAACGGGGCTCAAGTGGGTGTTTCCCGGAGCAGCTTCTGCTTGCTGTTCATTCCATACTCTGCTAGGGGGCAGTCACACAAGCCTGTGTTCCTTAGTTCAAGTGATTCAGGGCAGCCGTAGTCCTGTGAGACGCCCAGGTGCTGCAGGGATGCCATTGGGATATCTGAGAAAGGAACATGGAACAGAAGATTCCATGGGTTGGGGCTCAGGGTAGAGGGGTTAGCCTGTGGGAAGGCCTAGGAGATTCCTTGAAGAAAGAGGGTGTGTCTAGGCACAGGGCAGCTGGCCAGACCCGCCGTGCAGGTCCCAGTAGAGTCTGCGTGGTGTAGACCAGGGGCGGTAGAGGGCTCGCTAGTGTAGGCTTGGCGGGTCACACACTCGGTCTCCTGCAACAGCATTTTGACCCTGTGAGCTGTACAAAAACAGGTCGTCTTTTGCCAACTCCTGGTATAGACTTCCAGTAAGGGTTGAAGCGGGTGGGGCCCTGGAAACGGGGCAGGAAGCTCTGACAACTGCATTCGTGCAGAGGTGGGGGTGCACACGCTCCGCTGATTCACAGAGTTGAAGCCCAGGTCAGACTGCACAGGTATGAATCCCACCTCTGCCACTTGCTGATGTGGGGTCGCAGTGTGAGACTTGAATTCTCCAAATCTCAGGACCTCCATCTGTATGGCAGGGGCCACAGAGGACCCAGAACCGCGCATCTGTGAGGGAGTGAAAGTAAAACATCTTTACCCTGAACACCGCACAGCAGTTTAAGGGACCGTTGTTTTCACAGACCACAGTCTCTCGTCCAAAAACCCTTGGGGCCAGGGGTGTTTTAGTAATCAGTAATTTCCCTTGTTTGAGGAAAGTAACATGGTATAAACGTCCTGTTACGTCAGGGGATGTCGGGGGTAGCCCCCCGTGATCAAACGAGTTAACTCAGAGGAAGGTGTCTACCGCGTATCCACACCGCCCTGCCGACGTTGGGGCTGGGCCATTGTGGGGTGTCCTGGAGCCGAGGGGGTGTTGAGCAGAATCCCCGTCCACCCCCCGCTCGATGCATAGCATCGCTCTGCAGTTGCAACAAGCACAAGCGTTCTCAGATCACAGCCGAGTTTGTGTCTCCTGGGATGCAAGAGCTTCTGCTTTAAGGGATCGGTCACTCTGCGCGCCCCCACAAAGCCCTTGTGTGGGGAAACCATGCTCCTGCCCTTGTCCTCCAGCCCCTACTTAGTCAAACCCTAATTCCGCCCTTGAAGCAGACACGTTCAGTATGGGGCTCTGTCTTCTCTGTCCAGCCTGTGCAGAAGGCGCCCTGGACACAGCGGCCCCGTGCTCCGTGGAGAACTACCTACGATGGGACCTGAGCGCCCAGCAAATAGGGGAGCTCACCGTGGAGCTCATCGAGCAAACTAAGCGCGTGTATGACCAGGTGGGCTCACAGAAGTATGAAGACGTGTCCTACGAGAGTACCCTCAAGGCGCTGGCTGACGTGGAGGTGTCCTACACAGGTAATCCGGGTCAGGATCCAGGCAGGGGGGGCCGAAGCACCTCAGGCCTTGGAGATCCTGGACCCTGGCCATGAGCGAGGCCTCCTCGTCCCCAGGGGGGCGGTGATGGCTGGAGGAGCTAACGGTGGGGGCGGGGCGCTAAAGGCATCTGCTGGGCAAGAGGCAGCCCGGGCACAGCCTGGCGGTGGGCTGTCCTGGGCTGTCATCTGAGGGGCCAGAGCAGGACGGCGTGGCTGACAGCTCAGGTGCCGGGAGCCGGCTCCCATGTCAGCCTCCAAACCAGAGCCACTCCTTGCTCCTTTCTGTGTCCGGGGAGATACTGGCTTTCTCTCCGAGCGACTCAACTTGGCCCCCTTCGCTTTTCTTCTCCCCCCTCCGCTTTGGGAAACCTGATGCCCGCAGGTGTTCTCATCACCACGCGACTGGATCCGGATTCTCTCCTCCTTGGGGTGTTGGCCCCCTTGTGAG
This sequence comes from Enhydra lutris kenyoni, assembly GCF_002288905.1. Taxonomy (NCBI): domain Eukaryota; kingdom Metazoa; phylum Chordata; class Mammalia; order Carnivora; family Mustelidae; genus Enhydra; species Enhydra lutris. Next base: position 4,545,412 of record NW_019154170.1, on the reverse strand, counting down.
AGCCGAGGTGCTCAGTGAGATCGATGCGGTGCTGCTTCCCCGGGTCCCGCTGTGAAGGTTGACGGTGTGGGGACAAAAGGCCGAGACAGTCTTAAAGCAGAGAACGCTGAGCTGAGGAATCCTTGCCCCTGGGTCTCTAGCAGAAGTCCTTCTTCAGGGAACCTTTGAGCATCTCTGCTGGGGGCTTCTCCCGGAGCCTCCCCGTGCTGCTGGCCGGTGCCGTGGGTTTCCATGCTGCCTTCAGGTGGTGCGCCTTTCCGGAGAGGCTCTCGGCAAATGTGCGAGGCTGATTCCTGCCTGTTGGCCGCACCCCTGCCGGACACCAGCTTCGCTTCCACAGCCTTTCTTTCTGTCTCCCTGCAGTAGCCCAAGGAATTTTATTTTATTTTTAAAGCTTTTATTTATTTGAGAGAGAGGGAGAGAGGGTACACTTGTGCATGTGCGCGTGACGGAAGAGGGCAGAGGGAGAAGCAGACTCCCTGCTGAGCAGGGAGCCTGCTGGGGACTCGATCCCAGGACCCCGGGATCATCCCCTGAGCCGGAGGCAGACGCTTCACTGACTGAGCCCCCCAGGCGCCCACTCCCCCAAGGAATTGTAACGGGAGCTAGAATTGAATCACGGCATTCCCCTCGGCCAGCTGCTCAGTGTCCCACTGCCCTCTGGACCCAGGCCAGAGTCCTTGATGTTGCTTTTGGTGCGACTCCGCTCCCGGAGTTCGCGTGTGCCCGGCTGTGTGGCCGCTTGCGTGCACTCACACGCGCCCATCTCGCAGCTTCATGCACCCGCTGCTTTGCTGATGTTGGGCTCCTCTGTGATCACAGAGCCCCTTCCTGCGCCCCCTCTGCTCACGCTGGCTGCTTGCTTTGATCCCACACTACACCGTTCTGTTGTCACACTGGGTACAGTTACGTGCGCTTGTGAGCCTGTAAATCCCAGAGGGAAAGGTGCTGTTTCTATCCTCTTCACTGTCCTCTCTCAGGCCACGGGCAGCAGGTCTGCCCTGGGGCCACAGGAGCGACCGAGCTGTGATTTGAACGCAGGTCTTTTCAGTGCAGAGTGTATGCCTTTAAAAACCAAGTGCTCAGTTGGGATCTGATTTTATATGTCACAGAATTTGTTGAAAGCATACATTTCAAGGGTTTTTGTACTCAGAGTTGTCCAGCCATCACCAAGTTCTAATTCTAGAACATTCCATGACCTCAAAGTGAGATCCCCATCAGCTGTCATCCACCCCCTCCCCAGCCTCCGGCCCCTATTAGATCCCTTCCCATCCGTGGAAGAGCCTCGTCTGAGTGTGTCACACGTGTGGACTCACACCCTGAGTGGATTTCTGTGTCTGGTTCCTTCCCTGAGTGTCGTGGGCTCGGGGTCCGTCCCCAGGGCTGCGCAGGGGGCGCCTCGCTCCTGCTGGCGGCCGTGGGACGCTCCCGTGCGTGGGGCCCGCGTTGCGTTTGTCCGCCCCCCTGTCAGCGGACATTTGGGTCGCGTCCACGTGGGTTATTCCCGGTCCTGCTGTGAGCGCGTGTGATTTTCGTGTGATGGTGTGTAGGCACCTAGTGGTGTGTTGCTGGGTCAGGCGGTGACGGTTAAAGCTCTCACGACCGCCCCCGCTTCCTCTATTTAACGAGATGCAGACGTGCTCTGTCAGTTAGAAAGTTGCTCGTGAGTTTAGAATGTTGCTGTTGGCGGCCGTGGCTCTTCTGGATCCTGTCACACTTCTCTGTTACGGCCCTTTCCTTGGAGTTCGGGAGCTGGGTCTTTCCGTCAGACTGTGAGATCCCTGAGGACGTGGATGACCGTGCCCCTTGCCCCTTTCTTCCCTTCGGCTCCCAGTCCGGGGCCTGGTGTGGAGGGCGTTTCGCTGAACAGATCGGCGGACGTGCCTGAGCCGCGTGCCTGGTGGGGCCGCGGTCGGTGCTGGCCGGTTTCTGCCGGGGCCCGTCTTCACGCCCGTCCTGTTCGCTCCCCGTTTCAGTTCAGAGGAATATCCTGGACTTCCCGCAGCACGTGTCTCCCTCGAAGGACATCCGGATGGCCAGCACAGAGGCAGACAAGAGGCTGTCCGAGTTCGACGTGGAGATGAGCATGAGGCGCGACGTGTACCAGAGGGTCGTCTGGCTGCAGGTGAGGCCGGCACGTGCTGGGGAGACAGCGGGGCGCGGACCGGCATCCGGATGGGCACTGCTGGGTTGGAGCCTCTGCAGACCTGATTGTGGTGTTCCTCAGGCTTTGGGAGGTGGAGAGTGAGGGGCCCCGGGGGTGGCGGGTGGGGGTCCCTGCATGACAGTGGAAACGCACTTCGGGCCGCTGAACCGTGCATTTAAGAACGGCTGAGGCGGTAGGTGTTGTGTCGTCTTTTGCTGCAGTAAAGAAGCATGAGAGAATGACACAGACAAAGGCAGAGGAACACAAACAGTAGAGCCTAGAGCGCCTAGGACGTTGTATGCCTTTCCTGCACACACCACATGCTTCCATCGTCCTGACCCCACCGGCTGCTCTGAGGGCTGGTGTCGGGGTGAGCCGTGGGGGGTGCACAGGCGCTCCTCCATCCGTTCCCTTAGTGCCCGTGTCCCCTTGGTCAGGAGAGACCCCGGCGGGCTCGGGCACAGGCCCGGGTGGGGGGCCGTGGACATGCAAGCAAGATTCTGTGTTGAGTTGTAACGTCGAGACCTTCGTAGATGTACGTGTGGTCGTGAGAGAGAACTCGGAGCCTGCCTGTGCTTGGCCTGGTTTCCCCAGCATAATACTTTGCAAAACCGGTCACCATCACAGCCAGGGTGGCGGCCTGGAGGTCGCCTTCTGCTCCCATTCACATCCGACCAGTCACCCGTGGGAGGCGCTCCGGGCCGGTGTGGGTTTGGGCTGTTCCCAGGAAGCAGGAGCTCGTGGGCAGGTTTCGTGTGGACATGAGTCTTCGTGTCTCCGGGATGGATGCCCGGGAGAGCCCTTGCCCAGTCGGGTGGGGGTCGTAGCTGCTGTCCCCAGCGGCCACACCATCTCGCGTTCTGCGGGGAGGTTCGCACAAGCGCCCCAGTCTCCTGCCCCCTCACCGACCCCTGTTAGTATGTCCGTGTTCCGTCGCACACGGGACTGTGGTTGTCTTGCTCTAGGAGAAAGTGCAGAAGGACTCGCTGAGGCCAGAGGCCATGCGGTACCTGGAGCGACTGATCAAGCTGGGCAGGAGGAACGGGCTGCACCTGCCCGAGGAGACTCAGCAGGTGAGTGCCAGCCCGCGGAGGTGGGCGGGGGCCCGGAAGCGAGCGGCCTCCGGGGGCCCAGCCTCGGGCTGTGTGCCCACCTCTGCTGCCTGAGTTCTGGGAGGGGGGTCTGTGTGGAGCAGCTCTGCCTTTGCACCCACCCTGCTCCGGGTTCTCCCGGGTCACGGTGTGGCTTTCCCGAGAGCGTGGCACTCCTTCGGCCACGGAGAGCGGGCACAGTGCCGGGGGCACAGCTCCGCTGCTTCTCTCCGTGACTCGGGCACCATGGCATCAAGGGGGAGCTCACGCCGGCGGGGCCTCCTGTTCTCTGAGCTCTGCCATTGGCAGCGTGTCTTCCCCGATACCACAAGTGGCTCCCCGGGACAGCAGCTGGGTGTCCCGCGGGCAGCCTCTGTCAGACACCGTCTACCTGGCGGTCGTGTCTGGTCCCACAGCCTCAGGGCTTGGCCCCTCGAGACGGCGCCGACGTGACACTGCGGTCTCACATCCAGGCTGTTCTCTCTACTTCTGAACGACCACCCTATGGTTCAGCGGTTCCCGCCGCGTCTTCCCCGCGTTCACGTCGTTCGCTAGAGCAGCTCACGCGACCCAGGAAACGCTTGCTCACTGTTACTTACGTAAAGGGTCTAATGTGGCACAGCAAGGTCGGGGGAGAGGCACGGAGCTCTGCCCTCCCTGTGAGCCCTGCCGGAAGCCTGTCCTTCAGGAGTTCTGTGGGGGCCTTGTTGCGTGGGCGTGACTGATGACCCCGTCGGTGACTGCCGGACACTGCAGGTGGGGGACCTCCCCGCCCAGCGCAGGCAGGAGGCGCCTCACCGCTCCGTCCGCGGGGGCCGTCCTCGGGGGCGTTCCAGAGTAGTCTTGTTAACATGCCCCGAGTGCGGTCGGAGGGGGCTGGGGATAAGGAACACGGTGGTCCGCACTCCTGTCGCTTGGGCAGTTTATTATAGTGTCTTGTTACCACAGGAGAAATTCCGAGGCTTTCGGGAGCTGCGTGCCAGGAGTGACAGCGCTGCCTGTCATAAGCCCGGCCTCACAGAGGGCGTCTCCTGCGCGCTGGCCTGCGTTAGCGGGCGAGCAGGGCCGTGCCTCCCACCTGTCCGGCGGTTAATCACGGAGGATCGTCGTATGCCCCACCCCCTCCCCGTTTTCTCCGGGCGCCGGGCAGCGCATGAGGGAGACGGCCGGGCCGCGGGCTCTGGGCTGGCTGGTTTGCACACACGAGGTGCCCTTCGGGCGGCCACCCCTCGGAGAGGACAGTTCTCCAGGGTCAGTGAGCCCCCCGGGTGGGAAAGCACAGGACGCAGAAAGTGGAAGACGCAGTTAATGCCGACACTAGGTCTGCACCCAGAGCTCCGCGACCGTCCCCCTTGTCACCTAGAAGGACGGTTTTCTGATTAGGTCGGCACATCTGCCTTGTTGCAGAAACTAGGACTCAGAGATGAGGCGCGTGTGACGTTAAAACCAACGGCAGTGACGGGCTCCTGCTGACGTGTGTGGTGCCGTGTGCGACTCCTGGTCTTGGGGTCGTGGGATCGAGCCCCGTGTTGGGTGTAGAGATTATATAAAAATGGAAATCTTTTTAACACAGGTTTTGTTTTTTTTTTTTTTTTTTAATTACTGTATATTGTTGGGGCAGAGAGTTTGCGTGCGCATAAGGCAGGGCCGTGCAGGGAGAGAGAATCTCAAGCAGACCCCCTGCTGAGTGGGGAGTCTGATGTGGGGCTCCATCCCCGGACCTTGAGATCACGACCTGCGTCGAAACCAGGAGTCAGACACCTGAGCCACCCGGGCGCCCCTGTAAGAATTAAGAACCTTAAAAGCAAAAACACAAAAACCAGGGCCAGTGGGACTTGAGTCCAATTCCACGGCAGGAGTCGGGCCCAGAGCCCGGCGCTGCACCCACTCCAGTGGCTGCGGGTGCCACAGGCCGCCAGAGCGGCGGAAGCACAGCTGTCGTTTTTGTTTGTATAAAGCAGACGCCGCACCTAACTCAGGGCTTGAACTCGCGACCCCGACCCAGAGTCAGGTGCTGCCCTGACTGAGCCGGCCGGGGGCCCCACGGTTCCTGCAGCTCCGGCCTTTTCAGGGTTGTTGAAAGGCTGGCGTGTGTGCACAGGCGGGCGGTGGGCTGCACGGACGGTGACTTGAGAGCCCCCGTGCCGAATGGGACACAGGGAGCCCGGCGTGGAGCCGGGGCGGCCAGCCGGGTGGGGACTCCGGAGGGCACATGCTGTCTCCCTGCCGCATCTCAGAGCCGTAACTGGCACGGCTGCCGCAGCGGGGGGCCAGGCAGTGAGCGGCAGTGCCTGGCGCAGGGTTGTGGCCAGCAAGGCCCAGTCTGCCTGTGTGGGCTGATTCCGGCCAGGGTCTTACCCAAGGAGCCCCATGTTCCCTGCAAACCTGCCCCCGCCTGTCCCCTGCTGGCTCAGAGCAGCTGTTGTCACGCCGAGGGGTGGGCTCTGCTCTAGGCCCCCCTGGAGGGGACGGCGGGCTGACCTGGGGGCCCCATCAGTAGTTCCCGCGTTGAGGCCTAGCCTTGCTGCTCTGTCAGGATGTCCAAAAGCCTCGGCTGTGGACTGGAAGGCGGCAAGGTCCAGAGCGCTCTTGGCGGGGGATGCGTCACAGATGGGGACGCTAGCCTGAGGTCCCCGGGGTCGCTAGGGCCGTTCAGTGTGGAGGCCACTGTCTGTGCTATCGGCACCGTGCCGACTGGTGTTGGAACCTGACGTCTGTGTCTTCCCCATCCCCTCTTCCCGCCTCGCCTGTCTCTTCTGCTGGTGGGCCCCCCCCCCCCGCGGCAGCGCTGGCTCACAGCTGTGCTCCTCCCCGCAGAAAATCAAGAGCATCAAGAAGAAGCTGAGTCTTCTGTGCATCGACTTCAACAAGAACCTGAACGAGGACACGACCTTCCTGCCACTCACGCGCGAGGAGCTGGGTACTGGTGGGGGCGCAGGGGGGCGCGGGGGGCTGACTCGAGGTCTCAGGACCCTCCCGGGCTGCAGCCACCACCTGCAGGCTTGCGCAGTGCGGGGACATCTGTGTCCCACTGCCCTGGGCCAGGGGGTTTCTTCCCTTGGAGCAGTCAGTGCTTTGGAATCTGTGTTTCTGGACCCTTCCTTGAGCCGTGCTGGGGGTGCTGGGTTAGGCGGCTGAGCGGGCCGGGTTTCCCCTTTGGGACCCGCTCCCCTGCCTGCTGCTGGTCCTGTTTCAGTCTTGTGAGAGGATCGGATCGACTGAGTCCAGGTGATCGTTGTTCCCGAACCCGGCTGTAGGCGGGAATTCCCGAAGATTGGGGCTGAGACATCTTTTCCGATTTTTACTCTTTTCTTCGCTTGGCCCAACTGTTTTGTTGGGAAAAACTTCATACTGTTGGAAGCCCCGTGTCTTCGGCTCTCCTCGCCCCGCTGATGGGGCGCTTTCTGTCCCTCGCGAGGACGGTGCCAGGCCTGTGTTCTTCCCGAGGCAGGAGAGTCCTCCGTGGTCCTGGGGGCCTTCCCCAGGGGCACACCTGGCGCCGGGAGGGGGCCGGGCGCGGAGCAGCCACGTCAGAGGGAACACGGCCCACGGCCCCTGCTGCGCCATCGAGGACACTGTCTGTGCTCCTCTCCCTTGTCCGGTCCGCTCCCAGAGCCCCCGTCACATGGAGTCATGCCGACTCTTTGGGCTCCTGTCCTGACGATCCGCCCCTTGGCCATTCACGGAAGCGTCACCTCCCCTGATGTGGACACTTCCGAGAAGCTCAGGCCAGCGGTCGCGCTGCTGCCTGTGTGAGCCCTGCCAGTCCTATGTCAGGCGCTGGGGCGTCATGGCCGTGACCTTGCGGCTACCTGGCGGGTGGCCGTGCCGGGCCTCGCTGCCAGGCCCCCCGCCCCCGGAGGCCCCCGAGGGCAGCTTGCTTGCCGAGGGGCCCACCCACAGTGGCGGGTGTTCCTGAGCGGGGCGTGCGCTCTGCTGTCCTTTGTTCTGGTTCATTCCCTTCCCTGCCTGGGCCTTGGGCGGCAAGTCTCCCCACGTGGCTCCCGTGTAAGGACAGGTGGCCAGGTGTCTTGGCCAGAGGAGGGTCCCGGGTCTTGAGCTCAGCAGACGAGTTTGCTCGCCCACCTCCTCGTGTGGGCCGGCTCTTCCGCCCATTTGTCTGGCCCGAGGGGCCTCGCTGTCTCAGCCTGGCCTCGCGTGGGTGCAGCCGGCCGCCCTGGCCTCGGAGGGCGGGGCGGTGACCACAGCCAGGGTGGCCTGGCCAGCCCGCCCGCAGGTCGTGCTCTGCAAGCGTGTGGCGCGGGTGGATTTTCCTCGGCTTGCCGGAGGGAGAGGTGGTGTCTGCTTACAGCCTCGGACAGTGGGTCTCTCTCTCCCTCCCTCCCCCCACCCTGAGGCCCAGGTGCTTGGGGAGGGGGCTTCTCTGCCTGGGGCCTCCCTGGAGGTGCAGCTGCTCCCCCACCAGCGGCTCCCCGGGGGTCCTGGGCTACGGTTCCTCACTGTCCCCGCTGGGTGAGGCTCCCGCCACCGCTTTTCTGACCCTGTCGTTCCTCATGCGTTCATGTGCGGGTCTCTCGGGTCAGAACCGCCTCCCCTCACCAGGAGTGGGTTTATCTGTGGCATCGGTGTGGATGGAGGCCGTTACCCTGGGGGCTGTGGACTGCTGCTGTCCCTGTTTGGGTGCTCAGCTTGTCCCACTTCTACCTCGGGCCTCTGCAGCATGAAGCGTCCCTGTTACTCCGCGAGCGCCTCTCTGGTACTTGGGTTCCAGGCCCGTCTGCTCTTGAGAAACGGTGGTGTGGGTGCCCGGCGTGCCGGGGCCACTGCGGGCTTGTTCCCAGGCCCCGTCGCAGAGTCAGGAAATGGGTGTCTGGTGCACACGCACACACGCATGTGCTCATGCGCAGCGGGCCTGGAGGCTCTGCCCGGCACTGCCCACCCTGCCACACGGCGTCCCTTCCCTGCTGGACTGAGGTGAGGGCCCCGGGCGAGCTGCCCTTGGAAGGAGCTGTGGGCCAGGTGGGAGCCGGTGGCCCCTGGAGGCTTTCCGTCTGCAGTGATGTGCCCTGATCTACCTCTGGGGGATGGTTCAGGGGCCGGGCTCCAGGTTGGGGGCCGTGGCAGAAGTGCGGCCATCCCGAGGCCGAGGGCGGCACATGTCCTCTCCCGATGGTGCTGTTGGAGGAGGGGTGAGGCGAGGGACTGCAGTTCCTGGAAGCCCCGTGTCAGGGCTTGAGCCACAGGGAGCTTTTCCTCCCTGGGAGCCCTGGCGGGAAGGGCCGCAGCTCTCCGTCTTCCCGGAGGGGCCCAGGGCAGGTTGGGGAGGCCGGGCCTGGCGTCCTGCTCCCTGTAGGCTCCCAGCCCTAACCCCTCGCACGGAGGGAAGCCCGCCAGCCCGCCCCAGCCGCCCAGGCCCGTGGCAGCGCTGGTTTCCTGTTCCCGCAGGAGGCCTGCCGGAGGACTTTTTGAACTCTCTGGAGAAGATTGGGGATGACAAGTTGAAAGTCACCCTCAAGTACCCACACTATTTTCCTCTCCTGAAGAAGTGTCGTGTGCCCGAGACCAGGAGGAAGGTGGAGGAGGCCTTCAACTGCCGCTGCAAACAGGTGGGACGGCGGCGCCCAGAGGTCGCGGCCGCCCCGCCTGCGCGGTGCCCGCCAGGCTCCGGGGTGGGCAAGCCCCAGGCGAGCTCAGCCTGCCCCTCCGAGACGTCCGTGTCGGGTCTGGCTCTGGGCCCAGGCCACAGCTCAGGGTCTGATCCCTTCCCCAACCCAGTCCCGTGTCTGTGTGACCGTCCGCTGCTCCCACGCCATAGCTTTGGTCACCCGCCCCCCCCACAGTGGCGTTGCTGGCCTTGGGTGGGCTCTGGAGACACGCCCTCCCCTTTTCTGTGACTTGCGTGGCGGCCTGGGCCCTCGAACGGCGGCCGGGGGCTCATCTTCAGCGCACAGACCTCCGTTCACACACAGACGCTTGTGTGTGTCCACGCCGTGGTATGGCCTCACTTCTGCTCAGTGTCTCCCGCAGACCGGGGTGAGCGCTCCGCGCATGGTGCCCCCGAGGCTCACGTGGCCCACGTCGCTCTCCACTCACGGCCCTCGAACCTCTCCCAGTTACACCCTTTCTGGTTCCAAAAGGGACCCGAGGGCTTACGGAGACGTGTGTGTTATGGGCAGACCCAGGGCAGTCCCAGCCACTTAGGCCATGGGAAGGGGGAGGGAAGTGAGCCGCAGCCAGCTGGGTGTGGCGTTCCAGAGCCGTGCTGGCCCTGGGACTCGAGTGGGAGGGGGTGGGCCGGGCGCCCACAGACCGGTCGTTGGTCGCTTCCAGGAGAACTGTGCCATCCTCAGAGAGCTGGTGACCCTCCGGGCCCAGAAGTCCAGCCTGCTGGGGTTCAGCACGCACGCTGACTACGTCCTGGAGATGAACATGGCCAAAAGCAGCTGGGCGGTGGCCACTTTCCTAGGTAACCCTGCCGCCCCCAGCCTCCCGCCGCGCTCTCCCGGAGTGCGGCTCGGGGTGTTCTTGGCTGTGTGTGACGAGGCTTAGAGCCCCATTGTGTCCACCCTACGGTGGGGGGGTCCTGACACCTCCCTGACCCCGGTTCAGCCTCTAGGGGCTCTAACTGGATGGCTGAGTGTAGGGTTCTGGGGTGAGCCTGCATCCGCCCCCGCTCTTCTGCCTCCCGGTGTGAGCTCTGGGCAGGTGTCCCCAGTGTCACCGTCCTTTCCTGCCCGGGGTAGGGGACTGAGCTGAGGTGTCTCGTGCCCCGGCATCCCCCACCCTCTCCCCGCACCCGCCCCCATCCCCAGCTGCTGTGGGGCGATGTCGATGTCGGTCTGGGTCGTTCCAGCATCCAGGCCTTCCAGGCGGGGTGCTGGGGCCCGAGGCTGTGAGGCCGTCATGCCTCGGACGGGGGCTGGTGGGGGAGCCGCTGGGGGGAGGTGGCCTAGACTTCCCTTCTGCCCTCCCCAGATGAGCTGGCCCAGAAGCTGAAGCCCCTCGGGGAGCAGGAGCGGGCCGTGATCCTGGAGCTGAAGAAGGCCGAGTGCGAGAGGCGGGGCCTGGACTTCGACGGGCGCATCAACGCCTGGGACATGCGCTACTACATGAACCAGGTGGAGGAGACGCGCTACAGCGTGGACCAGAACCTGCTCAAGGAGTACTTCCCCATGCACGTGGTCACCGAGGGCTTGCTCGGCATCTACCAGGAGCTGCTGGGCCTCACCTTCCACCCGGAGGAGAGCGCCGCGGTGTGGCACGAAGACGTGAAGCTGTACTCCGTGCGGGACTCGGCCTCCGGGAGGCTCATCGGCAAGTTCTACCTCGATCTCTACCCAAGGTGCGTGCGAGCTGCGCGGCGGGCCTCTGAGCCTCGCGACCCCGTCGGTGAAGCGGGTTGTGGGGCTGCCACAGCGCCAGTCGGCCGAGGGGTGGGAGTGCTCGCTGTCTGGGGAGGACGGTGCCTGGGAGGTTCCGGCCGAGGGGGTCAGATGAGTGTGGGGCAGGCCCCCGGCTCCCGGGCACCTGCTCCCGAGAAGCGGGTTTGAGCCACTCCGTGTGTCCAGCCGCCTTGGCTGCCCGCTGGTCGGAGGGGAATTGGGCTGGCGGAGTCCGGGCCTCTCTTGGGGTCGGGAGCTGTCTGGGCCGGGCCACGCGTGGAGCGGACCCCGGCCGGGCCCAACCCCGCGCCGTCCGCAGGGAGGGCAAGTACGGGCACGCAGCCTGCTTCGGCCTGCAGCCCGGCTGCCTGCGGCATGACGGGACGCGCCAGATCGCCGTGGCGGCCATGGTAGCCAACTTCACCAAGCCCACCCCGGACGCGCCCTCGCTGCTGCAGCACGACGAGGTGGAGACCTACTTCCACGAGTTCGGGCACGTGATGCACCAGCTCTGCTCTCAGGTGGGTGCTGGCGCGGCGGGGCGGGCGGGGCTGGCGGCTGCGTCTGGAGGCGGCCTCCATGCTGTGCGGAGCACGCCGCCCGGGTCACCACGGCCACGGCGGCGCCGTCTTGTGCCAGCTGCCGTCGCCGAGCCCTGCGGACGGCTGGCTGGCGGATGGACGCGCATCCCCGGGGGGCTGCGGGTGGGGGGTCTGCGGTCGGGGCGTCGGCCGCACCAGGTCCTTCCGAGGCCGTTCTCGGCGCGTAGCCGCGGTCTCCTCATGCCCTCACGCGGTCGTCCCTGGGTGTGTCTGTGTCCCCCTCTCCTCTCACGAAGACGCTGGCCGTCGGGTTAGGGCTGCGCCAGGGAGCGCCTTTTAAGTTGGATGTTTCAGCGATGATTAGTTCACCCAGTTACGCAGCCGTCACTGCTGTCCCAGCGTTGTGGAGCGTCTCCGTGACTGGAAAGAGCCTCAGATCTCTTAGTTGTCCCCACGCCCCCCCCCCAGCCCCCTCGAGCCCCCTTCCTGTCCGTGGAGGGGCCTGGCCTGGGGTGTCGCACGCGTGGACTCCTACCCCGTGTGGCCTCCTGTGTCTGGTTCCCTCCCTGCACGTCGTGGCCTCAGGGTCCGTCCGTGGGGCGGCAGGTGGAGGCCTCGCTCCTGCCGGGGGCCGAGGACTGGGCCCACACGGGGGATGCGCTGAGAAGCGCGTTTTGAGCAGAGGGTTTTGACCTTCGTGTGCAGTGCTCCGCCCGCTTCCTGCACGGATGCACTCTGTGTGTCTTGTTGAAGGGTCACGTTCTCCTGATTTTCGGGAAGTTGTGGCTTCAGCTCTTCACCTTCGTCCCTCGTCTGCTGCGCCGGCTGTAGTCTGCGGGGTGAGGGTTGGTGCTCGGTGGCCAGTGGCTCCTCAGGGCGGGACCGTGGCTGTGCAGCCCTGCGGGCCGTGTGCCCTGGCTGCCGGCTCCCGTTTGTGCTCCCCTCGGCTCTCCCTGCCCGGCGCTGGAGGCTCACGGGCTTGTCCCTCTTCTGCAGTGACTCCCATGGCTCCCTCGTTTCCTTCAGGTCTTTCCAGATACACAGTCTCAGTATTCGCAGCTCTTTTATTTATTTATTTATTTTTATTTTTTAAAAAGACTTTATTTATTTGACAGAGAGATCACAAGCAGGCAGAGAGGCAGGCAGAGAGAGAGGGGGAAGCAGGCTCCCCATGGAGCAGAGAGCCCGATGCAGGGCTCGATCCCAGGACCCCAAGATCATGACCCGAGCTGAAGGCAGCGGCTTAACCCAGTGAGCCACCCAGGCGCCCCAGTATTCGCAGTTCTGTGAAGTGGCTGCGAGCACAGAGTTTGCGGATCCTGAAGCAGGGCTCCTGCGGGAGCACAGGGTTAGGTCCCCGTGTCGTGTGTCTGATACGTACTGCTGGCTCGTCGCACTGAACTCCCAGCCCTCCGCGCCGTAGCTCATGCGTCCGACTGTGCTGTGTCTGCACGTTACGGCCGTCTTGTTCTCGGGAAAGCCGGATGGCACTTCAGCGTGGTAGCGGGGGTCCGTTTTTTTTACTTATTTCTGAAGATCTTGTTTACTTGAGAGACAGGGAGCGCACACATGAGTGGGGACAGAGCGGGGAGAAGCAGGCTCCCTACCGACGCGGGGCTCCATCCCAGGACTCTGAGATCATGACCTGCGCCAAAGGCGGATGCTTCACTGTTGGAGCCTCCCAGGCGGCCCTGTTGGGATCCATTTAAACAGCCCAATCGCCTACTGAAAAAACACAGAAATAGGGGGGAAGCTGTCAGCAGAGCATGGAAAGACCCAGTTAGAGCCAGAGCTGAAGCCCAGCGGCAGAGGGTTAAAAGACCACGAAGGGCCGCAGGTGTTGGTTTTGGGGATAGAAATTGTAGCAACTAGGAAGAGTCACAAATAGGGTCTGTGGGTAATGAGGCCCAACACATCCGCTCTCCCAGTTCCCCTGCCTCCCTCTGGGCCCTGAAGGGACTTGCCCAAGGTCGGGCTGCTCCCTTGGCCTAGTGGCCACCAGAGCGGATTCTAGCAGGACTTGAGGGAAATTTCCTACGTGAAAGCGGAGTCAGCACACCATGCCTCCGATACTGCCATACAGATCCATCACCTGCAGGCCCGTGCCTTTTGGGGTTTAGGACTTTTTTTGGGAGGGTCTAGGGCTTTTTGAGAGCGTTGGCTTTGTGGATGGACGAAGGGAACATAGGTGGCCAGCCAGGGGTGGCCGTGCTCCCCGTCCCCGTGTGTCCTGGGCCGGGATGGCTGTTATCCCCTGGGGAGCCGCTCCTGTCCCGTCCCCAGGCGTCGGGGCCTCGGGCAGCCTGCTGTCTGCTGGCCCAGCTGTGCCTGTCCGGAGAGTGCTGTGTGCCCGGGCAAGGCCGGTGGCTAGGAGCTGGCCTGGCAGGGTCCAGCCCTCCCTGCAGCTCTGCCCGCCCCCACAGGCGGAGTTTGCCATGTTCAGCGGGACGCATGTGGAGCGGGACTTCGTGGAGGCCCCTTCGCAGATGCTGGAGAACTGGGTGTGGGAGAAGGAGCCGCTGCTCAGGATGTCCCAGCACTACAAGACCGGCAGCGCCATCCCCCAGGAGCTGCTGGAGAAGCTCATCAAGTCCCGACAGGCCAACACAGGTGCCCGCGGGAGCCGCCCTTCGGCCCGGGGGCGTCCGGGAGGCCTTGGCACCGAGGCTGGGGAGGCGGGGAGCCTGGTGCCTGCCTTCACGGGGTTCTCCGCTGCTCGTGTGGGAGCTCAGGGCCAGCCTCCCTGTCTCCTTCTGCCCGTCAGGTCTCTTCAACCTGCGCCAGATCGTCCTGGCCAAGGTGGACCAGGCCCTGCACACCCAGACAGCCGCAGACCCCGCGGAGGAGTACGCCCGCCTCTGCCGGGAGGTCCTCGGGGTCCCAGCCACGCCAGGTAGCTGCCCGCGCGGTGGGCCCGCTGTTCTGGAGTGGGTCAGGGTCGTGGCCATTCCTGGAGTCAGAATGATCTAGTCAGGCCCATTTATAGATGACAGCTGAGGCCTGGGAGGAAGCAGACGGCCTCTGGCCCCTCGCTCTGTGTTCCTGGGCCTGCCAGCGTGTGGCAGGCCGCTGGTGGGTGTGAGCACTCCGTCCTTCCTCGCCGTCCGTCCCGGCGCTCGGGCTGGGTTCTGCTTCCCTCCCTGCCGGCCGCTGAGCTCCCGCACCCTGTGCCTCCCACGCTGTGCTCTGGAACAGGCCTGGGAGTGCTGCAAAGACTGGGGGTTTCATTGCCCCAGTCGGAGAGAGTAGGTCAGGCTGTGGTGTCTGTCCTGGTGCGTCACCGTACGCGCTTGGATTAGCACGTGTGAGAGTAATTGGGATTTCAGCGTGGGTGGTGCGGCGCTGTTTTAGTCTACGAGCACTTTAACAGTTCTTTCAAAAAGCTCAGCAGTGCGTACTCGCTGCTGCACGGGCATGTCTCGGTTTATCTTCTGTGCGAATTCTTTTTTTTTAATATAATTTATTTTATTTTTTTTTAAGATTTTATTTATTTATTTGACAGAGATCACAAGTAGGCAGAGAAGCAGGCAGAGAGAGGGGGGTGGGGAAGCAGGCTCCCCGCTGAGCAGAGAGCCCGATGCGGGACTCGATCCCAGGACCCTTGAGATCATGACCTGAGCCGAAGGCAGCGGCTTAACCCATGGAGCCACGCAGGCGCCCCTGTCTTCTCTGCAGATTCTTAAGTGTCAGCAGAGAACGGGCAAAGGTGTGTTTCTAGGAAGCTCCTGCTTTCTACAAATGTCGGGGCAGTTCATCTCCTCCTGGGTGTGTGTGGGTCATCTCTGACGGGGCTGGTTTGAGGCCCCCTTCTCCTGGCAAGGGGCCCTGAGGGGGCTGGGGGATAGACAGGCCGCGGTGAGAGCCATACCATGTCTGTCCCAGGGACCAACATGCCTGCAACCTTCGGCCACCTGGCAGGCGGCTATGACGCCCAGTACTACGGCTACCTGTGGAGCGAGGTGTACTCCATGGACATGTTCCACACGCGGTTCAAGCAGGAGGGCGTCCTCAATGGCAAGGTGAGGGCTGGCCGGCCACGCTGTGGGAGGGGGCCTGTCTGCAGAGGGAGCAGGGTACCTTTCGGCCCTGCTCCCGGCTGTGTGGGACCGGGGGAGGGGGGGCTGAGGCACCTGCCGGTCTTTGCGAGGTGCTGGAGATGGGCCCTCCCTCCTCCCCGAGGTTCACCACCCTGGACTGGGGGGTGGGGGCTTCGCCGGCGTTCCAGGCCTGTGTTCTGTCACCACAGAAGTTCGGCTCGGCCAGGGCTTCAGTCTGTGACGTGAAGGGCCTCGAGGAGTTGGGAGTGGATGGGGTTCCCGCACACACGTGCTTGTGTGCATAGCGTGCACACAGTTGTGGACACACGCGTGTGTTTGCGCACGCACGTTCTCTCTGACGCTGACACAGGCACCCCTGAGCCCACTCGTGGCGGGAGCAGGGGTGCTCGAGGGCTGCCGCCTGAGGACTGATGCCCCCACCCATGTCCCTAGCAGGTCGGCATGGACTACAGAAGCTGCATCCTGCGGCCTGGCGGCTCCCAGGACGCTGGCGTCATGCTGAAGCTCTTCCTGGGCCGAGACCCCAAGCAGGATGCCTTCCTCCTGAGCAAAGGGCTGCAGGTGGACAGCAGCGAGCCGCCGGCCTGCTGAGCCCCAGGCACTGCTGGCCCTGGCCCCGAGCTCAGCGCCCCGCCCCCGGCTCCTGCCACCCTGTTGCCTTAGCTCCCGGACGGGGCACAGGGTGGCCCGCAGCTCCGGGTGGGGTGTCGGGATAGGGTGAGGAGATGGGGTGTTCGTCCTCCCTGTCCATTCCTCCTGTCTGGTCTCCACAGGCCCCCCCCCGCCTCGGCGGCCGGCCTGGGCTGATGGGCTCTTATCCTCGAGATGCCTGGAAAGCTCTGTGTCCCGTCAAGCCCGCCAGTTCGTTGCACTAATCCATCCCTCTCTTGGGAAGTTTTGTGAGTGGAAAGATGGTGGTTCTTTGAAATGCAGCCATTAAAAAAAAAAAAAAAAAAAGGAAAGAGAAAAGAGACTGTTGGCCTGGTCTCTGACTCTTGTCCCTTCTGCCATGTCAGTGGTTGCACAGGGGGGACGTGCTCGTGCGCTCGGTACACCCTGGACTTCTTGGAAGTCAGCCCTCAGGCTAGGGACGCAGGCCGTCGACGGCGGCTCTGTGCTGGCGTGTCCTGGATGGGACAGGTCGGGGTCTCTGGGGGCCAGCTGAGCTGCCAGACTGCGTGCAGAGATGGGGGTGCCGGTGGGGGTTGCGGCACGGGCGTGTGGTGCCGCTTACCAGCAGGGACCTGTGTCCTGCCCTCCTCCCTGCTCCCGCATAGCCCCGGCCAGTGTCAGACCAGGCTCAGCTGTTCTGGAAGCTGGGAGGCCACAACCGCCCGCCTGTGCCCCAGCAGCTGGGATGGCGGGAGCAGGCGACAGGTGGCCGCCCGCCCTTGGGCCTGCTGGGCACAGCTCCTGTCTCGGCCCCTTGGCCAGACCTAGGGCTTTGTGATTTGACGGTTTCTGATTAATGGGCGCAGCTGCTGGTGCCAGGCTGTGACCTTTCTGGGCCATGTGACCTTGAAGACTAAGGCACATGTAGTCCTTTTGGCTCAGCTCCCTCTGGCTGCGAGCAGCACAGCCAAGTCCGGGCCTGGGGGACAAGCGGCCTTCCGGGGTGTCCTGGTAATTCTTCGGAGCGCCTCGGGGGTATTTCTGGCGGTGGTGCCGGCTCGGAGGCGTTTTTGAGCAGGACGGGTAGGTCTCCCCCCTTTCTTTGGTCTGGGCCATCCCCTGTGTTCTCTGTTTCTTGGTCTTTGTGCTCCTTGGGAGCCCTGCCACCTGCCCTGGAATTGTCCCCACCAGTCCTGTGTCTCCCCCTGCTCCGAGGGACCGATCCGTGATCCGTGGAGTGAGAGGCTACGGGGCTCCCTGTCCTTCTCCCTGAGGCAGGCAGCCGCTCCTGTCGGGCTGGCCCCTCAGCAGGAGGTCTGCCCCCTCGACTGGTGGGCTCGCCAGCTCCAGGCCCGTTGGCTGTGGCGGCTGCCCATAGGCAAGCCTGGCTCACTTCCTGCTCCCGCCTCTGTGTCGGGGGGGGTGGGCAGGGACGGGGCCCAGAGCCGGTGTGCTCCCAGTGGGGGGACGGCGCTGCTGAGAAGGTGGGGTTGGGCCCTCCAAGACAGGTTGCATGTACTTCAACCACTGGGGCCCGAGAAGGAGCAGAGACAACCAGCAGGGGCCACACCCGGGCCTCCCTCAAGGGCCTCTGTCCAGCGGTGGTCATGTCAGGGGGCTGGGGCTCTCCTGGACTCTCCCTGTGCAGAGCCCCCAGACAGCCAGGACCTGGTGCTTGTGCGAAGTCCGGGTGTGGTGCTGGCATCCCTAGCGGTGCGCCGGGCCGTGGGGGGCTGGGGATGGGGAGGGAGCCACAGGCCTCCCGTGTCCCCAAGTGGGCAGGTGGGCTTGGGAAGGATTGGGGTTGCCGCGCAAGGCCTGCTTAGCATCCCTGCGACCGCCTTGCTGAGGGCTGTGGGGCTCATGGGTCTGTGGCTGCGACGCAGGCCACGCACCTGCTCTCAGGTTTGGTTCAGGACGGCAGGGAGAGCTGTTGGATCCTTCTGGCTGGTGGCCTCGAGCAGCTTTACCCTGGAGGAGCAGATGGGCTGTTGTGTGACTCCTTCCCTCGGGGCTGTCACAGCTGGCGCATCTCAGGACTGGGCCAGTGTCCCCTCCTTCCTGGGTGTCCCCCTCCCCCCCCAACAGCCTGGCAGGACCCGGCCTGCTGCGGCCTCGGTGGTGAGCACGGCTTTCTCGTTCTGGGAAGTCCCACGTGGATCCTGCGTTCGAGTCTCAGGCTTGGCTTGGGGGGTAGTGGGGCCCCAGGGGAACTTCCAGCCCAGGGTAGGTGGGAGCCCATGTGACGCAGGACACCAAGCTAACCTTGGCCGTGTGCGGGGCCCAGTCTGGTGCGGTACTCCTACTCACACACCCAGACCTCCCCGGGCTTGCCAGCCCGCAGTGCAGGAGGTGGGGGGACCACTCAATCCCAGAGGGGCCCCGGGCCCCCGGCTAGGGCAGGCACTGCGGCCCGTCTCTCCAGCAGAGTGCGGTTCACCATGACAAGCGGCCTCCTTGGGCTGGTGCTGCCAGCGCGCTGACTCGTGTTGAAGCCGGGGATGGAAGTTCTGCGAGGCTCAGACCTGGCGGGGGCGTGGGGGACTAGAGCCATGAGGGGGGCTGCTCTGCCATGTCTTTGTCCCGACGAACTGTGGGTTCCCTATTCTGCTCCAGCCACTTTGAGTGGTTCTCTCTCACCTGCAACCCACAGCGTCTGTCCTTGGTCCTGGCCCTGCCGACCCCGGAGATACACGGCCGCTGAAGCTGGGGTCACCAAAACAGACTGGCCTCTCGGCCTCCGAGGACTGTGGGGGCCTCCAACGGGGCGTTGAGGTAGTCAGGGTGGGTGGGCACCGGGGGTCCTGGGGAGGGTTGTGTTGGCTCTGGTCTGGGAGGGACTCCACGGTCCTCACCGTCCTGGAGCCCGGAGAATGGGACCGGCCCCAGCATGCGGCCAGTCGGGCTCCAGCCTCCTGCGGGCTTCTGTGCGCGTCTCGGGACAGCAGCCCCGTCTGCAGGGGGCTTTGCGTGTGTTTGTGGTGAACAGCTTCGTGGAGGTAAAATCTCCATGAAAATCACATATTTGAAGTTTCTTCGCTCCCGTGTCCCCATGAGAGCATCAGCATGGTCAGGACGGCATGCTTGTGGCTCCGCGCCCCCACCCCAGCTGTACCCCACACGCTTTCACCCGGCCTGTCCCTGCGCACGCAGCCCGTGCTCTTACGGTTCGCACAGCGTGTCCTGGCCGCGGCTCGTCTGGGTTCTCGTGCCGAGGTTCGTATTTCGGGAGGCGTCCCCATGGGGCCCTCATTCTTGTGCTGGTGCGTCGTTTGGGTGTGCGTTTGTTCAGCTGGGCCGCTGCGGGGCTGGGTCCGGTCCGGGGCTGTCAGGAATAAAACAGGTGGACATTCCTGGGCCTGCCTTCGTGCGGACGTAGGCGCTCAACTTTCTAGAAGTGGGTTTTGGCTCTTCCGGTAGGCGACTGCGGTCTCCCGCGGTGGGTTTACTTTTCTTCTCCCTTGTGGCGAACGATGTCCAGCCTTGCTGTCGTGTGTCTTCGTGACCCTTCCTTGCTGTCGTGTGTCTTTGGTGACCCTCCTACCCTGTCTGTGCTAGCAGAAGCGCTTGGAACCGGAGACGTCTACGTGTGTGAAAGACGACTGTTTGTGACAGCGTAGGACGTTAAACACATAGGAGTGAGGGGACGAAAGCAGCTCTACCCTGAGGATGCAGCCTCCTGCGGAGGGAGGTGAGGGGAGAGGGGCCATAGCTCGTGCATGGAGGAGAGGGGCTCGGGAGACCCCTGTGCTCCCCCAGTGGAGGTTCACAGACCCTACAATCCCAGGTAAAATTGCAGCAGACTTTTTTTTGTAGAAACTAATTGATGATTCTGAAACCGTATTACAATTCAGAGAAGCTAGAGTGGCCGAGGAGGATGGTCACTGTCCGTCAGCCAAACTGCCAGGAGGCCCCAGTGTGAAGCCTGTGTGGTTTGGGCCCAGGGATGGACAGAGCCACTGGGCAGCGGCAGAAACAAGTCCGGGAACAGAGCCGCACGTGGCGCCTGTGTTTGCACCGAGGCTTCTCTGCAAGTCGGTGGGCCCGCAGGTTCTAAACACCGAGCCCTGACCGGCCAGCTCACACTCTGCACAAAAACGAACCTCAAGTGGATCCTCGATCTAAACGTGAAAGGCCCGCACATATCTCCAGTATGTCCTCCCAGCCTGCGCGTGGCCTTTCTGAGCCGCCGCTGCATCGCCCGTGGGAATTCGCCGTTTGCGGAATGAATGAAACCCGCAGTCGGACGGCAGTACAGGATACGCCCACGGGGACTCAGGGCCTCACCACATGTAGCCGCGGGAGGCTCACCCCTCAGAATGTGCTGGAACGTGTCTCGATCTCCTGGACAAGCCTAAAAGAAATGCGGTGTTTAAATCTACTGAGCAAGCAAATGGAACAGATGAAGTTGTTTTTTGTTTGTTTTTTGCTTTTTTTATGATTTTATTTACTGGAGAGAGAGAAGGGGAGCAGGAATAGAGGGGGAAGCAGGCTCCCTGCTGAGCAGAGAGCGCGATGCGGGGCTCGATCCCAGGACCCTGAGATCATGCATGACCTGAGCTGAAGGCAGACGCTTAACGGAAGGAGCCCCCAGGCACCCCCATATCACAATTTTTTTTTTTTGAAGATTTTATTTATTTGACAAAGATCACAAGTAGGCGGTGGGTGGGTGGGAGCAGACTTCCTGCTGAGCAGGGAGCCTGATGTGGGCCTCGATCCCAGGACCCTGAGATATGACCTGAGTGGAAGGCAGAGGCTTTACCAACTGAGCCCCCCAGGCGGCCCAGGAACGGATGAAGTTAATGTTAATAACATATCCTACTTAACCTAACATATCCAGACTATTTCAAGGTGTTAACAATAGAAAAACCCATTAAGGAGACATTGTACGGACTTTTTTTTTTTCCTTTAAATGAAGCCTTCAGAATCCTGTATTTGTTTCCGGCCATAACACATCTCAGCACAGACTAGCCGCATGTCCAGGCTCGATAGCCACACAGGGTGGGACAGCAGGTGACAGCACAGGAAACCAGCACATGGCACCTCGGGTGGGAAGGCTGTGGTTCCCGTCCTGGCCCCTCTCTGCCCTGCTTCTGTTAGAACGTGTGTCTGCTCAGGACGCCTGGGCCTCCAACCCAAAGTCCCGGACAGGGCCCCTTCCATGTAAGGCCACCTGCCGCCTCAGCAGGTCCCCAAGAAGGAAGACCACGGGTGAGGCAAATGAATGCCTGATCCAGCCCATCCAGGGCCGACGACGTCCTTCCTCTCATGAGCACAGTACGCCTTCCCCGTAGCAAGGTAGATTGAACCTGGTGCCCTGTTATTCGTAGCCACAGACTAAAGTCATACAACACTGAATATTTTATTGACGACCTAGAGAAACTGCCCCAGGATGATGCATCCGGGGAGGGTCAGAAGAACCCAGGGTCCTGAAGCATAAGCAGGGGCTGAATTCTACAAGCTCTTGACTCCCGCGTGTGAGCGCTCTAAGACCAGTTTCCTGAACAGGCCCAAACCGGCTGTGGCCCGAGGCCCGCACTGTCCAACAGCCTCACAGCTTTGTCTACACAGATCTAGGAACCCTGCTTGTGAGCTCATAATATCGGGAGATTGTGGGGAGGGGGGTTCGGGGTAATGAAAATCGTACTTCAAAAGCACGGGACGTTGGTAGCATGAAAATGTGTAATGAGATCCCACAATAAGAGCCCATCCGATCAGGATGGGGATAAAGAGTCAGCTGACAAAGTCCTATTGGAGAGCAATTTGATATTATCTATCAAAATTTAAGATGCAAATACACGCACTCCCAAATTCCATATCTAGGGTTTGAGTGACGTACACACACATTTGGTTGAGTTGTATGTGGAACGTTGGTCGTAGCGTTACTTATAATAACGGGAAGTTTAAGACAACTCAAATGCCCACCAATGGAGAAATAGTTAAATTTGAACAAAATACATGATTTAAATGTAGGGGGTGTTCAGTTAATGTGATCCCTAGTCTAGCCCTAGTGTATCTGCATGTTCACAGTTTAAAAAGACAGTCTATTGAGGGGTGTCTGGGGGACTCAGTCGTTAAGCGTCTGCCTTTGGCTCGAGTCATGATCCTGGGGTCCTGGGGCTGAGCCCTGCGTCGGGCTCCCTGCTAGAGGGGAGTCTGCTTCTCCCTCTGCCTGTTGCTCCCCCTGTTTGTTCTCTCGCTCTCTGTCAAAATCTTAAAGAAGAAGCAATGTCTTGGAGCGCCTGGCTGGCTCAGTCAGTGGAGCCCGAAACTCGATCTCAGGGTGGTGAGTTTGAGCCCCATGTTGGAGGGCAGACATTACTTTAAAAAAAAAGAAGAACCAGTGTCTTCATCTGTACAAGGAAAGGAGCCATCAGTGACCCTGAAAGTACTCAGAGCTTAGTAAGAACGTGCGTGAGCTCTTTAGCGTGGTTGCACGAAGTGGGGCTTGGGTCATTTCACCACCAGCAAAAGGTGTCACGGCTGGGAAGGGCATCCTACTGGCTCTGCACCCAGAGGCACCGTCCGCTTCACGGCCATTCCTGCCTGAAGCGCTCATCGTCCTTGCCTAGAAAATACAAGCACAGATGCCCCTATGACTCCTGGGAAAACACCAGTCCGTGAAAACCGGGCCCCCTTTGTCCTCCTGGGGACATGTTGCTGCTGGTGTCCGTGAGGGTCTGCAGGTTCCAGTGCTTTAAAGGCCGCGGACGCAGTCATGGTAGGGACCACATCACCCTCGTCGAGTTGCCCTCAAGACCCCATTTCTGGTTGGACAAGAAGCATCTCACGTGGCGCATGGGCCATGGCACACCTGGCATGGTTGCTGGAGCCCGACAGGCCACCGTCAAAGAAACAGATACGTGTCCTCCAAGGACTCCTAGTGTGGGCGTCCTTCCCAGCCTTGCGGGTGGGTCCTGGGAGTGAGCGCTTGAAATCAGATCACCAGAGTGTACTGAGGACAACATCTGAGTATTTTCAACGTTAACAGTCTGTATAGACGTGAGAAACCAGGAACTTCGTGGCTCTGGTGTGACGAGGCAAGAGTCCCTTGGAAAGCATCAAGCACGGGGTCTTTCCACGGGTGGTGAAACCCATCCTTGGCGGCTGCGACCCACCCCTTCTGTGCGGCGACCGTGTGCAACCTGGCTATGCTGAGGCGTGTCAGAGAGCAGGTGTTCCGGAAACAATGGTCATGCCTGTTCCAGTGACTCTAGAAAGTCCATTCTCAGGAAGGCTGGGATCGCTGGCGGTTGGCAGCCTCTCCACACAAGCAGGGCAGAAAGGTCTTCCTCTTCCAAATCCCAGAGGAACCGCTCCCCTGTCATACGGTCTGAGACAAACAGCCCTACCCAGGTCTGGCCAAAAAGGCACCACCACCACCATGCCCAGGGCCAGAGCAGCGCCCCCGGAGGCCGTCTGATGCAGAGATGGAAACCGGCCTTGGTCACTCAGGGGCAGGTCAGAAGGCCCGTGATCTGAAGGGGAAGAGAAAAGTGGGGACCCTCAGTGGAAGCAACATGAGGGAGAACACGGTGCGGGATACGTCACGAACCAATCACAATTTTGTATGACTTGGATCCTTTTGAATGTATCAAAAAATTTTTTTTAGGATCTCCTGGGTAGCTCAGTCGGTTAAGCATCCAGCTCCTGATTTCAGCTCAGGTCTTGATCTCAGGGTTGTGAGATTGAACCTCGTGTTGGGATTCTCTGTCTCCCTCTCCCTCTGTCCTCTGCCCCTACTCTCTATTTCTTAAAAAAAAAAAAAAAAAAAAAAAAAAAAAAAGTTTACGGCCCGGAATATAATCCATTTCCATATCTGCTCCGTGCATATTTGGGAAGAATGTGCGTTTGGCTGATGTTGGGCAGAGTGTCTCCTCAACAGCAGAGTCCAGTCAAGGCTGCCGGTGGGGTTGTTTAAACCTTCTCCTTTGTTGATGTCCTACTTGTTCTACCGATCACTGAGAGACAGGTGTGATGATTAATTTCACCTGTCCCCTTGGCTCGGCGATGGTACCCATTGTTTGGTCAAACATCAGTCTAGATGTTGCTGTGGAGGTAATTTTTATTTTATTAAAGATTACCTGGGAGAGAGAAAGAACAATTGCGCAGGGGGAGGGGCAGAGGAAGAGAATCCCAAACAGACTCCCCGCTGAGCGCAGAGCCGGCCATGGGGCTAGGACTCCTGACCCCAAGTGGAAATCGGGAGTCAGACACTTAACTGACTGAGCCGTCCAGGTGCCCCACAGTGGGGGTCATTTTTAGGTGTGATTAACGTTTAAATCCGTGGACTCTGACTGAGACAGATTACCCTCTGCCCTGTGGGGGGCCTCATTCAATCTGTTGAAAGCCTTAGGGGGGAAGGACTGAGCTCTAAGAAAGAAGGAATCATGCCTTCCAATGGCCGGTGGTCTCGAGCCGCACCATCCGCTCTTCCCTGGGTCTCCAGCGTTCCGTGCAGATCTCAGACCTGCCAGCCCCCACAATCGTGTAACACGATTCCTGAAAGTGAATCGTCCTCTGTATCCCTGGAAGCCCTGACTACTACTGGAATAAAGTCCTCTCCAGCTGGGACTCTGGGTTTTTCTGGTTTTCCTTGCAGTTCTACCCATTTCTGCTTCGGGTATTTTGAAGCTCTGTTAACATTTGCATAAATACTTCGGATTGTTACGTCCTTTTGATTTATTTGACACTTTTATGATTATAAAATGACCTTTTTTAAAAAAAAAATCCATGGTAATATTCTTTGTTCTGACACCTGCTTTGATGGAAATACAGCTACTTTTACCTTCTGTTGACTAGTATTAGCATGCTGTATGTCTCAGTTTCCTGTTCTTTTTAACCTATTTGGTCTTTATATTTAAACTGTATTTCTTGGGTGCCTGGGTGGCTCAGTGGGTTAAAGCCTCTGTCTTTGGCTCAGGTCATGATCTCAGGGTCTCTCTGCTCAGTGGGGAGCCTGCTTCCCCCTCTCTGCCTGTCTCTCTGCCTGCTTGTGATCTCTCTGTCAAATAAATAAATAAAATCTTTAAAAAAATAAAAATAAATAAAGTATATTTCTTGTAGCCAGAATATTTTTGGGTTTCTTATCTGACAATCTCTGATTTTTAAATTCAGGTATTTAAACCAGTAACAATTAGTGTGATTTTCAGTACGGTTAACTTGGAGTCCAGCGCCTTGCTGTTTACATGCTAATCACTTCAGTCTACCCTTACCCTCTTCTGCCTTCCTTTGGAGTAACTGAGTATTTTTAATGATTCTCTCCTATTTTCTTGTTGATTTATTAGCGATCACTCTGTTTTGATACTTAGTTTGTTAGCTGTGTTAGGGTTTCTAGTATGCAACTAACCTGTTACAATTTGCCTTCATGTGATGTTATAGGACCCCGTGTGTAAGAGTCTTGCCATAGCATACTTCCATTTCTCCTTTTAGAGCCTATTATTGTCGTGCTGTTTACTTTTACATTTACTGTAAACCCCTCAACACACGGCTGTTGTTTTTCCGTGAGCAAGACCAAAAGCTTAGGATGGCCAGCAGCAGCCTGGGGGGCTACAGGGAGGAGTAGGTCCTCGAGTCCTAAAGGGGCGGTCTAGGCAGTGCATCTTCCATGCCACGAGCTAATCCCGGAAAAACCAGACTGGAAAAGAGACTTGAGAATTATTTGTCACATTGTCGTAGTCTGCTCAGGCTGCTGTAACGAATGGTTGCGAACGGGGTGGCTCTTGTAACCATTCGCTCCTCACAGTGCCGGAGGCTGGAAGTTCAGGCTCAGGGTGCCCACACCAGCAGGTGAGAACCCCTTCCAGGCTGCAGATAGCTGGCTTCCTCCTTCCGTGTCCTCCCATGGTGGGAGGGGCGAGGGAGCTCTTCTGGGGTTCTTTTGTAAGGGAACTAGCCCTCGGTGGCAGCTCCCCCTAATAACCACCTCTCAGAGGCCCCACTTCCTAATATCACCCTGGGGATCAGCTGTGCACTTGTGAGTTGGGGGGGACACGAATATTCAGTCATAACACATGTTATGTTTATCGATGGGTTGGTTTGGGCCACATGCGACACAAATTCATCCAACCATGGGACCTTCTACCTGATGCTGATTCTAGTTAAACCACCTCAAGACTCGATTCGCAGTTCGGGCTTGGAACAGGTAAGATGCAGCCCTGGAGAAAAGATCCTAATCCTGTGCCTGCCCCTGTCGATCAGGACGCTTTGTCAACATCTCTGCATTTCAGGGGACCCCATCTCTTCTGTAAAGAAAAGATACACAGCACAGGGCTTGGGTGTTGCCTAGAGAGGAGAAGAGTGGAAAAGAGAAAGAAGCAGCAGCCCTCGTGCGCTGTGGGTGGGAGTGCAGGCTGGGCAGCTGCCCTGGAGAACTGCGTGGAGCGTCCTCAGAAGGTTGGAAACAGAACTACCCTGCCCTCCAGCAACGGTACGGCTAGGTATTTACCCAAAGGATACAGAAACACTACTTCAGAGGGGTACATGCACCCCAGTGTTTATAGCAGCGTTGCCTACTGCTGCCACACTATGGAGAGAGTCCGGATGTGCGTCAAGTGAGCACGAATGAAGACGATGGGATATATGCGCAGCGGAGTATGACTCGGCCAGCAAAACACGAGACCTTGCCATTTGTGACGATGTGGATGAAGCTAAAGTGTATTATGCTGAGCAAAATAAATCAGAGAAAGACAATTACGGTAGGATTTTATTCACATGTGGAATTTAGGAAACAAAAAATGAGCATCTAGGAAGAAATAAAAAAGAAGGGGAAGCAAACCACAGGAGACTCTTAGCCATACAGAACAAACTGAAGGCTGATGGAGGGAGGTGGGTGGGGGAGGGCTGAGTGGGTGATGGGCATCAAGGACGAACACTTGTGATGAGCACTGGGTGTTGTAGGTAAGTGATGAGAATCGCTGACTTCTACTCCAGAAACCAATATTACACTGTACTGCAACTAACCAGAATTTAAATGAAAATTTGAAGAACAATAGTATACAGGAAGATGTATAATACATGTCATGGCTTGGGCCAATAATCATCACCCTAATTTTTAAAATGGTTAATTCATCAGATATTTGTATAATTTATTGATATTTTATCGGTAGGTGGTTATATTTTACTGTATTATACAGAGTAGCACAGCCAATTATAACACTATATATTATGAATCTATGATACATTAACATTAATTATGGTCTTTTTATTATTTCAACGTATTATTAATAACAAATCAACCTGTCAGTATTACTAATAAATGTCATCAGAACAGTTTTACCAAGTAAAAAATGGATTACACATCTTGTTAATAAATAGGCAAATCTTTATGCCTCAGGCATCGTGCTAAATACAGGACTCGCAATTTCTCCCTCATTTAGGGACCGGCGAAGTCCAGGACGCGTCTGCCGATGTGCACAGGGGCACGAAGAAGCCTCTCCATCCTGCGGGGACACCGCCCGCCCGCAGAGGGCGCTGTCAGTCCTCTCGTTGCCCCCAGAGGGACGGGGGAACCCAGCGCCCCCGCGGCTCCTGGGACTTGTAGTTCCCAGACGTGTGGTGCGCAGGCGCACTGCGGAGTCCGCCTGGGCGCACGGCGGGGGTGGCAGGGGCGGCGCCGGCGGCTGCGGCGGCGCAGCGTGAGTTAACCGGGCGGGGCAGGGGGCGCGGGCCGGAGGGAGTTAGCGGGCCGGGCTGGCGTGGGACCGCGTCTGCGTGGAGGGCCGGGGTGGGAGCCGGTGGCGTCCGTGCGCTGCGCGCCCGGTGCCACCTGCGCCCGCCCTGGGACCGGGCAGCCGCCTTCCTGGCCGGCAGCGCCTGGCGACAGGTGTGCGGGGGTCCCGGCGGGGGTCCGGGCGGGGGTCCGGGCACGGGTCCTCGGCGTTCCCGGGAGGCGGCCGGGACAGTGGGCAAGGTCGCCCAGCGACCAGAACCGTCCCCCGCGGGGAGCCCGCGTGTGAGACCCCGGGGGCGCGCGCTGCTGGGGGTGCGACAGCGGGTCAGGCCGGACTTGAAAGGAAACACCGTGAACCTGTTTGCTCCTGACGGCGGAGCGGAGCTGGGACGCCTGGACGTCGTGGGGAGCCGGGGGTCTCTCCGGGGCCACTCTGCCTGTCCCCGGCCCCCGGGGCAGTGTCTGGGGACGTGGTGGTTGTCGTGCAGGGAAGCGGAGCGCCTGGCACCGAGCCGGGGGGCCGGGGTGCTGTTCGGACCCCGCAGCGCGGGCGGCCCCGCCCCAGAGAATGCCGCGACCCCAGTGTCCACAGCGCCCAGGGGAAGAGACTGCGTTAAGGAGTCGAAGACCCGAGTCAGATCCTGCTCACCGCTCAGCAGAATAACGTTCTCAACGGGTCAGACAGCGCGAAGCAGGGAGCCCCACCCCCAGGGTCCGTGTCCCCTCCTCCCCATTCCCACTGCCCTCAGGGTGTCCAGCGTCCCAGGGACGCTGGAGGGCCGCTCGGGATGGCACACGGCGTCTTGGGGCGGGTGGAATCCCTGATTCCAGGGGATCTCTTCTGGGACTGGGGGTGATACCTGGGAACATGTGTGCTTGTCACACGGGGGGTTCGTGTCATGGCGTGGGTGAGGTCAGGGCGTCGGCGACCACCGTTCTTGGGGGAGACCCTGGCTTACCCTATGGCTTTGGGATGCTCGTGGTATCAAGGGTCTGCTCCACTGATGTCCAGACACAGGGGCCAGGGGAGGGAGGAGGAAGCTGCTGACCAGTCTGCCAGGGTCCCGGCACCAAGCCCTCCAGTCTCTCCCCTTTCTAGGGTGCATTTCATTGCCCTTGTGAGGAAGTCTCGGTGGGGCCACATCCGGCCTTCCCTATGGAGAAAGGAGGAGTTTCTGTGGTTCGAACACGGACAGGGAAAATCCTAAGCCGTGTACCGCAGGCTTGGGTGAAGGAGGGCCCACAAGGAGGAGGGTCTTGGAACTTCAGGAGGGCGGCGGAGGATTGGTCTGGGAAGAGCTGGGGAGGGCTGGGGGACCCGGGCCCCTTGCCGGGAGCTGCAGTCAGAGTCCCCAGAGCGAAGACGGAACCCCACGCACGCAGTGTGGGGGATGGGTGGTAGGGGCGTTCGGTGCCCCGCGTGAAGCTGAGGCGGGGACCAGGAGCCCTGCCTCTCTGGCCGCTGGTGTTTGTCAGTGCCCTGGGCGGCTGGAGCTTAGCACCGCTGCCCGTGCGGCCGACGCAGCGCGAGCCTCCGCTCTCGCATTCTGGAGGCCAGAGTCCAAAGTCAAGGGTCCGCAGAGCCCTGCTCCCTCCAGGGGACCGGGGGAGGACGCTCCCTCCTCCTCTAGCCTCTGAGGATCGCTCTCAACCCTGGGTCTCCCTTGGCTAGGAGCTGTCCCTTGTCTCTGTGTCTGTTGCCGCATGGCCTCGTCCCCGTGTGTCGGTGTCTCCTTCAAGGACACCATCCATCACCGTGTATCAGGGCCCGCTCGACTCCAGGACGACTTAGTCACCACCTCAAATTTCCCGTTTGCAAAGAAGGTCACCTTCCCGGGTACCGGAGGGTCAGGCCTGAGCCCATGGTACAGAGGACCTGACGCGGGGTCGGGCAGTGTTCTCACTGGCAGGTGCCTGCTGGGGCAGAGCACGTGTGTCCTGCTAGATCCTCACCGCGGGTGTGGCCGCCCCCGGGCCCCCGGGCCCCTGCCCCGCCAAGACCAGGCACGCCCAGTGAGTCGGCTGTCGGGGAATTCCTGGTTCATCCTCTCTGCCTCCCCCGTTAGGCTTTCCAGCTTCTGTTCTAGTTTGTCTCAGTTCAAGTTCATAAATGGTTTGTAAGGAAGTTAGCATCACGGATCCTGTCCTGGATAACCAGCTCCTGGCCTTCCTGCAGTCCCCCGAGGTACCATTGGGGTGTGTCCTCCCCAGCTCTCGGTTCCCTTGCTGTCTGTTACACGTGTGTTCCACAGACACCGTCATACATATTTAACTGTTGACGAGCTTTTCTCTTTTTGTCAGGCCTGTTAGTGTCTTTTGTAATAGCTTTATTTAGATCGACCCGCGTACCTTACGGTTCGCCCATTTCAGGTGTGCAGTTCGGGGATGTATAGTCTATGCACAGAGTTGGGCGATCACCGCGTCTGATTCTGGAACATTTCCTTATCCCCCAAGAAACCCGTGAGCCCTTACCTCCCAGCCCTGTTCTCCAGCCCCTGGCAAAAACGAATCTGCTTCCCGTCCGTGGAGGGGCCTGGTGTGGGCGTGTCACACGTGTGGACTCACACCCCGTGGGGCCTTCTGTGTCTGGTCCCCTCCCTGCATGTCGTGGGCTCGGGGTCCGTCCATGCAGCGCCTGTCGGGGCTACGGTTTTTTTTGAGGCTGACTAGCAATCCACTGTGTGGACAGAGCACCCCGTTCATCCGCTGACAGACTTTGGGGTGACTGTGAGTCACGCTGC
This sequence comes from Enhydra lutris kenyoni, assembly GCF_002288905.1. Lineage (NCBI taxonomy): Eukaryota > Metazoa > Chordata > Mammalia > Carnivora > Mustelidae > Enhydra > Enhydra lutris. The sequence goes on along the minus strand of NW_019154170.1, from coordinate 4,515,208 downwards.
CGTGGACGTTTGTGAACAAGTGTGTGTGGACGTGTGTTTCCGTTTCTCTCGGGCCGAGAGCCGGACTGGGATCCCTGGGTGCCGTGTTAACCGCGTTTGACCATTCAAGGAACCACCAGACTGTCTTCCATGGCGGCGGCCCCGTTGTCCGTGTCCACCAGTGGTGCCCGGAGGGTTCCATCTCTCCCCGTCCTCCCCGACCCCTGCTCCTGCCTTTCCGACACTAGTCGTCCTACCGGGGGGGTGTTGGGTCTGTATCTCCCCGATGACTCGCGACCTTGGGCATCTTTCCGTGTGCTGCTCAGTCCTCTGGGTATCGCCCTGGCAGGAGTGTCTTGCCTGGAGCGAGCGCTTTCTTTGGAAGGGACTTGGGGTCTACGGAAGCGGCCAGCAGATGGCACGCGGGGTCCCCTGGGCCTTCCCACAGCTCCCCCTTGGGCAGGCTCTCGGCCCAGCTTCTTCGTTCCTGTGAAGATTCTTGTCTGAAGTCCTTTCTGGGGAGAGGGTGCTATTTGTGTTCAAGGTTTAGTCGTGAATTAATGATTGACTCGGAGGATGTGGCAGAGACGGGACAGAGGCCCCCCGTACCCATCACCGGCTCCCCCCACTGGCCTCTCTCGCAGCGGTGACCAGCAGCCAGTGCGTTGATACAGACCAGGCCCGCCGTGAAGGGTTAACACCACGATGCACTGGTGTGCGGGGGCTGGGCTCGCCGAGGCGTGCGGTTCTCTCCCCGTCCTGGCTGGAGGCCCGAGATCGAGGTGTCGGCAGGGCTGATTTCATTCCAAAGTCTCTCCCCTGCCCTGTGTGTGTCTGTCTGTGTCCCAATCCTCTCTAATTCTGCTTTTTTTAAAAAGGTGTCATTTATTCGTTTTGACAGGGAGAGAGGGAGCACGAGTAGGGGGAGCTGCAGAAGGAGGGGGGAAGCAGGCTCCCCGCTGAGCCAGGAGCCCGGTGCAGGGCTCGATCCCAGGACCCAGGATCACGACCTGAGCTGAAGGCAGAGGCTTGACCCCCTTAGCCACCCAGGCGGACACCAGTTTTATGGGACCAGGGCCCATTCCTAAAGACCTCATTTTGACTTAATTACCTCTTTAAAAGCCATATCTTGAAATACAGTCACCCTCTGAGGCCCTGGGGTTGGGACTTAAAGGTATGAATTTAGAGGGGACGCCGTGTAGCCCCGAACGACAGACACGTGTGTACAGACGTGTGTTGGAGACGTTGCGTGTTTGGTTCTGGACCACCCACGACAGAGCGAGTCACGTGCATTGTTTGGTTTCCCAGCGCATATATGACTTATGTTTACGCTGTCTTGGAGTCCGTCCGTTAGGTGTGCCGTCACGTGATGTCCAAAAATACCACGGACATGCCCCAAGTTAAAAATACCTTATTGCCGGTAGACGCAGGCCGGCAACCGAGCTGTCCGTGAGTCATCATCACTGACCGCAGATCGCCGTAACGACTGCAGTAACGAGCTCGGGAGACCGCCCCCAAGGCATGGGGACAGGAAGCGAACAGCTGCTGTGCGGAGAACGGCCCCCAGGCTTGCTGGGCGCGGGGTTGTCCCAGACCTCTGATGCCCAGCCTGAGGAGGAATCCCACGTTAGGTGTTCTTGCGCCACACGATTAAAAAAAGTCAACCACCCAAGAGATGGACGCTGCTTCTGCTCTGTGAACTAGGGCACAGACTCTCCCCGATTTCCCCAGATGTCCCACCACCGTCTTCCTCGTGGCCCGGGGACCCCATCCAGGGCCCTGCAGGACCTTTGGTGACCTCGCCTTGTCTTCTCGGGCTCCTCCAGTCTGCGGCCGTTTCTCACATTTTCCTTGTCTTTTGTGACCTCAACACTTTGGATGAGCACGGCCCGGTGTTTGCAGGCGGTCCCGTGGGTTGAGTTTGTCCGTGTATTCTCGTGATGACCCTGGGGTCGCGGTTTGTGGGGACGGGGATACCTGATGTCCACGCCGCGTTGCTGGTGACTCCAGCCTTGATTGCCCGGCTTGGTGGGGGAGGGGGCTGGAGTTCTGACCGGTTTTTCGGGTAGTGAGGTTACCCTGTCTTCCCTTTTTTTTTTTTTTAAAGATTTTATTTATTTATTTGACAGAGATCACAAGTAGGCAGAGAGGCAGGCAGATAGAGAGGGAGAAGCAGGCTCCCCGCTGAGCAGAGAGCCCGATGTGGGGCTCGATCCCAGGACCCTGGAATCATGACCTGAGCCGAAGGCAGAAGCTTTAACCCACTGAGCCACCCAGGTGCCCCTACCCTGTCTTCCTTGATCCACAGTGTTTGCTGGAAGCAAGTCACTGAGTCGACCCTCACCGAGGGCGGGGGTTGGAGGGAGGTGAGGCTCCGCCTCCTGGAGGACCGGCATGGACCGGTTCGCATGTGTGTTAAACCAGGTGCTCAGAGGCATGACCAACGTCCTGCCTCTCCTTGGAGTCTCCCCAGTAACGGAGTGTGTGCGGAGTGTGATGGGTCTTGTCTGCAGGGAGGGCTACTGGGGTGTTCCCGGGGTGATTTTCTGCTAATGGGGGGCAGGTGGTTTTTTTGAAGTTTTCATCCAGGAATCCAGATCAAGCCCCTCCCAAGTGTCCAGTAAATGGCCCCCATTCCTTCCTCATGAGTCTGCATGAGAATTTCAACCTTACGTGTGTGTGACGTCACCCAGAGTGGGCAGGCCGCTCACCTGTGGTGGGTGGGCACACAGTGGGGACCACTTCAGGATGTTGTCACTGGGGGCCAGCGCTGGGCACTCAGCACGCTGGAAATAGCCTGTTCAGTCCCCGTGGCAGGGGGCAGGGACCTCCGGGTGGAACTGGGCTCTGTCCCTGACGCAGCGTGGACAAGCGGGGGTTTGTGGCAAGGGAGCAGGAGGGGTCAGCGGATGCGCATTCGCCAAGAGGACACATCGGGGCGGGGGGCTCTGGCCAAACTGAAGTGATGGGGCTGGTGCTGCAGACAGGCTGGGTGACTCCCCCCACCCCCCCACCTGGCTGGGGTTTGGAGAGACCGGCCAGCGCTCCAGGGCGATCGGACACAGGGGCTCTTGCTAAAACTGGGTGATGCAGAACCGAACTCAGAAGCCCAGATGCCACAGCCTGGCTGAAAGGAGGGCTCAGAGTGACCCAGCTTTGTTTGGGCCGTATATATAGCAATAGATGTCAGGGAGAGAGTCAGGGAGCCGGATGGGCTGCGGGAAGGCTGACACGAATCTGAGACGTGCCCGGGGCCTGGGCGCCTGTGGGCGTCAGAACTGAGCCATCCAGAGTTCGAGCCTGGGTGGTCCCTCCGGGTTGAATGGTGTCCCCCGCAGAGTTCCTGTCCCCCGGAACCTTAGGATGTGAGCTTATTTGGAAATAGGATCTTTGCAGATGTTGTTAGTGAAGGTGAGATCATACTGGAGTAGGCGGGCCTAATCCAAGGACTTGGTGTCCTTATAAGAAGAGAGACACAGAACCGAGAGACAGCCGCGTGACCACAGGGGCAGAGACTGCGGGGACGTGGCCACAAGCCCAGGGCCAGCTGGCGTGCCCAGAACCTGAGTAGGCAGGAAGGATCCTCTTCGGGAGCTGTTGGAGGGGCACAGCCCTGAAACCTTGATCCAACTTGTGGTGGTAAGCCTTACAGTGTGTGGTCTTCTCTTTCAGTAGCCCCAGGACACAGACTGCTTTGCAATGGAATGGAATGGGTGCATTTCATAACCTTCCAAGACCTTTGGTCTCCCTGTCCAAGCCTGGGTTAAGAAGCCGTGAAGGCCCATGGTCTCTGTCCTGGCTTCCATTGACCACACTCTGTGCTGGGGGGACACCTGCAGAGATCCCCGGGTCCAGGATTTGGGGGCTGGGGACAGACCTGGGCCTGGGCCTCACATTCTCTTCTCCTCCCACAGCTCTGCGGGCTCTGGAAGCTGCTTTCCCAGGAGAAGAGGATGGCTACTGGGTACCTGTCCCCCAGACCCCAGGTGAGTGGGGACTTCCTCCGGCCCTGACGATGTCCTTGGTGTCCAGGGGAAGTGCTCCTACTGGATCTGCATGTCTTGCTACGTGGGAAGCGAGGGAGCACTGCCCATGAGCCTCTGGGTCCCTCCGTGTCATGGCAGGGGTCAAGGTCCCTTCCTTTCTAAGGCTGGATCAGCCTTTTAGAGCCTGGGGACAGCTGCATTTGATGGGAAGCCGCCTTCTAGGGCACGAGCATCAGGAGAGAGAGAGATGGGGAACGGAGGCCACCATCGGCTGGGACAGCACATCTGTGGGGAGCGGTAGGCAGGGTCCCTGTCCCCTAAGTCACAGCTTTGGGAACGTGATCAGTGTCTGCATCAGAAATACAGAGCGGACTGGCCACTCGGGTTCAGGTGGTCCCTCAGAGAACAAGCCCTTTCCTGTGGACGTTTGTGAGTGACCCTGATGTCCAGTCAGTATCTGTGACGTTGTCCAGTTGGGGCCCCCGGGGAGAAGCCCTCAGTCTGCTCTGGCGCCCCACATCGAGGCCCCGGTCACCGCAGGCACACGTGCTTTCAAGCCAGCCCAGCTGCCCTTGAGGCGGACAGAGTCCCTGGGGACACTGTGAGGTTTCAGCTTGGAGCCGGTGCCGGCCCCAGGATCTGTGAGGTCAGGGCCGCAGACAGCCAGCGGCTTGTCCCTTGGTAGCAGCAAAGCGGAGATGCCCCAGGGCCGGACAGTGGCCCTTCTTGTCTTGTCTCCACGTGCACGTGAACGGAGCCGCTCAGACCTGGGTGGTCAGGCTGGGCGGTCCTGGTCTGTCCAGGCCACGCGGGATCATAAACCCCTTAGCAGCTCAGACCTGCGTCTTTAAAACCCCAATGGTACTTCTCCAGCTGGGATCGCCTCTCTTTCCACGTTGCTCTCCCATAGATATAAGTCATAAAAATCACAAGTCACGGAGACTTGTTTTTAGTATTTAAAGAGCTTCCATTTTAACCTCACCAGGCAGCAAAAAGCAAAGAACCTGTGTCCCACGGAGACCTTTTCCCGTCTTCCCTGCCTGAGGTGATCCATTGTGGAATTACAATAAATAATTATGTATATTTTTATTTATCATAACTTAAAATAAATAATATTTATTTATTATAAATATATTTAATAGGGGCACCTGGGTGGCTCAGTGGGTTAAACCTCTGCCTTCGGCTTGGGTCATGATCTCAGGGTCCTGGGATCGAGCCCCGCATCGGGCTCTCTGTTCCTCGGGGAGCCTGCTTCCTCCTCTCTCTCTCTCTGCCTGCCTTTTTGCCTACTTGTGATCTCTGTCAAATAAATGAATAAAATCTTTAAAAAAACAAATATATTTAAAAACTAGGAAGTGATATTTCACACTCATTTTTAATTGTACACCCGTACGTATTAGCCACAAAGTTTGAAGCCATTAAAACCGTTTCCCGGGCACCTGGGTGGCTCAGTGGGTTAAAGCCTCTGCCTTTGGCTCAGGTCATGGTCTCAGGGTCCTGGGATCGAGCCCCGCATCGGGCTCTCTGCTCAGCGGGGAGCCTGCTTCCCCCTCTCTCTCTGCCTGCCTCTCTGCCTGCTTGTGATCTCTGTCTGTCAAATAAATAATTAAAATCTTAAAAAAAAAACCTGTTTCCCTTTTTATTTAATCGCAGATTGACTCAAAGCCTTGCACTGAGTTCAGCAGGTGCAGGCTTAACCCGAGAGCCGCCTGGGAAGGGACAGCGGGAATGTCGGCGGCGCCCTGGGGAGGCTGCAGCAGCAGCCACTGGCCTGGAAAAGGCCTGTTTTTTCCTACTTGACCTAAAATTTTTGAAAAAGATTTTATTTATTGGAGAGAGCAGAGTGCACGCAGAGCAGGAGCAGAGGGAGAGGGAGACGATCTCCAGCAGACCTCACTCGGAGCGGGGAAGCCCAGTGTGGTACTCGATCCTGGGTTTTGATCCCACGATCCGGGGTTTGTGACCTGAGCGGACATCAAGAGCTGCACACTTGACCCACTGAGCCTCCCGGGAGCCCCCACTTTATCTAACTTTTGTGGTCCTGTGTCCTGACTTCCTTCTTCTGGGTGGAAGAAACAGAAACATTTAACACTGGGGTACCCAGGTGGCTCAGTCCGTCAAGTGTCCAGCTCGTGCCTTCCGCTCAGGTCATGATCCCAGAGTCGTGGGATCAAGGATGGAGCCTGGTGTGGGGTCTCCCTGCTCAGCGGGGAGCCTGCTTCCCCTCTTCCTGCTGCTCCCCCTGCCTGTGGTCTCTCTCTCTGTCTCTGACAAATAAATAAAAAATCTTAAAAACAAGAACGACCGATGGGCCACAGGTTCCAGTCCTGCCCGTGCACTGACGGAGTCTGACTCTGGGCTGCCGCCCGCTCCAGGTGGGCCGCCTCCCTCTGCGCGGTGGCTGCGTACGCAGTGCAGGGGCCGTTCTTGAGCGGAACTGCTGTGCTGTTTCAGGAGTCGCTGTCCTGGGAAGATGTGGCCGTGGACTTCTCCCGCGAGGAGTGGGCGATGCTGGGTTCTGCGCAGAGACGGCTCTACAGAGAGGTGATGCTGGACACCTGCGCCCACTTGGCTACCCTGGGTGAGACCGCAGCACGAGTTCTCCCACGGCTTTGTGCACGCTCGCTCCACGTCCGGGCTGTGTGGGGAGGGGGTTGGGAAGCAGGGTTTGTAGGGTGCACACCGCAGCGGTGGCTCCTGTGCCCGTGGGGCTCATGGTGTGCCGGTCTCTTCTGCACAGAGAATGGCCGCATTTCTCTGGTGTAGGACCGTCCACGCTGCTGAGACGCACTGGGCCCCTTAGGCAGAGATAACATCCCGAGTCCTCTTGGCTACAGTCATCATTAAAAAATTTCTTTGTGGTAAAATTACGTAGAACGTAAGATCTGCCTTCTTAGTCCATTTTCAGGTATACAGTTCAGTGGCAGTAATTATACTCCGGACGTTGTATAACCGTCAGCGCCCTTTCCAGAACCTTTTCCTCACCTCAGCGAGAAGCCCCATACTCACTAGGCAGTGACCACCCACCCCTACCCCAGCCCCCCTCTCCCACCCTCTCCTCTCTGTCTCTGTGGCCGGGACTCCTCTGGAGACCTTCTGGGAGTGGGGACCTGCGGGGATGTGTCCTCCTGGGTCTGGCTCCTCTCACTTGAGCCCCGTGTCCTCGGGGTCCCTCCACATCGTGGCAGGGGTCAGGGTCCCTTCCTGAGGCTGGACTGTGTTCCCACGTGGGGACGGACCATATTTTATTTATCTGCTTGTCCATAGATGGACACTTGGGTTGTTTCGACTTTTCGGCCACCGTGAACGTGGGTGGGCAAATAGCGCCTCAATTCCCTGCGTTCAGCTCCCTGGGGTCCATACCCAGGAGCGGAATTTCTGGGTCAGGTGGTGATTCTATGTTTACTTCCTCGAGGACCCTCTAGCTATTTTCCACAGCACCGTCCAACAGGCCAAGTGCAGGGATTCCGATTTCTCCACATGCTTTCTGAGACTTACTTTCTCCTTTTGCTTTTTATTTTTTATTTTTTAAGATTTTATTTATTTATTTATTTGACAGACAGAGATCACAAGTAGGCAGAGAGGCAGGCAGAGAGAGAGGAGGAAGCAGGCTCCCCTCTGAGCAGAGAGCCTGACGTGAGCCTTGATCCCAGGACTCCGGAATCATGACCTGAGCTGAAGGCAGAGGCTTTAACCCACTGAGCCACCCAGGCGCCCTGCTTTTGCTTTTTAAAATAATCGTACCCGTCCCCCTAGGTGCGAAGTGGTGTCTTCCTGTGGTTTTGATTTGCATTTCCCTCATGGCTGAGGATGTCGACCATCTTTTCATGTGCTTGCTGGCCGCTTGTAGATCTTTCTCAGGGAAATATAACAGCCACAGCTTTTTAATTAGGAAAATAAGATCTCCAGCTGGGTCAACATGTCACCTCTCCAGTGTAGTCTTGTCTCTCGCAGGAGCGTTGAAGAACCAGAGTTCCGACACAGGCGTTGACGATGGCGACGGCACACTTTCCCCAGCACAAGCCTCTCAGGCCACCAGTCCTTCCCCAGGGGTGGGGTGTCCACTCTTTCTACCAGTGGTGCCTTTCCACTGGGAACCAGGAGAAGCTGTGTGGATGGGGGCACGAGGAACTCCCCAAACCTCCTGTTCAGGTAAGAGCCAGGCAGGTACGTGCCATTGACTAGGGGTGACATCTTGGGGACTGTCAGAGATCTCTCCACAGAGGCCTGGACTCTGTCAGGAGAAGATTGAGGTCTTTGCTTGCATTTTCTCAGATGCCTTCGGTTCATCTCCAGCAACCTTGCCCTGTGCACTAGCTTCTGCCTCCCGCTGTGGGTGCGGAGAGGAGACAGCCCAGTTCTGTCGTGAAGCTCTACCACCTGTGTTTCTCGTTACGCCTCTTCCCTCTCTGCTTTCTTGAGGATTCTTTCCCTCTGCCGTTCCCCTTCTCCCTCCTTTGGAGAGCCATTCCTTCGATATGTACATTTTTCTCCCGTTTTTCATCATTGTCCTGCTTCTTACCCTGCTTTCTGTCCTTAGGATCTTCTCCTGTTTTCCCCGTTGAGTGCTGATATTTGAACATGAATTCACATGTGCCTTGCATATGTTGGAAGTACGTTTGTCCCACAGTTATTAAGTCAGACTTTCCTCCCCCTCCCCACCTCAATTTATTTCAGATTTGGAGACTAGTCTGAAAAGCCAAGATTCGGTTTATAAGAAGGTGGTTTTGGAGGAAGAACCAGCCGGTGGCACGGATGCCAGAAAGCTCCCCAGAGAAGACTGGGAATGTGGTCAACTTGAGAAGAACCACGAAGACTCCTGCAGGCTTCTGAGGCAAATGGCGTACGCCCAGGCGGAGGCATTTGCTCCAAAGGAGGCCACTGCCTGGCACGCATTTGGGGAAACCTGTAGCACGGACTCAGACCGTGCTTTGTCACAAGGAGGTTTTAGAGGAGGACGTTTCCATGACTGTGATCTTGATATTGAGAGTCTGGTAGCCGATCCATTTTTAAAACACCATCGGGTGGGGTATTCAGACCAGAGGCCGTGTGAAGGCAAGGAATACGGAAAAGACATCAGCCCAGACGGTCCCCTTGGTCAGCACGAAAGGATGGGAACTTGTGTGTACCCAGAAAGTGGGGAGTCATTTAATCATAGTATGGCTCTTATGACCCACAACGCGGCGGGGAAACCCTATGAATGCTACCACTGCGGGAAAATGTTTAATCGGAGGCATTCCCTGAGTGAGCATCAGAGAATACATACTGGGGAGAGACCCTATGAGTGTCAGGAATGTGGGAGAGCCTTTACGCACAGCTCAACCCTCACGCGGCACCTGAGAACTCATACTGGAGAGAAGCCCTACGCGTGCAGTGACTGTGGGAAAGCCTTCAACAGGATTTCGTCTCTTACCCAGCACCAGAGGATTCACACAGGGGAGAAGCCTTACAAATGCAAGGACTGTGGAAAGTCCTTCTGCCAGAGTTCTTACCTGATCTTGCACAAGAGAACGCATACTGGAGAGAAGCCCTACGAGTGTAACGAGTGTGGAAAGGCCTTCAGTGATCGCTCCTCGCTCAACCAACACGAGCGAACTCACACCGGGGAGAACCCCTATGAATGTAATCAGTGTGGGAGAGCCTTCAGCCAGAGGTCTTCCCTCGTTAGGCACCAGAGAACTCACACTGGAGAGAAACCGTACAGCTGTCCTGAGTGTGGGAAAGCCTTCAGCCAGAGCTCCTCCCTCATCACCCACCAGAAAACTCACACTAGTCAGAAAACCTACAAAATAATTGACTGCGGAAAAGCTTTCTATCAGAGCAGCCACCTTCTTGGATTTTAGAGAACGCTTGCTGCTCTGTGAAGTGACTCGTAGCCGTCCACTATGGAAGGGGGTTGGGTTTTGCCCGTCTGATGTTCTCCTTGGAAAGAAGTAGGCGTAGGCCACATTCTTGAGGAGAAGCAGGGAGGTCCGGATCTGAGAAGGGACCTTCTACTGGGGAAAATTAACACTGAGCCGCGCCCGGTGCCTGACGTTTTGGAGAAGACTGACGCACGGGAATGCTAACAGGCAGTGCGGTTTGACTGTGGATCGTCGCATTGATTCAGTCGTTGAAACTAAAGACACTCTGTTTCAGCCTTTTGTTTGAAAATTCAGTATTTTTGTTTCAGTGGTCTGTTTCAGTATTTTATGTAGTCATCCTGCCCCTGTTGGCCCCGCAGCCCGGTCCTCCCTTGTTTCGTGCCTTGCTACGGCAAAGCAGAATGTGTGCTAACACAGAAAGAGCTTCGGGTGCGAAGTGGAAAATGAAGAGTGCAGAATGGTGTGTGCGATTCTGTGCAGGGAAGTCAAGATGTGTGTGCGAGGGCACAGAGGCCGGACAGGGATGCGGAGGAATGAGCAGAATTTGTCTGTCGGAATTACCCGATCGTGTGTGATTTTTCTACCTTCTGCCCTTTCGTTTGGTAGGGCTGCAACGGGCTTGACAGTCAGTAGAAATCAGACGACCCCGAGGGATATCAAGTTTCTTGGACCCGTCAGGGAGGACCGTGGCCATCATGAGGGGATGGATGCAGTGTAGTAGGTCCTGGGACAGGGGAAGTGGAGCAGCCTGGGGTGGCCTGGGAGCGGTCCCCGCCGTGAGGCAGACCTGCCAGAGTGGAGACCACGAGCTCTGGTGTGCGTCAGTGTCAACGTTCACTGGTCGCTTGCTTGCTCTGTTTCCAGCCTCACTCTAGCGCTTACACGTGGTTCCTCGTTTAATCTGAGCAAGGCCGTGAGATGGGAGATGTTCACGTCCCTACGTGACAGAAGGGGAAACAGAAATAAGGTAACTTGTCCAAAGTCAGATGACTAGAACGTGGCAGAGCCAGGATCTGAACTTGAACAACCTGAGCAAGGTGTGTGCCACATTTGGGCGCAGGGGCGTGGGCTGTGTTTTCTAAATTCTACCCTGGGAACCCCCTGACTTCCATCTGAATCTTCCCTCTCTGGGGAGCTGGTGAGGATGGTTGGGTTCCAGCTAAGTGAAACCCCATCACAGTGGCCTTGTTGCCTTTCTCCACAGTGGAGATCCCTCATCTGGAATCCGTGTAGAGCCTACTGGGACGATGGGTGTTTCTTGAAGGGATCTGTGGACGGTCTTGAGCCAGACACGGAACGTGTGCTGGGGCACAATGTGTCATCTGGGGCAGCGTCTCACTTTCCTCCCATTCTGAGGACTGGCGGATGGGGTGTCCCGAGTGCACTGTTTTTCGGTCTCGATCCCTCGCTGCCTCCAACAATTATTTGTAGAGAACCTGAACTCCTTGTGCCAGGTGGCCGTGTGTAAGAAAGACGAGGTGTCTGCCCTCCCTGCACATATGCCCCCGTAAGGTGGAAGCAGGGTGGCCTCGTGGGTTGTGACATGTGCAGTCACCCAAGTGTGTCTCTCAGAAAGGTTCTGCAGTTGGTTGGATACTCTGCTGTATCCGTCTTGATAGTCTTAATAACTTTGAACAGAGGATCCCCTCCCCCGCTACGTTTTTATTTTGCAGCGAGCCTGGCCCACTGTGTAGCCAGGCCCGGGATGGAGCGAGGGGCCAGGATGCGCATGAAACAGCTGACTACACACTCTACTTAAATCATTACGGATTTTGGTAGTGATCTGGGGGACTTAGGATGCTGCTGTGATAGAGGATACGAGAGGGACCAACCCCAGGGCCTTCTGAGAACCTGACACTTGGTTGGAGATGTGAGTCTGGAGCATCCAACGGCAGTAATTTAACCAGAGGCAAGCTGAAGTTTAGCTTTGTTGTCATGTATTTAACAATATACGTATTTACAAGGGTGTCTGGCCGGCTCGGTCAGTAGAACGTGCAACTCTTGATCTCAGAGTCGTGAGTTCAAGCCCCACGTTGGGCATGGAGGCTACTTAAAAATATATTTACAATGTTCGTTTTGATTTCTCGGACTCAAAAGTATTTTGAGAGAGAGTATATGTTTTTTTAAACTTTTGGGTGTTTCAATACCCTTCTCCATCTTCTTAAAAACAAATTCTTTTTCTTGTCTGATTGCACTGGCTCAGTGCTTTAGTACAGGGCTGAACAGGAGTGTTGAGAACAGACCTCCTTGCTTTGTTGCAGATCGTAGGGAAAAGCGTCCGGTCTTTCACCTTGGAGTGCAATGTTTTCTGTGGGCTTCCTGTAAATTTCACCATCTTTATTCAGTTTCTGCTTTCATCGTGCTGTGGTCTGAGAAAACTGGTGGGATTTAGTACAGTTTAGCGGTAGATACACAAGTGTTCAGAAAGTTACTCACTGCATGTTCTGTGGAAATGTTGCAGGACAGTTTCAAACCCCTCCTCTTCTCCTGGGGTTGGGATTCTCATTAACACACGCTCTTGGGAGGACTGAAAACCAGGCCTCCTAACGTTTCACAGAAGGATGCTTATGTGGGCCGAACTTCTCGCCAGAATATCATCTGTTTACAAAGTGCTACATTTCAAACCCCAAGACGATGTTCTCTGAAAACCTGCTGGGTCACTCCACGCTGGGCAGGTTGTAGGAGCAGAGTCAGGTTGAAGGAGCACCTGGAAAGTTGAGCACTGTCTCAGGAAAAATGAGGTTGGCAAGAGGCGTTCTTGGTGCCGTGACCAGAGCCGTTTTCCTCTGGTTCGGACCCACAGTGTGAGCTTCCTGCCACGGCTCTAACAAATCACACATTCAGTGACTTAAAACAGCCGATTTCTTTAAAAGTTCTGGAGGTCAGAGGTCCAAAACCAAAGTGCTGGTGAGGCTATGTTCTTTTCGGAGAGCCTAATGGAGAATGTGTTCCCTTATCTTTTCTGGTCTCTCGAAGCCACTCAAATTCCTTGCCTCCACCATCCCCCTCCGTCCTCCCTGCCAGGAGCGTGGCGTCTGCCCATCTCTGAGGACCTCCGCCCTCTGCCTCCCTCTTGTGAGGCCCTTGTGAGGACCCTGGTGCCCCAGGGAACACAGGATCATCCTCACCTTGGAGCGTTAATCACTTCGCAAAGTCCCTTTTGCCACAGGAGGTGGCGTATTCCGGTCCCGTGATTAGGGCGTGTGCCGCCCGCCACACCTTTCCCACTTTGCTTTATGATGTGGGGTTGAAATCCTGCGAACTGGGTCTGCTGTGTAGACTCCCCTGACAGTAGAACCTGCTCACCAAAGAGGCTGCCCGAGGGAGACGGGGTCTTGCTCCTTCCTGTCCCTGTCACTGCTGGCAGCTTTGAGACCTCGATCTGTGAATCACAGCCTACCTTGACACACTTCTTTCCCTGGGGGTTACTATAGTTTTTTCCTTTTTCTCTGGTTGCAGTGAACGTTTTGCAAGAATTCATAGACAAGCTTCATTTTTCACCTTAATAAACGAAATGACATGTCCTTTATTATTTTTTTAAAAATTTTATTTTTTTAAAAAGGTTTTATTTATTTATTTGACAGAGATCACAGCAGGAAGAGAGGCAGAGAGAGAGGAAGGGAAGCAGGCTACCTGCTGAGCAGAGAGCCCTATGCAGGGCTCGATCCCAGGACCCTGAGATCCTGACCTGAGCCAGGGCAGAGGCTCAGCCGACTTAGCCCCCGCGCCCCCGCACGTCCTCCGTGAGGGCTGCTTACGGGACGTTTATCTGAACACAGGGCCGGCGGACCGGGGAGCTGGAGGTCCAATCCCGGACCCAGTCCTAGGGCAGACTTCTGAATCTGGTGGTTTTATGGAAGCTTAGGATTCGTTATTAATCCATATTAAGCAAAAAAAAGTATATCATCATTTTCAATAGTTTATTAAATTCATTCCATAAATCTTTTTAAAAACATTGTTCGTGAAGGAAGAGGCGACGCCGGAATCTGGACGCGGCGCGAGCGGCCGGAGCGCCTTGGCTGTCCGGCCCCAGCCGTTAAGGATATTAAGGGTTTTCAGGTCCGTCCCAGGGCGTCCCACAAACTACTTCGCCGTTTCTCAGTGAAAACAGGAATTCCGTTGCCTTCGGGACACCGGGCACTTCATACTGCAAAGCCCCCGGGGACGCATCAGATCCCGCTCCGGCCCGCAGAGCGCGCCCCGGCGGACTTCAGGGCTGCTCCGCCCCAACCCTTCCGGGCCCGGGGCCAGGGGCCAGGGACCCGGTTTGCGACCTCCAGCGGGGGGTCGGGCAGGGGCGGGGCCTCCGGGTCAAAGGTCGCCGCAGCCCCCGCGCTCCCCGACCTCCCACGCGGTGACGTCACTGTGGCGGGTCTTTGTTCTTAAACAAAGAGCGCGGGGCCACGGTGACCTCGACCCCAGGCCTTCCGGTCCCGTCCGTTCTCGTCCCGGCTCCGACAAGGGGCGCTCCGCGGGGACACTGAGTCGGTACCGCCCGGCCCAGCAGAAGGACGCGGGCCGAGCGCCGAGGGGCGAGGAGACGCCGGACCCGCCGCGCCGGGATCGGGTTCCGCGGGGAGCGCGCGTCCGGAGCGGGCGGGTCAGGCGTGTGTGTCCGGGCTGCGTGTCACTCAGGCGCAGAGGCGTGGTCTTGGAGAACTGTCCAATCAGGATGACAGGGGCGGTTCTCGGAGAACAATCCGGGGCTCCTGGGTGGTTCCCGGAGAGCTAGCCAATCAAGGGCTTGGGTCCGGAGCCCTGCCCAATCAGGGGCCCCAGAGGCGGTCTCGGAAAACTATCCAGTCAGAGGCCCGGGGAGAGGGAGGTCCCCGAGCACCGTCCAATCAGGCGCGGGGGCGGGCGCGCTGGCGGCCGCGTGGACGTGGCTCTGGGCCGGCCAGGGCGCTCCAGAGCACCTGCCCCGCGCGGCCCCAGGTGTCCCGGGCGCGCCGCTCTCACCTGCCCGGCCCGCGGGCAGGACGCCCGGAAGCTCGGATCCGGGCTGGAGATGGTGAGTGAGCGCGGCTCGGGCCGAGACCGGGAGGGTCTGGCTCCAACCGGCCAGAACCGGCTTTCTGCGGCCGCGGGCCTGGGGGTCCCCGCTCCCGGGGTCCCGACCCCAGCCTCCCCCCTCGGCTGGGGCCTCGGGGACTCAGTCCCGGGCCGGCCTCTCCGCGAGGACAGCCTCGGGGCGTGGGGGGCGGGCGAGGAGCGCGCGGAGACCTGCAGGGGCCCTGGGCTCGGGGGACCCCCTCGCAGGCCCTCGGCCCCAGGGGACCTCGGTTCTCGCTCCCGGAACCAGAGTCCGGCTGGACGCTGCGCCCAGGGCCTTGGCGGCCTCCTGCACGGCCCGCGCGGTGGGTGGGCGGCGCCCTTGGTCTGGGGGACACTTCGGGGACGCCGGGGCGAGACGCCGAGGACGGATGACCCCGCGGATGCGAGACCCCGCGGACGGGAGACCCCGCGGACGCGCGTCCGGCTGCGCCCCCTCGAGAAGCTCACTGAGCGCGGCCTCGGGGGTGCGGAGCCGGCCCGCGCGTCTAGCGAACGGCTGTTCCCGGTGGCGAGGATTTCCGAGAACTGAGGAAAGGTCTTTAATGCCGTGTGTGAGACGTTTTCACAGCGTCCCCGCGCGGAGCGAGTTTCCGGGGTCCCCCGAGTAGCGGCGCCTACGGCCCGGGGCCCACCCGGGAAAGCCCCCTGGGGACGAGGACGACGCAGAGAGCGCGCGTCCCTCCCGACGCGGCCGCGGGCGAGTGGACCCTTGCCCCGAGCGCGCGGGGTCGGTCCTGGGTGGCCAGAGCCGGGGGGCGGGGCGGGGGTGGCCGTCGATGGCCGAGTGGCCAGTGTGTTCTCCGCCGCGACGTGGGGACTCGTGACGTCGGGCAGCCCGGTCCGCTCTCCTCGGCGACACCCGGCTTCAGGCGTCGCTGCACTGGCTGGTGGCCGTGGAGGAGTTTTCTGGAAGACCGCAGGTCCGGCTTGGGGGGTTGCTGTCTTAGTAACAGTCAGCGCCCCCCCCCCCAAGAATGTGTGCCTTCTCTGCGTTTGTTTCCTTGTGCGCGTTACTCTCAGTGTTTTCAGATTTTTCCTTTTGGTTCTTCCGTAGCCTTCATTTTACTTATTTAATACTAATGGAGTTTGGTTTGTACCATGGAACATGTTAGCTTCTTAAAAATGGTTTCCCAACTTACTGTTGCTGTTCATTAGGTCAGGAAGGGGGATCTGGGTGGCTCCCTTTGGCTTGCGCTCCCAGGGTCCTGAGGTCAGAGCCTGCTTCTCCCTCTCCCTCTGCCTCTCCCCGGCTTGTGCGCTCTCAGTCAAATAAATAAATAATTTATTTATTAAAATTTTTTTTCAATTTATGTAGAATAAATTGAAATAAAAATTTATTTTAAAAGATTCAGTAATAAAATTGGGTTTATCCTAAGGTTTTATCCTGAATTCTTGCTAAAGATCTACTCTGTGACATCATCCTGTATATACAGTTTTCAGAATTAGGCACAAAGGCAGGTGTTTCTGGTACTGTGCCTTCGTTATTTCCTGCTGGTGCTGATCGGATCTCTAGGATAATGTCGTCTAACACTGAGGTGCTGGGCAAACCTGATTTCTCCCAAATTGTTTTCGGGGAAACCGTGAGCTTCGTACCATTTATACAGTTTTTGTTCCGTTTCCTTGGTTTTCCTTTATCAGTTATGTGTGTTAACTACCATTGTTTCCCAATGGTAAGATTTTTTTGTGTATGACTGTTGAATTTTATGAAACATGTTTTTGGCAACTCTTAGAATGATTACAGGTTAATCATATAAATTGATTTCAGTGTTTTCTATTTTATAATAAAGCGTCACCACAGGAACATGCTTATGACCTCGGTACGATTGACACCTTGCAAAGCAATCCTCCGTGAGATGAAGTCTGACCCTGGATGCAGACCTTTCACACCAGAAACCCCACTTGACGTGATGCCCGGGGCAGGGCCCGTCCCTCTCGGGAGGTAGCCGGCGTGTGGAGTCCGGAGGGGCTGATCTGCGTGTTTGTAGTTCTGCCTGTGCACTTCCCTGCACGCGGGTGTGTTGTTACATCTGTGCACTCGCGTGGTTTTCTGAGCACTTAGGCACCCATTTGCATGCGACCTACACGGCTACTTTGTGCTCTCCTTTACTCGGCCCTGTGGTTGGCCACTTGTCAGCAACAACACGGACGAATAAACGCACAAACACACACGTAGGTATATACAGACCCCCCGGTGCCTTCACTGGGGCACATTTTCCATAGTACTTATGTTTGATTTCCTTATTTATTTTCCTCCAAGAGAATTTAAATCCACAGGATTCAGAACCTTTGTTGTGTTCAGTGCCGGTACGAGGACCTGTGTGACTGTAGCCTGAATGCATTTTGGTCCACGAAAGAGCTAGAAGTCAGACCCTCAAACAGAGCAGTCCTGCGTGAGACGCACGGCTTTGCTGGGAGCAGGAGTGCGAGGGTGTAAGTGGACAAGGGCTCTCCACAGTGCCCTGCAGACATCCGCGTCTCTTTTTACCACCGCGGGGGACGCCATCACAATAGCAAAACCACCGTAAGGTGTGGGTCCAAGCGCGGGTGTTCGAGGACTGTGTTGTGCGTTCCCTCTGCTCTGAACCGGTGTGCGTATCTGCTTTGCAGAATCCCTAAGCATACATAAACTAATGTGCACAAAGCTTGTTTGCAAAGTCTTGCATATTTTGGGTTCTCAGTGCGCATTTTTAATACAGATTTTACTTATTTATTTGGCAGACAGCACAAGCCCCAGGCGCCCCCTCAATGCACATTTAAAAAATTAATATTGTGATCAAGTATTTGATGGTTTCGAGCTGGGTGTGTTGGGCGTCCCTGTCTCCTCCATCTGTGGGGGTTGCTAGAACAAAAATGCTGCAGATTTGGTGTCTGGTGAGGCCCTTCTTCCTGGTTCACGGACAGCGGTCTTCTCACTGTGCCTTCATGTGGCGGCCGGAGCGAGGTCGCCCTCATGAGGGCACTCGTCCCATTCATGAGGGCTGCACCCTCGTGACCTGATCCCCTCCCAGAGGCCCCACCTCCCAGTCCCGTCACATTGAAGTTAGCATTTAACATGAATTTCGGGGGACACAGAAACATTCAGTCTCGAACAGTCGAACGAACAGTTCGACAGTCTTGAACACCTTTTAGTTCAGAGGTGCGTGAGGAGGACTCTCGGGACCCAGCATGGAGTTGTGTTCATGGCTCTGATTATGATAGCGCAAGGGTGCAGAGCACAGTCAGCAGACGGGAAATGCCCTGAGGAGACCAGGGGCAGAGCTCCAAGGGTCCCCTCCGGTGGCATCATGCGGGCTATGCTGAGTTCTCCCGGCAGCTGGGCATGACGGCACGTGGGCAGTGTTCTACGAGGGAAGCTAATGAGAGACTCAGTTAGCACGTCTTCTAATGGGGGCTGGTCCTGGAAAGCCCCTCTGCCCAGCACGGACCAGGATTCCAGACTCCCAGAAGGAAAGCTGGTCTTCAGCACAAGACGTGGTTTGCAGAAAAAGACACAAGCGGCCTCACCTAGCAGCGTGGCCCCTTCCCAAAAGCACGTCCCTGTGAACCAGCCAAGGGCCAACCTTGGAAGCGGGACGTCGTAAGGATAAGGACCCTCAGACCTGTTCAGGTGTCACTTCTGAACAGCCCTGTGCCTTTGGCCCTTGGACAAGACCTTACAGCAACATCATCACCCGTAGTGCCCTTTGTAGCTGGGTGAGACCAAGCTACGTATTGATTTTGGTTGTACCGTTAAGGGGGTCCTGGACTTGCCCCATTCAATAAATCCCATTAACCAGAAAGGTGAAGGTCTTAGAATGTTAGGGGGCCTTGTCACAGTTTCTGTCTTTCATTGGTGTCCGTTCCCATAGGGCACAGCTCTGGCTGGCCGTTGCGGCCGACCCGAGCGTCTCCCAGGGGTAAGTTGGTGTCCTGGTGGGATGTGCATGAGGCAGCCCGGTCAGCAGGCCCCCACGGTGGCCGATTTTAAGTAATTCAGTCTGGTGCTCGCTCGGAGGGACTGCCTGTGGCCGTCAGCGTCAGACACTTTGGTGCCCACGTCACTCGTTTGCCCACCTCGCCAGTGTGGATGGCGTCGGGGGGTGACGTGCGCGGAAGGAAGCAGACTGGGGGGCTTGATTTCGGACGGTCTCATCGGAGAACGAGGCCCTCCTCGCTGGCCACTGGGAGAGACCCAGCTGGACCACCCCGACGTTTTCATCACCCAGGGCCTCAGCCAAGCGTCCTAACTCCGCCGTCTTCCCAGAGTCGGAGTCCCGTTCCCGGACGGTGTGCGCTTAGGCGGAAGCAGCCCACTGTGGGCCCCGTGGGGCGTGAGCTACAGTCAAGTTCAGGCAGTTGGGGATCCGCGCTCCCCGGGTCACCAGGGGCCTTTCTTAGCAGCAGCAAAGCCCAGACACCGCACGGTCAGAAAGTTGCGTTCCGCGTTGTGTTCCAGGCCCCTGCTGTCCCGTGTCTGCGTCCACACGAGCCGCCGCTGGGCGGTCGTCGGTCCGACGGTCAGCAGCAACGGGCTTTCGGAATTGCTCTTGGATGAGCTGAAGACTTGCTCTTGAAGTTCCCCGAGTGCATCTCCGGGTGGGCATTGCTTGTCTCTTCATTGTTTCCCTCCTGTTTTGAACCTCCAGGAGGTAAAAACTCCGTTAAAAATAAGTAAATAAGTAAACAAATCAGTAAGTCATTTGCTGCAGCGATCTCCGCCTGTGCTAAGGCTCCGAGTTTAAATACCACCCCCCGTACCGGTGGCACCAAGCAAGCAGGCTGGGTCCTGTCGGTACCTTTTCTCTCTACCCATGGGGATGGTCCCTCTGGCGTTTATGAAATCGCACACGTACACCCGTGTCAGCTTTTATCTACGCGCAAGCGGGATAGCCACAAAGGAGAACCATTTTAAGGGGAAAAAAAAAATCCCCTTCCCCTTTGTTCTAATCACAAGTTCATTAAAGCCTGTGTTCGTTTTGTACGGTTCCCGGAACACATTGCCGGAAACAGGGTGGCTTAAAAACTTGCTCTCGGGGTTTGGGAGGTGAGAAGTCCAAAATCAAGGTGGCAGGAGGACTGTGTGCCTGCACCTTGGGTCTCGAAGGTTCTGTGGCTCCCGGCCTCTGCTCATGACAGCGTCACTCCCATCTCTGCAGCCCATCTGTGTGGCCGCCTTCCCTGCGCGTCTCCGGCCTCACGTGGCATTTTCTTCTGAGAAGGCCGCCAGGCGGCTTGGATTGGGGCCTGTCCCAAGGGCCTCGTCCTCACTTGCTTACACACGCAGAGATCCTTTTTCCAAGAAAGGCCACCTTCACAGGTCCCGAGGGAGACCTTTTTGGGAGACACAGTTGAAGCCACAGTGAGGCCCTGGTGTTAAATCAGCATTTACAGGGATGACATCACCGCTACCAAGGAGGATCCCGGCTCCGATGCCTACGGGAGGGCGTGGCAGCCCGGCGGCGACCAGGGAGAAGGAAGGGTAGAGGATCCCTGCCCGCTAGGCCCTTGGTTTACCCCAGGTTTTGCTCCAGCTCTAGAAACTGATTTAAGTCTTTTTCTCCCAATGCAGTGCTAACTTTTCGTGTGTATATATATATATATATATATATATATATATATATATACTTTTTTTTTTTTTTTTGCTCATCCATCATTTACCTTGGTAACCTGGGGGGCCCCTTCCTGCGTGGAGGAGTGAACAAAAAAACAAAGACATCACCAAAGCTGTGCTTTTTCTTCTCTTGCTCAGAGAGCATGGCCGGAAGCAGCCGGTAGATCCAGCGCTAGTTCTCCTGGGTCTGTTTCCGCCATTTTTACCTCGTGTCAGCTCTTGCTTCACAACAGACAGCAGCTCAGCCGCTTGCCCCCTTCCCCCCCCAACAGGTGACTTCTGCCCCCTGGGGCGCCAGATCTCTGCCATCTCCTCCCCAGCCCCCCTCCTCTTCCCAAACAGTGCTTTTGCTATATTGCAGCAAGTCGGGGTGTTCTAGCAAATTCCACCTCCAATGCCAGCTGTGATCGGTGTCTGCAAGACCACCCTTGTGTCCTGCTGGTCAGACCCCTGTGATACAGCATATAGTTTTATTCATGACTGTGATTTGTTACAATAAAACGATGCACAAGGGAACAAGGATATGGAGAAAGCCCTGAGGGAAAACAAGTGTCAGTTTTTAAGAGTTCTTTGCTGGCAGAGTCACCCAGAACGCACCCAGCCACGAGTCATGGGAACACGTGGAATGTTGTCTGCTGGGGGGGCTCAGCAGACACTCGGTGCCTGGGGTGCCTGCTCCAGACTTGCAGAAGGAAGGCAGGTTCAGTATTCACAATGTCATGGGCACAGAGGTTTAGACACAGTGGGTAGTATCAGTCAGGGTGCTGTGAAGCCTGAAACCCAGGCTCCCAGGTACCAGCCTTGCCAGGAGTCCTGTCTAAGGATAGAGCTCAGGCCTGGGAGGTCAAGCTGTCTGGACAGTAGATGAGGGGAGTCATGGAGGAAGCACTATAGATCACAGAGCATGGTTCAGCTGACTCGGGAACCTCCCGCTGGTCCCCAGGCCAGTGATAGGGGTTTCCTTGTTATTTCCTACTTTGCTATTTCGTACTCCGTTGAATAGGTAGATTTTGGCGTCAGAACGTTGAATGACATATTGGCTGCTCATGGATGTCCATGGGTTGAGGAATTAAACAAAAAAAAACACAACCAGTGTTTAAAGAAAGAATGCAGCTCAGTGGTTCCTGTGTTCTTAGGGGGGCAGGGGGGAGGGCTGACATGCTCATGTGCCCAACAGGGGAGGGACACGGAAAGAAGTTGAGAGTATGGCCTGAAGGATGATGTATGGGGGAGCTGCTTCTCCCTGGAACTTGATATGAGGGAGGGGTTCCTTTGTGGGAAGACACTGCCTAATCCTTTATGTATTTATAATCTTGGGCAAACTCACTGTCAGATATTTTTGACTTCAGTTAACTCTTTTGCAGGGTGGAAAGTTTAACCTTATCCTTAAGGTCAGCAAGAATACTTTTACGTGGTTCTGGTGGAAAGAGCTCTTTTGTCATCGTATTACATTTGCCGTGTGTGTGTGTGTGTGCGTGTGTAGGGCAGGTGCACAGAGACTTGGAAGCGTAGGAAATGCATGCATCAGAGTTCTCACGTCTGTGTCCTCTTTTCTGAGCTCTGATCTCTCATTAACTTTCCATCCCATTCCTGTATTACACAAATATATTACCAAGACTTCTTCCAAAGGAATTTTATCATTGAGTCAGCAGAAACGGTCTGCGTATGGCCTGGAGTTCTGTAAGGTGATGTAGTTAGCCGGTCTCTGCTGTAGGTGGATCCCATTAAGCGTCTTGGGTTTAGTGAGGAGAATGGAAGGAAAAGTTCCCAGTCCTTCAGTTTGTGCTTATTTCATAAAACCTCACCCAGGTTTGACCTGGGGCTTGACATGGTGCGTAGTGATGTCATGTGTAATAAGGGAAGGAGTCAAAGTAGTTTGTGTCACAAGAGATCCATGGGTCTTAAAATGCAAACCTTAGTTTCATGGGCAGAGCATTTCTGTGACTTCTCAATGCGGTCTGAACCCTTTGGTTAAAGAAGGATGAGACTTGATTTGGTTGCTGTAAAAGTGTAAAGATAGGTTCCGTGGGTGGTGGAGCTATTAAATTTGTGAGGACGTGAGTGTGGACAGAGTAAGAGATCCGGTAAGTGAGTCATGGAGTAGATTTTAGGTGACCACAGCGTCTTATCTGAATTACCTGTTAATCGAATCCTGTTGCTCAGTGAGTCTCAACTCTCCTTCTGCACATCTCTTGGGTGTTGTAGGACTCAGTGGTCTTTGAGGATGTGGCCGTGGACTTCACCCTGGAGGAGTGGGCTTTGCTGGATTCTGCTCAGAGGAAGCTCTACAGAGAGGTGATGCTGGAAAACTTGAAAAACCTGGCCTCAGTGGGTAAGAATGACCTCATTCCTTCACTTAGTCACTTAGAGAACAAGCATTTTGTGCACATCAAGCCTTTTTCAAAATTTGAACTGTGGAAGGGCACGTGGGTGGCTCAGTCCTTAAGCGTCTGCCTTCGGCTCAGGTCATGATCCCAGGGTCCTGGGTTCAACCCCCGCATCACACTCCCTGCTCCTCGGGGGGGCCTGCTTCTCGCTCTCCCACTCCCTCTGCTTGTGTTCCCGCTCTTGCTGTGTCTCTCTCTGTCAAATAAATAAAGTCTTAAAAAAAAAAAAAAGATTTGGACTCTGGAAAGGGAGTATAGTAGTCATAAGACAGACAGGGTCACAACCACCATAGAGCTAGAATCTGGTAGTTTCTGCGTGAGAAGGAGAATCTATCTATATGGCTCCCATATGTGTCACCAGTGAATATAGATTTCGTGGGTCATTAAGGAGCCCAGTGACGTTTATGTAATCATGTGAGAATTCTGTGTTTATGAGATTGCTTACCACCTTGACCCCTTGTACTTGTTATTTGTGAGGTCCTGACCCAGCTAAACCTCCTCAGTGTCATTTTGACCAACAGGTTCCTTCTTTCTTTAAACCTTGTTCCCTTTTTGCTTTCAGATGACGACACTCAGTTTAAAGCCAGTGGGTCAGTTTCTCAGCAGGATGTTGATGGGAATAAACTGTCCAAGCAACATAAAATAGCAGAGTTTACCAGAAATGATTCCTGGGCCTCTATATTAGGGAAGATTTGGGAAGAACTTAGCACTGAAGATCAACACACAAAGCAGGGGAGACATCTGAGGTGAGTTGCGCTCACAAGAGAAAGCGATATTCCGGGGCGGGGGGTTCTCAGTATGTCATGAAATTGAAAAAGCAAAGGAAACCCCTACAGGAGCCTAGATCAAATCTGTTTACTCACAGGACTTTTAGAGAAAGATTTCCTTAATACAATGTTGATGTTGAGGGTTAAAAACATAGTTTAGTTGAAAACAGTTAGGAGGAAAAGCCACATTGAAGAAACATGGTTTTCGTAATTCCTATGATTGAATCCTTTTCCGCGATATCCGTTTATTCTGCCTTATCAGGTAGGGTAGAAAGCCTACACGTCCACTGAAATTGATGAAAATGTAATCCCAATACTTATTTGTAAATAGCAAGAAATCATTAATCAAACGGTTGGTGTTAACCTGCTTCTCATTCTTCACAGAAATCACGTGGTAGAGAAACTCTCTGAAAGTAACAGTCCGTGTGGGGAAGGCTCCAGTAGGATTCCAAGTGGTAATCTGTATCAGAAGGCTGTTCCTGGAGTGAAAGAGTATGAGTGTAGTGCGTACGGAAAAGTCTCTGTGCATCATTCCTCCCTCAAGAGCCACGTCGCCGTGCACACTGGGCACAAACCGTATCAGTGTCAGGAGTGCGGGCGGGCCTATAGTTGTCGGTCACACCTGCGAATGCATGCGAGGACCCACAACAGAGAGAGAACCTATGCATGTAAATTATGTGGAAAAACCTTTCCTCGTACTTCATCCCTCAACCGGCACATAAGGATTCATACTGCCGAGAAGACTTACGAGTGTCAACAGTGTGGGAAAGCCTTCATCGACTTTTCCAGTCTTACCAGTCATGTGAGAACTCACACAGGAGAGAAACCCTATAAATGTAAGGAATGTGGGAAAGCTTTCAGTTACTCCTCAACTTTTCGAAGGCACATGATAACACACACGGGAGAGAAGCCCTATAAGTGTAAGGAATGTGGGGAAGCCTTCAGCTATTCCTCAACGTTTCGAAGACACATGATCTCACACACGGGGGAGACACCCCACAAATGTAAGGAATGTGGAGAAGCCTTCAGTTACTCCTCTGCATTTCGAAGGCACATGATAACGCACACGGGAGAGAAGCCCTATGAATGTAAACAGTGTGGGAAAACCTTTATTTACCTGCAGTCCTTCCGGAGACACGAAAGGATTCACACCGGAGAGAAACCCTACGCATGCAGGCAATGTGGGAAAACCTTCATTTATCCCCAGTCCTTCCGAAGACATGAGAGGACTCACGGTGGAGAGAAACCCTACGAATGTAGCCAGTGTGGGAAAGCATTCAGCCATCCCTCGTCCTTCCGAGGACACATGAGAGTGCACACCGGAGAGAAACCTTACGAATGCAATCAGTGTGGGAAAACTTTCAACTGGCCCATATCCTTACGAAGACACATGAGGACACACATGAGGGAGAAACCCTATGAATGCAAACAGTGTGGGAAAGCCTTCAACTTGTCAGCTTGCTTTCGGGAACACGTGAGAATGCATCCTGGAGACAAATCATATCAGTGCAAGCTTTGTGGGAAAGCGTTCTATTGCCACCTGTCCTTACAAAAACATATGAGGAGGCACACTGCAGAGAAACTCTACGAATGCAAGCAGTGTGGCAAAGCTTTCAGCTGGCCTGAACTCTTGCAGCAGCACGTGAGGACACACACTGCTGAGAAACCCTACGAGTGTAAGGAGTGTGGGAAAGTCTTCAAATGGCCCTCGTCTCTGCCAATACATATGCGAGTCCACACTGGAGAGAAGCCTTACGAGTGTAAGGCGTGTGGGAAAGCCTTCACTTGTTCCTCGTCCTTAAGAAGACACATGAGGATACACACCACTGAGAGACACTACTTCGGGGATGCGGGAAACTCTCCCGCCAATGAATTCATGCCTCATGCGTCAGGAAATCCACACCAGGAGAAAGATCTTACCCAGCCTGTAAATATGGTACCGCCTTTGTGACGACCTCATCAGAGTGGACCTACGGGCCGTGTATCTCCAGTTCTTTTACAGATGAACAGTTAGGGGAGAACTAGCTCTCCAAGTATTCTGTGAGCTCTCATTCAGAATTTTGCAGGTGGTGTTTCTTCCCTACATTTCCATAAATAAACCTTCTATCTTTATGGCTTGTTGGACTCATGGGGATTTGAAGTGTGTTTTTATTATGTAAGTAGTTTTAATTTCTTTGTTCTTTGAATTCTTGAAGGGGTTTTTCGTATTTTTTGGGATTTTCTTACTGAGTTAATGTGGCAGATACTGGATATCACCTCTTATACAGTTTCTGCCTTACTGAGAATCTATGTATTTTGGCCAGAGGAAACTTACTGCATTTTTTTTTTTTTTTTTTTACAAACAATTTGCAGAAATTTTTTATTATGCAGAGTTCTTCAAAAGCATAGTCTCCTGGGAATTGTTATTTTCAACCCTTTTTCTTTGCTCTTTGTCCTTGCTTGTGACTGGAAATTGGACAGTAGGCTTTTACTGCAGAGCTACTCCATGACCTTGAGCTATAACATACTGAATTGGAGGTGGGTCTTCTGGGTTGTGTTGTCAATGTGGGAACATTGGGAACCATGTTTCCCTTCCTTTTATGATTATGTGGTCAAATTTACCAGTAGCCTAACTTGGCATGGGATTTGGAAGACAGAAGTGAAGAGGCCATTTCTGTGTTTAGAGCCACGTTAAAGTGAGAGAGATGCAAAAGGGCTTTGGACCTCAGCCTGTTTTCCTGATCTTGGCCCTGCCAGTCAAGGGTATCATGAAAAAAATGCTGTGTGCTTGAGTCCCATTTTCTTCAGAGTTTTGTAGGCTTCCATGAGTATATCCGTGAGCTGTGTATCAAGGATCCACTTGTGTGGTCTTGCACTCACAATTTGGATATTCCTGCCAACTCTGATGTGTTCTCTAGACCACTCATTCTGACTCAAGTTTAGTGCTCTTCTCTGTTGCTATGATCCCCCCTTCTCTAGATTTTCCTGTTTGTGTATAAGGTCTTATTTGTCTTGTGAACACCTTATTTTCAATACTTCTAGTGACTCTGTGGTCCTGTTTCTACCACGAAAGCTACGGCGCTGCTACAGAGCCAAACAGCGCATGAGACATTGCTAATCTGTTGCATTTTCAAGTGTGCTCATTCAGTCCTTCATGCGACAAAAAGCACCTTCATGTATTAGATTTTGGGAGAGCTGAATGTTGTTCCTTCATATGGGCTTATATATTTTATCTTCAAGGAAAATCATTTGTAGTTATGTCTTGCATTTTCACATCACTCATGTATTTACCATATTACTTTCCTAAGGGCCGCAGTAACAAAGGACCACAACTGAGCGGCTTAGGGCAACAGAAATTTTGGTCTGACAACTCTGAAGGTAGAAGTCCCAAATCAGAGTATTGGTCAGACCCTGCCTCCTCTTAAGGTGCTAGGGAAGGGTCTGTTCCAGCCCTCTCCTAACTTCTGGTAATTCATTGGCTTGTGGCAACGTAACTCATCTTCCCATTGCTTTCTGCATGCACGCGTGTTTATCTCTTCCCGTGGCATTCTTTTTATAAGGGCCAAACACAGCAAGGTAGGGCTTACCCGATTCCGGTATCTCTGCCTCTACTTATATCTGTGATAGCACTCTTTCTAAATAAGGTCACATTCTAAGGTACTGGGGCTAGGACTTCAACTACAGATTTTGGTGGACAGTTCAACCCATAACACTACGAAATGTTACTCTTTGTCGTGTGCTGAGAGAATAGATTAAGATATTCCATTGCGATTATGGATTCCAAATAAACTGTGATTTTATTAAGCATTATATGTTCCAAGTCTGTATTTCCAGGTGCATACAACTTAAGGTATTTTGTCACGTAAATTTTATTTTTATTGTTACATAAACATCTGTTATTAAACTGATTTCTTATTTGTTGTTAATAAAACCTTAAATAATTGTTTTGTCAAAGCTTTCTAACCCAGACTGCTGGGAACACGCTTGTAGTCAATGAAAATTGGGTGCCTTGAATTCAAGCAGTTTGAGTGAACACATGAAGGGCAGTAGGATCTATCAGCCAGAGGCTGTTTGGAAGGATGTACTTTCAGATTTGGGCTTCTGTTCGGTGATTGTAGAAGGCAGAAATAATTGGATTTAGCTAATTGAAATTGGTAAAGCAGCAGTCAGTCACTATTGAGAAGATGGGATTTTTAAAAAGATTTTATTTATTCAAGACAGAGTACAAGTTGGGGTAGGGGGAGAGGGACAAGCAGATTCTGCCCTGACCACAGAGCCTGCTGCAGGGCTTGATCCCATGACCCCCGAGATCATGACCTGAGCCAAAACAAAGAGTTGGACATTCAACTGAGTGACCCACACAGGTGCTCTGAGAAGAGGGGAATTTAAAAAAAATTTTTTTTAATTTAAATTCAATTTGGTTAACATATAGTGTATTTTTAGTTTCAGGGGTAGGATTTAGTGATTTGTCAGTTGAATATAACACTAGTACTCGTTACATCAAGTGCCCTCCCTAATCCTGTCACCCAATACCCCATCCCCCCTGAAGAGGGGAATTATTAGAAAAGGTTTTAATTCCAACAGTTTACATACAGTGTTATGTTAGTTTCAGGTGTACAGTGTAGTGATTTAGCACTTCCATACATCACCCTGTGCTCGTCACAAGTGCACTTCTTTATCCCCATCACCTATTTAACTCATCCCCCATCCCCTCCCCACCGGTAACCAGCAGTTTTCCATAATTAAGAGTGTTTCTTGATTTCTCCTTTTTTTCTGCTTTTGTTTCCTAAATTCCACCTATGAGTGAAACCATATGGCATTTGTCTTTCTCTTATTTAACTTGGCATAATGCTCTCTAGCTCCATCCTTGTTGCAAATGGCAAGATTTCATTATTTTTTATGGCTGAATAACACATGGTTATGTCTACACATATATACATATGTAAATGTATATGTATGTGCGTGTATACACACACACACACACACACACCATATCTTCTTTTTCCATTCATCAATCAGTAGACTCTAAGCCTGCTTCCATATCTTGGCTATTGTCAATAATGCTGCTATAAATGTAGGGGTGCATGTATCCTTTTGAATTAGTGTTTTTGTATTCTTTGGGTAAATATCCAGTAATGTGATTGCTGGTTCATAAAGTAATTCTGTTTTTAACTTTTTTTTAAAAAAGATTTTATTTATTTATTTGACAGCGAGAGATCACAAGTAGGCAGAGAGGCAGACGGGGGGGGGTGGGTGGGAAGCAGGCTCCCCACTGAGCAGGATCAGGTGGGGCTCGATCCCAGGACCCTGAGATCATGACCTGAGCCGAAGGCAGAGGCTTAACCCACTGAGACACCCATGCACCCCTGTTTTTAACTTTCTGAGGAATTTCCACAGTGGCTGCATCAGTTTGCATTCCCACCAACAGTGCTGGAATGTTCCATTTCTTTACATCTTCACCAATACTTGTTTCTTGTGTTGTTGATTTTAGCTATTCTGACAGGTGTCAGGTGATAACTCATTGTAGTTTTGGTTTGCATTTCCCTGATGATAAGTGATGAGCATCTTTTCATGTCAGTTGGTCATCTTTATGTCTTCTTTGGAGAAATGTCTGTTCATGTGTTCTGCCCATTTTTTAAGTTGGATTATTTGTTTTTTGACTATTGAGTTTTGTATGTTCTTTATGTATTTTAGATACTAATCCTTTATGGGATATGTTATTTACAGACATCGTTTGCCATTCCATAGGTTGCCTTTTAGCTTTGTTGATTGTTTTATTTGCTGTGCAGAAGGTTTTAATTTTGATATACCCCCAACAGTTTATTTTTGCTTTTGTTTTCCTTGTCCCTGGAGACATATCTAGAAAAATGTTGCTAGGGCCAATGTCAAAGAGGGTACTGCCTGTGTTCTTCTAGGGTTTTTATGGTTTCAGGTCTCACATTTAGGTCTTTAATCCATTTTGAATTTATGTTTGTATATGGTGTAAGAAAGTGGTCCAGTTTCTTTCTTTTGCATGTGGCTGTCCAGTTTTCCCAACACTATTTGTTGAAGAGACCATCTTTTTCTCATTGGATATTCTTTCCTGCTTTGTTGAAGACTAGTTGGCCATATAGCTCTGAATCCATTTCTGGGCTTTCTATTTTGTTGATCTATGTGTTTATTTTTATGCCAGTACCATACTGTTTTGATTACATAGCTTTGTAATATGACTTGCAGTCGAATCCTGATACCTCCAGCTTTGCTTCTCTTTTTCAAGATTGCTCTGGTTATTCATGGTCTTTTGCAATTCCACACAAATTGTTTGTTCCACACAAACAATTTTGTTCTAGTTCTGTGTAAAATGCTGGTGGCATTTTGATAAGGATTGCATTAAATGTGTGCATTACTTTTGGGTAGCAGACATTTCACAATTATTCCAGTCCATGAGCATGGAGTGTCTTTCCATTTCTTTGTCATCGGTGTTTTAGAGTTTTCAGATACAGGCCTTTCACCTCTTTGATTAGATTTATTCCTAAGTGTCTTGCTATTTTTGGTGCCATTGTAAATGTGATTATTTCTTAACTTCTCTTTCTGCTTTTTCATTAATGCTGTGTAGAAATGCAACCGATTTCTGTACATCAATTTTGGGCCCTGCAACTTTACTGAACTTATCAGTTCTAGCAGCTTTTTGGTGGAGTCTCTGGGGTTTCTATATAATATCATGTCATCTGCAAATAGTGAAAGTCTTACTTTGGGAAGAGGGGGATGTTTAATCATTTCTGTGGTTTGGAGGTGAGCTTCACAATCTGAGTGACATATAATAGGAAGATACATTTGACATCTTCAGATGGGAAAAATACATTTAAAGGAAGAGAGGGTGGAAGCTTTTGTTTTAATGATCCACACTCCAGCAGCTCCGTTTGCTTTTCCAGATATCATTTCCATCTGTGCAGACTTCCAGTATTTGCCAGGGAAGAGGAAGAAATGTAATACCTTATTTTAATAAAGAGTGGACAATCTCTAATCATCATTTCCTCCATGCTCTTGTATTTTTCATAGCACCCCACTTCTAAACATTTCACAGTTTAATGTGATTTGATAATCATTTGTATCGCATTTTACCCTCCCACTCCATCAGTCCCTCCTCTCACACAGATGAAGACAGTAAAACATGGGAGCACAGAGTTGCCCAAACTGAT
This sequence comes from Enhydra lutris kenyoni, assembly GCF_002288905.1. Taxonomy (NCBI): domain Eukaryota; kingdom Metazoa; phylum Chordata; class Mammalia; order Carnivora; family Mustelidae; genus Enhydra; species Enhydra lutris. The sequence goes on along the minus strand of NW_019154170.1, from coordinate 4,484,423 downwards.
ATAGGTCTTAAAAATGGAAAGCCAAGTTTAAAGATCATCTGTGCTTAATCTTGGCTGGGAATTGTCACAGATTTAGAACAATGGTAGGCAGGTGTAATTGCTGAGTTTTAGAACTATGGCATCAAATTTTACAAAAAAAGACTCCTAAAGCTATACAAGCATCCCTTTTATGAGACATGGAAAAGACAGCTATAGGGAACTAAGATCAATGGCTAGGAGTGGGGGATTTGAGAATAAGTGGGCACCTGTGTTTTGAGAGTGATGGTGTATTCTTTGTTCATATCTCTGCGTTTATGAGAACTCAGAACTACACTTTAAATAGTGAGTTTTACTGCATGTATATTAAAAATAATAGAAAAACACCAAAAACTTTGATCTGCAAAGGGAAAATTTAAACTACTGAGCCTAGATCTACACACCTCCCACCCTCCCCTGAACTATTTTGGTCATTCTTAAGAGAAGAACTGAGTATGGACTTGGACCAAGACACCTTTCTTGGAACTCAGACTGAAGTTAGGAAACATCCACAGTGGACACATTTGCCCTCATTTCACACTCACAACTGGATAGAAGCTCAAGTGCTCCTGGAATCCATGTTTATACCAGGTTCCTCCAGTCAAATGTTTGAGAATGCTGTGGTCTGCAACATCAAGGTGTCCCCCCAAGGAAATCCTGCGTGGGGACATCCTTGTCCTCGGCTTCATCATCAAGTCTTTGGAGGGCCTGACTGCAGGCCATCCAACCCTAAGGGTGCACAAGCCCCATCCTGGGTCTTCTCGCAGGTGGATGTTATCAGGGCTCCGCACTTCTGTTGGGACGTCATGGCAGCCCCACTGGGCTGAGAGACCAGCAGAACCCAGGTGTCAAGGCCACGTGCCCCATGGCCACAGCTGCCCCCACTCCCGCAGGAACATGTGCTCAGCGCTCCCCAAGTCAGTTGGCGTTTGCTTTCAGGGAGGTCACGGATGTTTTGTCAGGACCCCCAGGTAGGTGCACTCTCGCTCACACCAGCTGTCCCTCACTCACCTTCGCAGAGTTCTGGAATTGCTTGCGCCGCGTAGGCACTGTCGGCGCCGCAACGCCTCAGCTCAGCGACCGCCTACCCACCGCCCATCTGAGACCCCAGCACCACCTCTCCAAAGCACATGCGCATTTCTACCAATGCCTGCGCCTGCGCTCTGGTCTTAGCCTCAGTTGCCTGTGGGAAATGGAGATCTCCGGAAGAGACTCGGCAGATGCCCAGAGCCCCACCCTTCAGAGTCCTCCCAGCATGCAGCGGGCCCCACTGAGAAACGTGCCTTAGAGACACCTGGGATTGCAGCCTATGCGGAAGTGCAGAAGTACGCAGCCGCGTTTGGGCGGGACAGACGCGCAGAAAATGCTGTATACGGAGAGGGGAGGTGGAGTCCTCACCGCTTAGGCTTCAGCGTGTGGTACCCGCTCAGTTCTGCAGGGTACCTCTATGGCTGGGAGACGGATGGGACGAGCTCCTGAGCTCCCGTGAGACCCCGAGGCGTCCACTGTCAGAGTCTTGGGGACGTGCCAGGGCTACCCAGTGTGGATGAAGCAGGGTGTGGGGACACAGTGAAACCAGCAGAGGGGAGGACTGCTGGGAGGACTGCTGCCGGACGGGATGGCTGCCAGTCTGCAAGATCTACACCATTGCTACCCTCACTGAGCTTCCATTTGGAAAGCGATGACAAAAGCCCGAAGGAGTGATGAGTAGGTTTCTCAAAGAATCCCAAAGCAGCGGGGCCGGGGGGAGATTGGAGAGAGTGGGGGCTGGACCGTCATAACCCCTGCCGTATCAGGTCCCTGACACTTCTTTCTTAGGTTCCTGTCTTGTGTGTTTTTTTTTTTCTTTTTTAAAGATTGTATTTATTTATTAGAGAACACGTGCATGGGGAGGGGCAAAAGGAGAGGGAGAAATAGGCTCCTGGCTGAGCAGGGAGCCCCATGCCCAGGGCTCAGTCCCCAGACCCTGGGATCCTGACCTGAGCCAAGGCAGGTGCTTAACCAACTGAACCACCCACGCGCCTCTCCTGTCTTGTGGTTCTTAGGGAGAGAGGTTTTACCCCTTACTGCACAGGTTCAGGAATTGTGAAGTTCCCGTTGCAGCAGGAGAGATATAAGTAAAATATATAATGTAGCTGATGTTGATTACTTGTAAGTAGATAGAAGAGAGCTGTTGGGTGGGTAGTTGCAGAAGGCCTGGCTCTGGATCCCTGGGAGTGAATTACTTTCTCCGGAGACATCATCTTTGCTGGGTGTCTTGAGTGTATCTGCCTGGGTGTGTCCACGTTTATGTCCCAGTGACAGTTTCTGTGATTTTGTAGGTCACTGCAGCACGTGCGTATATCTGGGAGAGGTCAGGTGTTTGAATCGTGGTTTCTCTGGGCAGGAGTATCTGTTATTGTCCATGTGTATTACTGCATGGCTATAGTGTTTCTCTGGGTTTTTCCACAGTCAAGTTTATGGAAACTCAAATACACAGCACAGATGGTTAAAAGTCACTTGTATTTAACGTTTAGAGGCAAATACTTACTGTAATAATACTTTCTGATGACATATTTAAAAAGAGAAGGCTTCACAATAATTTTTTATAGGTTTTCATGCATTCCAGCATTCTGTAGAGCGCTTAATCCTACATTAACAGTGTAGCCCTTGCTGGCAGTAATTTGGACCTTTCTAGAATTTTTCACACCTATTTCCTTCCAAATCTGTTGATTTTTACTACAAGATTCTAACACCAACAGTGGTTCAGATAAACTCTTGAATGATAATTGTCATACGATGGAATATTTTAGATTGTGATAATTGTGTTAAAGTAAATGAAAAGGTGGCACTGAAATGGATCCCCAAAGGGTATATAAGATAATAAGGTGACAGAATGGCATCCTGTTGCTTGTTTTTACCTGTAGAACACGGAGGAGAAATTGTTATGTGGCAAGAGTATAAATAATTTACATTTCAGTTTGAATTTCTTCAGTCTTTGAAGAATTGGTTTAATTTTGTATCATTATTTCTACAACATTTTCTTTCCAAATATTTAAAATTCATATCATCTTATTTCCATAAAAAAAGGAGATGCAAGCATCGCTAACCATTCCTGCATGAAAGACTTTTTTAAAAAAGATTTTTATTATTTATTTGAGAGAAAGAGAGTGTGAGAGAAAGAGAGATCATGATTGGGGGGAAGGGTAGAGGGAGAAGCAGGCTCTCTGCTGAGCAGGGAGCCTGATGCAGGACTGGATCCCAGGACCCTGGGATCATGACTTGAGCTGAAGGCAGACGCTTAACCAACTGAGCCAACCAGACACCCTGAAGACTTTCTTGATCCTTTGTTGTTTGTATAAATTCTTTTCCTTCTCTGACCTTCCACAGTACATAATTTCTATTTAATAACTGGCATATGTTGGCTGACATCTTGTTAATTGTGCAAATTTTGTAATTTGTAATTTATTATAACTGTGTAAATAACTACCAGTCAGATTTTTCTTATTATATGCTGCAACAAGCACTTATTTTCATGTTCATAGGTCTGGCTTGGGTGGGTTGTGACAAGTGGTGGGTTTTCAGGATGCTGAGCTGGCTCTGATCTAAGTATGTCCGTTCTGGGGCTGAAACTGAATGGCTAGCAATCAGCTCAGCCAAGGTTCTTCATGATGAGTTACTAGAGGAATAGAGGAATGCCAAGTGCACAAGCATGTTTCAGGGTTTCTCCTATAATATTTGTTGATCTTAGTATTGACTTAAGTAAGTGACATGGTTCAAAGTGGAGGAAAAATTATGGTTTTGCTACCAAGAGGACATAGCTAGATTGTTTTACAGGGGACTGAAAAATCTACCACACTATCCAAAAACCCTTTTAGGAAAGAGATTGCTTTAGACAGCATAATTATAGAGACTGTACCAAAACTTCCTTTTGTAAGTAAAAACCATACATTTCAATTTACTATCTCCTTTATATTCAATCTACAGTTTCCTTAGCATATGTTTTTATTAATGTAATTTTTAACATAATAAATCATGTACAAATTTTCATACAACGTGTCTTCTAATTGCATCTCCATGCTGATCTTTAACATCTTCTGTTCCTTATATTTGCAGATAATTGCAAGTTAGATCTACAGGTCAGACCATTCAGGTCTGATATTTTGAGGAGAATAATTTAGATAGTATTTGAGTATTTCCAACAGGATGTATGTAGACTCTGGTAATGTTGTATACATGAGACAAAGATGATCGCCATGTATTGACCCTTTGTGGTTTATTTCCTCATTGCAAATCAATGGCTCAAAAGCCAACTGGTGCCAAACTCAAATTTTTACATATCTGATTGTTTTAAACATAGCTCAAATAAGCAGGTTTTTAGCTATTTAGAGCTTGCTTACTTTTCATACCCCACAAAACTCTGCCCAACAGCTGCTGGCCACAAATAGGGTAATCCTTGTAGCTATAAAAGATCCAGGCTGCTGCCACCCTTTGGATGTCTGTGATCCAAAGACTTCCATCTGGGCTATAAAGGGATGTCGCCCAAACATAGAAGTCTTTTGATTCCCCCTCTTCCCTGGAGTTTTCTTCCTTCTGGTAGTAGCTCCTTTGCCATTGCCTCTGGATGGCCTCATGCTATGAGGGGCTTTCCCTAGAAGCAAACTTGACAGAGTATTGCCTGAGTAAAGCTCATGTGTGCTCCCACTTTCTGTGCTCATGCCCTTTTCCTGGATCAGCCTCAAAATCTCAAAAAGCAAGTGATTTATTTTGTGATGTAAGCCAGCCTTGATGACCATTACTGGAGCATTCGAAACTCTTGTGAAGGGTTACTTGAAAAAGAAAGCATGTATTTCCAGAATGTAGGGCAGACCATCGAACTAGGTGGCGTAAATTTATTTTCATAGCTTTGGAAGCTACATGCCTGAAATCGTGTGTCAGCTGGGCCTTGCTTCTTCTGACACTGTGTAGAATTGTTCCTTGTCCCTTCCTAGCCTCTGGTGGAAACCCTCAATCCTAGGCATTTCCTGCCTTGAGCTGCATCACTCCAACCTCTGCCTCCATTATCACATGGCAGTTTCCCTGGGTGTCTTTCTCTTCATATATTATCCTCACTGTATAAGGACACAATTCACATTGAATTAGGACCCACTCTAATGACTTCTTAACTTGATTACATCTGTAAGGACCCTATTTCTAAATAAGTTCACACTTTTTATTGGGGTATTTCTCATTGCTTTGTGAAAATTCTTCATGTATTCTGGACACAAGTGTTTTCTCAGCTATATGATTTGAAAATATTTTATCAGTGTCTATGGCTTTTTTTTTTTAAACTATTTTTAATGGTGTCTTTGGGAAAGTAGTTTTAAGTTCCAACTTTTTAATTTTATTCCATCTTGCTTTTGGTGTCATCTGTTAAAAAATCTTTGCCTAAACAAGGTCAAAAAGAAATTCTTCCTTTTGTTTCATCCAGAAGTTTCATTGTATCTGTCTTGCATTTAGATCTATTATAAATTTTGAGTTAATATTTTGTGAACAGTGTGAGGCAAGGGAATAAGAGTTTTTGTTTGTTTTTATATATGGATATCTGATCCCACACCATTTGTTGAAAAGACTACACTTTCTTTATTGAACTAGTTTGACACTTTTGTAAAAAATTAGTTGCCTTTATGGGGAGGCCTGGGTGGCTCAGTTGGTTAAGCCGCTGCCTTCAGCTCAGGTCGTGAACCCGGGGTCCTGGGATTGAGTCCCACATCGGGATCCTTGCTCAGCAGGGAGCCTGCTTCTCTCTCTGCCTCTGCCTGCCACTCTGCCTGCTTGTGTTCTCTCTCTCTCTCTCTGACAAATAAATAAATAAATAAATAAAATCTTTAAAAAAATTAGTTGCCTTTAAATATGAATGTTTATTTCTAGACCCTGTATTCTTTTTCATTTGATTTACAATGGTACAGAAGTACAGTTAACTTTTGCCTTTTGATCTTGTATCTGGAAACCTTGCTGAAGTTGTTTATCAGTTCTAATGATTTTAGTGTACAAGATTTTCTATGCACACAATCATGTTATCTGCAAATAGACATAGTTTTAACTCTTCCTTTCTAATCTAGATGACTTTTATTTTCTTGCCTGTCTTCTCTGGCTAGAACATTCATTACAATGGCAAATACAAGTGGCAAGAACAGACATGTTTTTCTTGATTCTGCTGGAGGAAAATCATTGCGTCTTTCAGTATTAGATATGATGTTAGTTTGGGATTTTTTTAATCAGGTTGAGGAAAATCCCTTCTAGTCTTAGATGACTGAGTTTACTTAGTTTACTGAGTGCTTTTTATCATAAAGGAGTATTAGATTTCATCAAAAGTGCTTTTCCATGTCTGTTGAGATTATATGGTTTTTAACCTTTATGATGTTGATATGGTATATTAATTTTCAATGTGAAGCCAATCATGCATTCCTGGGGTAAATCCCACTTGGTAATGGTATATAATCTTTTAAAGATGGTGCTGGGTTTAGTTTGCTAACATTTTTGTTGAAGATTTTTGTAATTTTGTCAAATTAAGCATTATAATTTTTTAGTCGGTATTACCAGGTGCATAAATGTTTAGGCATTCTTATTTCAGATAAATTTTATTTTTATGTACTTCAACTTTTTGTCATTAAGATAACTTCTTATTAATAACAGTGAAAAATTAATGGTTTTGTCAGTGCCCGCTAGAGAAAGACCACCAGGATCACATCTGTAGTAAAAGATGTTGGGTGTAATGAGTTCTAGGAACACACCATTAATGATTGTGGGTTAAACCAGTGCTCAAAAAGACTTATTATGTGACTTCTGCTTGTATTACTTGATTTGGTATATGTTCAAGGAAGTTGAGATTTGCTCTCTATTGGATGCTATCAGGAGCTGAATGTAATTTTATCATTGGGAATCTTAACAGTTATCCAGAAAGCAAGAAGAAAGGTATGGTGATAACACTAATTGTTAAAGAAGCAGCAGTCAGTCGTATCAGCAAGAAGAGGGGAGTTTTTGGACTTTCTCTTTTTTATTTGACAGAACGAGAGAGAGAGAGAGAGAGAGCAGAGGGAGAGGGAGAAGCAGGCTCCCGCTGAGCGAGGAGCCCCATGTGAGGGTTAATCCCAGGATGACCCAAGCCAAAGGCAGACGCTTAACTGACTGAGCCACTCAGGTGCCCTGTGTTTTTTGTTTTGTTGTTGTTTTGTTTTGTGTGTGTGTGAGTGTGTGTGTGTATGTGTTTTACTTTTTACGGACTTGTTTAGAGTGCTTTTTTTCCCCTTGATCCATCCTGGTCACCAAAAGGCATTGTTTAATGACGGTGTTGTGTGAAACTGTTTATTTATTTATTTTTTTAAAGGTGGTTTTTGTTTTTGTTTTTTTTTTTTTTTTTTGACAGATCACAAGTAGGCAGAGAGGCAGGCAGAGAGAGACAGGAGGAGGCAGGCTCCCTGCTGAGCAGAGAGCCCGATGCGGGACTCGATCCCAGGACCCTGAGATCATGACCTGAGCCGAAGGCAGAGGCTTTAACCACTGAGCCACCCAGGCGCCCGAAACTGTTTATTTTCAATGACAGAAAATTAGGCCTAGCAGAGTGCCAGGCCAACTCTGGGTTGTCTGGGCTGCTTATGTATATACTGAAATATGCACCAGACACGGGTTGTAGTATTTTTCATTAGAGTAACTCATTTGACATATAGAAAATTCAGTTAATCCTCAGCAAACTCTATAAGTTAGGGTATTTATTATGTCCTTTTATGAGTTAACTGAGAAATAGAAGTTTACATAAAATATCAGAGATCACAGGAGACAAAGGCATAATCAGATTTCAGGCTCTTATTGCTCGGAGACCATATTTTTTATGCGATGCTAATGTTGAGCATCCATTTATGCCAGGCCCTCTACACTCAGCATTTAAGCAACTGTGGTCAAAGTAAGCAATGTAGTCTGTGTTGTCTTGTGTTGAAGGAAGAGGCATGAAACACATGCTGGTTGCTGCAGTCCTGGTACTTATGTTTCTGTGGGGAAAAGTAATGGTTAAATGGTAAAACTTAGGCTTATAAGAGGTTTGTGAGGTGAAGAAACAATGACGAGAGATAACAGAGCTAACACAGGGAGTCTAGTGTGAAGTTTTTAGTGTATAGGCAAGAAATTCACTGAGGGGCACCTGGGTGGCTCAGTTGTTAAGCTTCTGCCTTCAGCTCAGGTCATGATCTCAGGGTCCTGGGATTGAGCCCCACATTGGGCTCTCTGCTCAGCAGGGAGCCTGCTTTTCCCTTCCCCTCTGCCTCTCCCCCTGCTCATGCTCTCTTTATCTCTAAAATAAATAAAATCTTAAAAAGAAAAAACTCACTGAGTGAAGCTGTCATCATGCATATGCGTATTTCCATCATTTAGTATGTCCTTAATTAGTACTGTTTCAGGAACTACTTAAGATTGTTTGTAAATAGTGGGGAGTGATACAGACAGTCCTGTATTCATGTAGTTAACTGTAATGATTCTCCATAAAAATAAAGGTATAGGCATGGTTCAGCTTAACGTCTGTAGTGGTTAACTTTTTAGGGCATGTGATATGTTTCCATGAATTCAGACATGGGTATTTGGGGCCAGATTCTTCCCAGTGATTTGGAGTATAGAGTGTGGGTGTTTAATGTTCTTATGTGGAAATAAAGGTATATTGTATTATATACTTAAAATATTTTTGCTTCTACTATAGATGGATTCACACAGTTTGTACCCCAAAAAGCCATAGGTTTGCACTTAATTTGATTAAACATTATGGTTGTCTGCACAGTTCTACCTTCTTATGAGTATAGTGAATTAATGCAAGCCAATTGTAATCTTCTTGCAGAAGCAAGGTAATTTATGAGTAGGGGGCAGTTATCCATGAAAAATTAAGATGAGCTACAGAGGGTACCATTTTGAGTAGTACTCCAATTTAGTAAAAAAAGGTATATTTGATATTCTCAAGCAGGGAAAATTTTAATCCTTTTTTTAGGAGAAGGTGGAAGGTTTTTGCTTTAATGATCCAAAAAATCCAAAAGCCCCATTCTACTTTTTTTTTGGTATTAGTTTCACTGATGGAATTTAGTGATTTATCAGTTGCATGTAACACCCAGTGCTCATTACATCAAGTGTCCCCCTTAATGCCAATCACCCAGTTGTCCCTTCCTCCCATCCATCTTCCCTCCAGCAACCCTCAGTTTGTTTCTTACAGTTCAGCATCTCTTAGGGGTTTCCTCCCTCTCAATTTTCATCTTTATTCTTCCTTCCCTTCCAAAGCTATGTTCATATGTTTTGGTTCTTAAATTCCACATATGAGTGAAATCACAAGGTAGTTGTCATTCTCTGAATAATTTACTTTGCTTAGCATAATATCCTTTAGTTCCATCCATGTACAGGTCATTGCAAATGGCACAATATCATTCTTTTTGATGGCTGAGTAATATTCCATTGTATATATATACACATCTTTATTCATCTATCAGTGGACATCTGGGCTCTTTCCATATTTTGTCTATGTGGACATTGCCACTGTAAACATTGGGGTACACATCCCCCTTGGAATCACTGTGTTTGTATTCTTTGGATAAATACCTAGTAGTAAAATTGCCGGGCCACAGGGTATGTCTATTTTTATCTTTTTGAGGAACCTCCATACTGCTTTCCAGAGTGGCTGTACCAGTTTGCATTCGCATCAACAGTGTCAAAGGGTTCGCTTTTCTCCACAGCCTCTCCAACATCTGTTTTCCTGAGTTGTTCATTTTAGCCATTCTGACTGGTGTGAGATGGTAGCTCATTGTGGTTATGATTTGCATTTCCCTGATGCCAAGTGATGTTGAGCATTTTTTCATGTATCTGTTGACCATTTGTATGTCTTATTTGGAGAAATACCTGTTCATGTCTTCCGCCCATTTCTGGACTGGATTATTTATTTTTTTGGTGTTCAGTTTAATAAGTTCTTTATAGATTTTGGATTCCAGCCCATTATCTGATCAGGCATTTGCAAATATCTTCTCTCATTTCATAGGTTGCCTTTTAGTTTTGTTGACTCTTTCCTTTGCTGTGCAAAAGCTTTTTATCTTGATGAAGTCCCCGTAGTTCGTTTTTGCATTTGTTTCTCTTGCCCTTGGAGATGTGTCCCTTCGACTTTTTACAGGTGTTATTTCCATATGGATATATTTCTAGCACGTTAGGGAGGAGAAAAAAATGCAACAGCATTTTGCTTGATTAAAGAACAAATGAAGTCAAACCTGTCCATTTCTCCATGTTAATTTATGATTTCATAATGCTGCAGAAATTAGTGTGATTTGACAGTCATTGGTATCTCATTTGACCCCTCAGCAACCCACATAATCTCTGTCATCATGCAAATGGAGAAAGTTAAGCAAGGCAGCAGTCTTTTCTGATCTCACATGGCTCCTGATCATAATGAAATCTGTCACTTTGAGTGCTAATATAGGCCATCACCATTCTGGTATTATTCAAAAACTTAAAACTCAGCATATTCTGTAAAGTATGTACAATTTTACACATATGACATCAGAACTTACACACAGGACTGAAAAGGCAACATAGTGTTCCATTTAGAACAGATTAGGGATTAAGGGTGGGGGTGCTGACTACAAATGGGCACCATGAATTTTGGGGGTGGTGATTAAGTGTTCTGTATCTCGATTGTTGCAGAACAAGTGTGCATTTTGGAAAACTGATAGAACTACACTTAAAATAATGCATGTTGATGTACATATATAGAAACTGGATTAGGAACAAACCACCACCAAACGAACAAAGCCACTTTCATATGCTAAGAGGAGATTTAAAACTCTCCCCCACCCTGATATATGAGTGTACAGCAAGACTTGTTTCCGTCACATTGGGAAGAATTGACAGAACTCGGGAAGAACTGACAGAACTTGGGAAGGATATGCGCCTTACCAGGCCCTTTTGGGGAGTAGTCAGTAGTTAGAGAACAAGCCTAGGGCCCTCCCCTCACACACATACCCGGAGGGCAGTGAAGACCTCCTCTGGAATCTCTGATTTTACACCGGGTTCTTGGGGTCAGACCATTAGCAACGCTCTGGTTCTGGAACCTAAAGGTGGACCTCTCAGTTGTTCCCCGGCGGGGATCCCGCCATGGGGAGTCCTAACCCTCGGGCACCGGCACCCTGACTTTCCCGCTCCACACGTGCCGTCAAGCCAGTCCCGTGCCTTCTTGCTGGGAAGCGCCATTATGGACCCCGACATCCCTGGGAAGGCCGTGCAGCCCCCACGCGGCCGTGAGGCGGAAGCAGGACACACGGCTCTCGGCCGCCGCACCTCCCGCGGCCACATACACATCTGCTCACGACCCACAAGCACAGTCACACGCCTCAGGGTCTCAAAACCGCCTGTCAGGTCCCAAAGACGCCTACAGGCACTCACACCCTTTGTCCCAGTCACCAACGCGACTTGTCTCCCAGCTCAGGTCTGACACTCGGAGTCTCCCACACCCCGACCGCCCACCTCCGCGTCTGCCTTACCCGCAGGCTCCAGGACTAGTGTTCTGAGAAGCCAGCTGGGGCGCATGCGCCCTTCGTCCTGCGTGGCGCCCCCACGGCGCGGAACCCAGCCCGCTGGCCTGTGGGAAATGTAGTTCCGAAAAGAGGCCCTCTCAGAGGCGGGGAGTCCCGGCACTCAGACTTTTCCCAGCATGCAGCACGGGCCTGCGTCCACCCCTGCGTGCTGGAGACCCCTGGGAGCTCGTCGGGGCCGCCGCGCAGGCGGACCTACTCAGCGTGCGGAGTCCGCCAGAGCGTTCGCGGGTTCGGGGCGGGAGCGCTGACGGTAGTGGTGCGGGTCTCGCCGCGCACTCCCCCAGCTCCAGCTCTGAAGTACCGAGGGCCGCGACGTCCCGATCGGTGGCGCTTCTCCTGGTGGCCCCAGCTCGGAGGCCTCCACCATCATGTCCCCCTGCGCGGGGGCAGCGTCGGCCGACGCGGAAGGGAGGCCCCACGGCGGGGGACGGGGGCGCTGCCGCGCGGGGATGGCTTCGGAGGAGACCGCGTGCGGGACGAGGCGGCTCCCCGGCGGAGCCCTCGGGGCCCGGAGTCCGCTCTGCAGTTCTGAGGGGCAGGGAGGGCCCCGGAGCACCCCTGTGCCCCAGGATGGCTGGGGGCACCCGCGCGTGGGTTTGGGGACTCCTGCCAGTGGGTCGGGCGCGAGAACGGCGGGTCTACCCCGGTCCCGGCGGCTGCGGCTCCACCACGACGCTTGTGCGCAAACCCCGCCGTCGCGTGTCTGCGGAGCCGGACGTGCGACGATACTCCGTGGCGTTTCCATGCGGCGCGGCGGTGTAGGTTCTGCGGTGAGCGCCCGGGACGCAGCGTCCGGTGCCCTGGGAGCGGGCGTTCTCGTGTCCGCGCAGTGCTTCCCGGTGGGCCCAGCCCGTGTGTGACGGCGGAACGGCTGGTCCGGTCCTCATTTCCAGGCGGGTTCTGCTGACCTCCGGGGGGGACGAAATTACTGTATCAGAAACCCTTATGTGTGGGAAAACTAGAAGGCGTCGCAATTATCTTTGTTGAGTTTGATGCTACAGGAAATAGAAAGGTTGGGAACCAAGCCAGCTTTTTAGGTTTATTGAAAATAACTGAACTACAATAAAATTCAGATATGAGTAAGTTTTGATACATGTATGTGTCCATGAAACCATGACTGTGATCATAATAATGTCCTAGAAAACTCAGTTTGGAGTGAGGAATAAGTCATGAATGGAATATTGGACAGTATAATTCCGAATTTCTTAGATACTTGTCAAGGACTAGAGCTCATTTCAGGGATAAAAATGTCCCCATGTTATAAAATACAAATATATTTTACCAAGAAGATGCGGCATGCATCGCTGCACAGCGGTAGAAATTACGGCTACATTAACACATGGACAGTGGTTATCTACAAGGGAATAACGAATCTTCTGTCAACTCCATGAATGATAATCTACTTCTTGAAAATTTACCTGTGAAGAAGGAAGCTAGAACACTCTTAGAAGTTACAGCAAGTTTTTATGACTTCAGAATATGGAGAGTTTTCTTATATAAGAGAAAAGAGTACGCTACAAAGGAAGAGAATGAAAAACTAAACTCAAACCTACAGACCACTGAAATGTAGAATAAAGGGAGTACAAAGATAAGCACATTCTGGGGCATGATATTTGCAATACATACAACTGAAAACAATTCATGTCCAGAGTATATAAAGGTGGCAGAAGGGGCACCTGGGTGGCTCAGTCGTTCACTGTCTTCCTTCCGCTCAAGTCATGATCCCAGGGGATCAAACCCCACATGAGGCCTTCTCCCCACACCCTGCTTGTACTCTCTCTCTCGCCGTCTCTCTTACTCTCTCTCTGTCAAATCTTTAAAATCTTTTTTAAAAAGATACCAGAAGAAACCAATAAACGTACAAATGAATTAAATGTAAGAAAATGACTGATAAATATTTCATAGGTGAAAGACAAAAAATGCTCAATATCACCGGTAATTAGCAAAAAGCAAGATATAATCACAAAACAGTCGTCTTCACATGTATGATACAGGCAAATGTTCCACAGTTTCAGTGTTGTCAATCTTGGGATAAATAAACGTATGTAAGAATAGTGGGAGAGTCTGGGGCGCCTGGGTGGGTCAATGGCTTAAAGCCTTTGCCTACAGCTCAGGTCATGATCTCAGGGTCCTGGAATCGAGCCCCGTGTTGGGCTCTCTGCTCAGCGGGGAGCCTGCTTCCTCCTCTCTCTCTGCCTACTTCTCTGCCTACTTGTGATCTCTGTCGAATAAATAAATAAAATCTAAAAAAAGAATAGTGGGAGAATCGATTCATACATTTCATTGGCATTTCCTATAAATTTGAAATTATCTGTAGTCTCCAACTAAGTAATTTTTCTCCAATATAGAGAATTTGTTATGCATGGTCATTTGGAAATTGAAACAGGAGCAGCGTTTTTCACAAGAGGAAAACAAACTTGAAACAGCCCCAGAAGTATAAACACCAGAATGGATAAGTAAATTGGGTTAATCCCAGCCTCAGAAGCCTGTGTGTGTGAAAACAGAAGGGAAACCAACGAGTGATGACCATATTCCCGGTAATTCTATAATGCCCTTTCATGAAAAGCTAAAAAAAAAAAAAAAAGGCAGAGTTGAAACATTACTTAGTGCTGAACAATAGATGGCAAATCTATGAAGAATAACTGTAAAATTCACAATAGCAGTCACATTGGGGGTGGGAGGGAAAGGAAGAAAGGAGGACACATTGGGAGTCTAATATCTGCCCGAAGTCTGTTGAGGATCATGTCCAATCTCCAGAGTTCATGCAATATTAATACTTAAGATAGGACATACTTAATATTTAATACTTAAGCTTAAGGGGGGACATTTATGCAATGTTTTCAAAGTATGAGATGGCACACTATAAAAATTTAAAGAGTTTTACATGTGAAAAAAAGTACAATTTTAAAATATTGTTTTATCCTATTAGAGAATAGACCAGCTATTTGGAACTATTCACAAGCCTTTTAACTGGGTCCATTTAACTTGCCTCGGTATTCATTTGAGTAGCAGAAGATTGGTGTTGGGCCCAGTCTCTAAAAAGAACGGTTTACATGAAATTAAACCATCACAGGTTTAATTTCACAGCTGCAGGAATTTATTTCCAACTGAAGAGAATCGAGCACATATTAGTGTGTAAGCCACATTACCTTTGTATGCCTAAGGGAAGAAACAATGTAGTTGAAATTGCTTCTCTTTACATAAACTCTGTATGTATGAAAACTGATAAAATTGAAATTTGGAGGGGGCAAAGGGACATGATGCTAGAGGGTGTGCTAGGAGAGAGTTTTAAGGCAGATTTCTAAATCTCAGGTGATTTGTTAAACTTTGTGTTCATTCAGGGGCCCCTGGCTGGTGCAGTCACATAAGTGTGGGATTCTTGGCTTCAGCTCAGGACACGATCTCAGGGTCCTGAGACTGAGCCCCTCCCCACACTCCACCTCTGCTTGAGATCTGCTCTCCCTCACCCTCTGCCCCTCCCAACAAGTGCTATCTCTTTCTCAAATAAGTCTTTAAAAAACTTGTTCATTTATAAATAATAAAAATAAATATATTATGTTTTATTTTTATACCTTATAAATCAAATGAGTAATGTATTTTCTGAAGATTTTTATTTATTTATCTGACAGAGAGCAGCAGAGAGGAGCAGCAGCCAGAGGGAGAGGGAGAAGCAGGCTCCCTGCTGAGCTGGGAGCTCCGTGTTGGACTCGATCCCAGGACCCGGAGATCGTGACCTGAGCCAAAGGCAGACGCTTACGGACTGAGCCACCCAGGCGCCCTGAGCAATACATTTTTAATGAGAACCCTCTTTTCTACATGCTATGTCTCTGAGCACTAATTTTTATGAAAGTGAACAATCCTTTTTAAAAACCATAACACACGAATTTTTTCAACTTTGTAAAATATGCAATAGCGTTTCCTTCCACCAGCTCTTAAACTGGCAAGTATTTTCTTCACAGGGAAGCATATTAAATGCACTAGGAATTTTTTGACTCAATCTGTTACGCATATTAAATTTCTGGGTCCATTCCAAGTTTATTTAAGCTTTTGCTCTTTTCTTCGAAGAGTTAAGTGGCCTGAGGGATATCCTAGCCATTCACATTTCAAAGTCTGTAGCGATACACTAAAACACAGATCTGCGATTAATTTCCTTTTAATGTAAAATGTAAACCTGAGCATTCTAATAAATCCATCTGGTAACTTGTGGTTGTTCGGAGCCCAGATTTAGGCTGCAGGGTTCCGATTTCCCGTGAGCTCCCAGCACTCATTGGCTGGACCTCCCTGATCTGAAGCAGCAGGTGAGTGGGGTGGGGCAGCATAGACGCGGCCTCAGCTGTGTCAGCCGCCAAACATCAAAACGAATCCAGACCCTGCACTACACGTGGTGAAGTCACTGTCAAAGTCTGTGTTCTTAGACAGACCCACCGGTTACCCTCCCGTCCCAAGCCAACCTCCGACTCCCGGAGGACACCAGGCCCTCCTGGGCCGTCCCGTCTTGTCCCAGCCCAGCCAGGCTCGGGTACCCCCCCACCCCTCTCTGGACAAAGATGTGTTGCTCCATGGGGAAACGGAGTCTGGAAACAGGGGGTGCCACGGAGCTGCGGGAAGACCCCCAAGTCCTCAAGGAATTAGAGCTACTTCTACTTGGACACAAATGTGCCTCTTGTGACAGCCGGAAGAGGCCTGCCCCCTGTGTTCCACTTGTGCGGAATCGTCCCAGCAGCGGCCCTGGGGTGTTGGGCTACCCTATTAGGAGGGCCGGGGCGGGGTTCCGAGCACTACCCAATCAGGATCCGAGGGCCGGGAGCACCGTCCAGTCAGAGCAGGGGGCGGGCGCGCTCCCAGCCTCACGGTCTAGGCCCGCAGCCGGCCCCAGGCACTAGTGTGCCCCTGCCCCGTGCGGCGGCAGGTGTCTTCGGTCTGCTTCGCTCTCGCCTGCGCGGGCCGGGCAGTCACACGGAGGACGCAGGGAGAGCCAGGAGCGGGGCTGAGAGATGGTGAGTGCGTGGGGTCGGGCCGACACCGGGAGAGGCTGTTTCGAACAGGCCGGTACCGGCTGGAGGTGGCCCGGGTTCCTCCCCCTCTCCCACCCCATCCAGGTGCTGACCCGAGTTTCCGCCCTTGGCCGCGGGGTGAGGTCCCGGCGTCCTGTCCCATCCACACATGGGTCTGGGTTCTGAGGATGCCTGGGGTGACCAGAGGAGCGCAAATGCTCCCACCCGGGAGTGCGGGAGTCTCAGCCCCCGGTCGTTTCCTCCCAGAGGACAGCCGTGGGGCGCGGGCGAGGAGTCTGGGGAGACCTGCTTAGGGCCCTGGGCTCAGAGAGATCCCCTGGCAGGTCCTTGATCCCTAAGTGACCGTCCAGTTCTCATTTCCTGGAGGGACTTTAGTCGTCAGGCGCCCAGATGCGGCTACCGAGGGGTAGAGAAAGGTTTCCTGCCCTCCGGGTTCTCAGGGTGAAGGAGGCAAAAGCCAAGGACAGAGAAGACCCACCCCGTCTGCCCGTGGGGCAACCTGCAAAGCAGAATGCGCTGGAGACCTGCAGTGGGGCAGGCGCCAGGGCGCTCCGGGAGGGCTGGGAGGGCGCTCCGGGAGCATCTCGGAGAACAGGTGGTGGCGGGGGGGAGGCCCACGTGGGAGGGTGGCCGCGCTTGACCCTTGAGTCATCGGTGGCTGTGTTCCCGTTTTGCACTGCCCCTCCCTGGGTTTGTCACCTTGGAAAGATTTATTAGGTTATTCAAGCCCCGGGTTTTTCAGTAAATGCGAAATACATTTTACTAACAGACTTTGAGAGATTAGATAAAATATTTGCAAAGTAACACGGGAGGGGTCAATTTCAGGGAAAAAAAAGTAAAAGATCGAGTCTTAACATTGCGTTTGTAAAAAATTCTTGTTGTGTCTTTTTTTCTCTCCTGGAGCGTGTGTGGTTAAGTTTCTCACATCTGTTGTTTTCTTTCTGGTGATGACAAATGGAATTCCAGAGCTTAGCCTTGAGGATGCTACTGGGGGAAAGAATCTAAGAGAAACCCTCTCTCCCGCGATGAAAGTGTACAAACGAATGCATTTCCACACACAAAACGTTTGGCATATTAATTGGTGAATTACAAAGACTCACCAAAAACGGCAGCTATTCTTTTCAGCAGAATAGAATAATTCTATTTTGTCTGGTATTATTAGACTTCAGAGACTCTTGCTAAATCCCGATGACCCGGAGTGGGGATAGGGCCCTGCCCAGTGACTCCAAGCTAAGTAAGGGCAGCCACGCGACAGCAGAAGGAGGGAATGAAATGGTTTCTTTCTGGAGAGTCTCTTCTCTGCCTGTGTCCCAGGCTGCCCACACCATCTGGAGGAGGGGTGTGTGCGCCTAGGAAAGTTGCAGGGCACTGAAAAATGTGTGTGGCTGGCGGTGATGCCCTTTCTGAGATCGTACTTGCCACTCCCCCTCCTGGTTCTAAATAATACATTTGGGGTGGCCACATACAGAGGTGGTGCCCTCAGAGCCTAGCGTGTGCGCACTGAGAAAGCCTATCAAGGTCGGACTTAGGGAAAGACTCTTTCGGGGTCTGTCTTCTACAGAAAGAATTATGAATGTGGAAGTTCATTTGGGGTAGAGACTTAACCTGACTCCAGCCAAGAGTTTCCTGGCTACTGAGAATTGAAGCCTGGAGAGGGAGCATTTCCACCCGCTAGGTGGGGAGAAGAGGGTGTTCATCCCTGTGTCTGCTCAGGTCTCCCTCTCCTCCATCACGGGGCCTGGCCGGCAGAAGGCTGCTATTTCTGCAGTGAGGCTCTGGACCCCAAGCCTGTGATTGTTGTCACCTTCTGAATATGGTGGGTTTTCTTTGCGAACAGCGGATAAGTGAGTGGCTTTATCTGAGCTGATGGAAATGTTTGGTTTTCTCTCATTCTGATTCCTGTATCAAATGTTACTGCTGTATAACTCCAGTCTCCCTAAACGTTTGGCCTTTTCATGTTCCTGTTTGAGTGTGTAAGGCTTTTTTATTTTCTTGGGTGAGCAGAAGTGGACTGAGAGATAAAATAGAAGACAAGAGAATTCTGGAAGCATACATTTTTCTTCCTTTTTCGGTAAGATGTCCAGATAGGAGATGGCTGTATTTAAACTCAGGTTAATTTTTCACTTTTCCCATAATTTTTTATATCAGTGATTGTCTCTATAGAGTTATGAAATTTAAAATGTACTATTCCTAAGACAGTCTTTATTTTAACCGATATGAGGAAAGTTAGCTTTGGATATGCAAATCCTTGAAAATCATAGTGTGTTGAATGGGTTAGGTCCAAACCCCTACCATGTGAAGTATCCTTCACATTTGAAAATACTCCCCACTTTGAGGGGCACCTTGGGGTGCAGTCTGTTAAGTGTCTGACTCCTGGTGGCAGCTCAGGTCATAATCTCAGGGTCATGAGACTGAGTCCCGCATCCGGCTCTAAGTCAGGCTCCCAGCTCAGCATGGAGTCTGCTTGATATTCTCTCTGTCCCCCTCTGGCACGCCCCCCCCCCCACTCACTCTCTCTCTGTCTCAAATAATTAAATATTTTTTTTAAAAGATTTTATTTATTTATTTGACAGACAAAGATCACAAGTAGGCAGAGAGTCAGGCAGAGAGAGAGGAGGAAGCAGGCTCCCTGCTGAGCAGAGAGTCCGATGCGGGGCTCGATCCCAGGACCCTGGGATCATGACCTGAGCTGAAGGCAGAGGCTTTAACCCACTGAGCCACCCAGGCGCCCCTTAAATATTTTTTTTAAAAGAAAAAATACTCCCCAGTTTGAGATAGAGTGGAAACAATGATGATGTCACCTGTCATTTTAGTTGTAAAGATGTTTGAGATATTTTACTTTTCATGGTTTACACTGTCATAAACTTTAGTTTTCAGGGAGTTGTTAACCTTAAAAATTAATGTCAGTCACTTTACCAGCAAAAGTGGGTTTATTCAGGACTAGCAGAGAATTGTAATTTGGGACATATAAGCTATAGCAGCACCATAGGCATGTCCAACAAACAAAGGAGAGGAACATTATTCTTTGTAGAAGGAGGGAGTTTGGATGGCTTGCTTGGACAAAAGCCCACTGGACAAAGGGGGATGAGAATTTCTCTGAGTTCTGATGACAGTCTTTCTTGTTGAATTATAGGGGTAGTCAATTTCTCTTCTCTCTCTCTTTTTTAAAGGATTCTCCATTCTGGGGTGCCTGGGTGGCTCAGTGGGTTAAATCCTCTGTCTTCAGGGGCACCTGGGTGGCTCAGTCGGTTAAGTGTCTGCCTTCAGCTGGGGTCGTGATCCCAGGGTCCTGGGATTGATCCCCACGTCGGGCTTCCTGCTCAGTGGGGAGCCTACTTCCCCCTCTCCCACTCTCCCTGCTTGTGTACTTGGTCTCGCTGTGTCTCTCTCTGTCAAATAAATAAATAAAATCTTTTAAAAAGGGGAGCCTGGGTGTCTCAGTGGGTTAAGCCTCTTTCTTCAGCTCAGGTCATGATCTCAGGGTCCTGGGATCAAGCCCCGCTTCGGGCTCTCGGCTCAGCAGGGAACCTGCGTCCCCCCCTCTCTCTGCCTTCTGCTCTGCTACTTGTGATCTCTCTCTCTCTCTCTGTGAAATAAACAAATAAAAATCTTTAAAAAGTTTTTTTTTTTAAAAAAGCCTCTGTCTTCAGCTCAGATCATGATCCCAGGGTCCTGGGATCGAGCCCCACATTGGGCTCTCTGCTCAGCGGGGAGCCTGCTTCCCCCTCTCTCTCCGCCTGCCTCTCTGCCTGCTTGTGATCTCTGTCAAATAAATAAAATCTTTTAAAAAAAAGGATTCTCCATTCTTATTTTTTATTTTATTTTTAAAATGTTTGATAGTAGGCTCTACGCCCAATGTGGGGCTCAGGCGCATAGCCCTGAGGTCCAGAGTGTCAGGCTGCACTGACGGAGCCCGCCAGACGGCCTGCGGGTAGTCGGCCTCTTCTGGGGGACGCCTCGGACATCTCTTCCTGCCGGGCGCTGTGACTGACCACTCTTCCCCGTAGGGTCTTCTGCCCGAGTGTGTAACGGGAAGTCCTTCTTGCAGTCGAGGTGGAATGGGCTCCCCCTTTTGGCCAGCCAACTCCATCTGATTTTCTTTGTTCCCTTTTGGGTTTTTCTTCTTTCTTTTTTTCATTCATTATTATTATCTTTTCTTCCAACTCCGTGTTAGTGAGGCTTACCTTTATTCATTTTCACAGGATTAAATTTTTTAAAAAAGATTTTGTTTATTTATTTGACAGACAGAGATCACAAGTAGGCAGAGAGGTAGGTGGGAGGGAGGGGTAAGCAGGCTCCCCGCTGAGCAGGGAGCCCGATGCCGGGCTCGATCCCAGGACCCTGGGATCATGACCTGAGCCGAGGGCAGAGGCTTTAACCCACTGAGCCACCCAGGCGCCCCTCACAGGATTAAATCTTAAAACCACAGGGAAAAGTGGTTGCCAAATAAAAAGAAAAAGTGTTAAAAAGCAAAATACAGGAGCGCGGTGTTGCTGGGGGGTTTCTGTCAGTTGAACGTCAGACTCTTGGTTTCGGCTCAGGTCATGATCTCAGGGTCGTGGGATTGAGTCCTGTGTCAGGCTCTGTGCTCAGTGTGGAGCGTGCTTGGAATTCTCTCTCTCTCCATCCCCTTTGAGTGCTGTCCCTCTGTCTCTAAAATAAAGAAGTAAATAAATAAGTGGTTTTTTAAAAAAGCAAAAACATAACATATAGATTTCTCTTTATGTGAAGTTAGATAATGTACATAATGTTAGGGTCCGTGATCAAAGGAACGAGACTGATATAAAGCGAAAATCAAACAAAGCTTTATTTCACACCAAGCATCAAAAATCAAACTGACCGGTCAGGGCTGTCTCTTACGAAAAGATGACGACGATGATTCTGACAAGGTCACTCCCAAGAAGGCCGCTCCGGACGAGGCTGCTCCGCAGATGAGGCTGCTCCGCAGATGAGGCTGCTCCCTGGTCGGAGCCGCTCCCAAGAAGAGGCCACTCCCAAGAAGGCCTCGGCTGGTGAGGTCGCCCCCCGGGCAGGGCCGCTCCCAAGAAGAGGTGATGACGACAGCAATGATGACTGGGAGGACAACACGGATGACACAGATTCTGCTTCCCGCGACGCCACTCTGACAAGGCTGCTCCCCAGACAAGGCTGCTCCGGCGAGGCCGCTCTGGAGGAGGCCTCTTTCCTGACGAAGCCGCTCCCTGGAATGACACAGCTCCGGCGAGGCAGCGGCTCAGGGTTCCCGGCGAGGTTGCTGCCGTCTAGGCTGTCCCCGCGGCGCCCCGCCGGAAGCCGCGGTGTGGGCGGGGCTGCTGGCGTCGGGACCGCTGGCGGCTCGGGGCGCCGGGGGCACTCATAGCTCTTACAAGAGCTGTTACAACTCTTCTTCTCCCGCCGACTCTGCCGCTGCTGCTTCCTTCTTCCTCCTCCGACAGCCCTCCTTGTCCCGCCTTCGCCAGCCTCGCAGACCGACCTTTATGGGGGTGGTTGAGCCCCGCCCCTACACAGGCGGCCAATTGAATCCTAATTCACCCCGTGGATACACCCACGCTCACCGATTGGACGTCTCCACCCGCCCGCCCCGCCCCTACTTCCGGGGTCCACAAGCTAGTTCCTCTGGGAGGGGCAGGCCCTTACGCATAAAGGTTTAAAAACCCTGCAAAACATTGAAAATCTAACACAGGACAACTTCCTGCCAGCATATCCTGGCCTGTGCCAGCTCTATCCCAGCCCCCCTCAGACAACCAGTTTTAATAATTTCTTGTGCATTTTTTAAAAGAGTTTATTTATTTATTTGACAGAGAGAAATCACAAGTAGGCAGAGAGGCAGGCAGAGAGAGGAGGGAAGGCAGGCTCCCACTGAGCAAAGAGCCCGATGTGGGGCTCGATCCCAGCATGACCTGAGCTGAAGGCAGAGGCTTTAACCCACTGAGCCACCCAGGAGCCCCAATTTCTTGTGCATTTTTATCAGTGTTTCTTTCTGCAAAATGAAACAGAAGTGCAAACGTTTTTCTTTTGTTATAGAAAAGTAATATGATGAACACGAGGCAATGTACTTTTGCTCACATGATGGTCCTGCAGACCTTTTCATATAATGTCAGACGTCTTTGATTTTCAAGTTTAAACAACTAGTTCTCTCTAATTAGGCACTTGATCTGCACTGAATATTCTTCTACCCAGGTTTGTTAATCAGGACTTTTTCATATTACATGGTAAGCAAACATACAAGTGTTATTCTCCAACCTTGATTAATGCTTTAACTTTTATGGTGAAATCTGCCGTATTTAGAGTGCATATCCAGGTGTCTGGGACATCCAAACACCAGCCACAGTGTGAACGTCTGTGAATTCGCCACCTGGATTCCTAAATGGGCCGTGGGTAGCTGTAAGTCTCCCCACATGACCCTCCCCGAACGCACCACCGTCTTGTCCCACCGATGACCACTGATTGTTTCTTTGCTTGATCTTCATACCTTTACCTTTTGTGATTTTTTTTACGAAGCAGTGTTCTGCTTCATTTTACTTCTTTGGGAAATTAACAGAATTGCACCAAAAAGGCTTTCCTATGGTTCTGTGCCTCGGTCTGTTTCGTGCGTGCTTCTCTCCGAAAGCCGTATTCTTTCAATTTGTTCTTCGTTCCAGTGCTTGCGGGGCTTGGGTTTTTCAAGTTTGTCTTTGGCTTTTGTGAAAAATGCCACTTCTGTGGAGTCTTGTTTCAGTGTCCAAGGCCAAATGCCCCATACTGGAGGAAAATCTCTGCATTGTAGATCATGGCCAAGCTCAAATTTATGCGACATCCAATTAAGCGTATCAGTTGATTCTGCAAACATGCACGCATAACTGCTTACTTCTTCCGTGTGACCTTCAGCACCTGAGATTATCCAGTTTCGTGATTTCTGCCCTTCTTGGCTTGAAATGGGATCTGTTTGAGATTTTCTTTTGCTCATTACCAATGAGGTTGACTCTTTTTTTTTTAAGATTTTATTTTTTTATTGGACAGACAGAGATCACAAGTAGGCAGAGAGGTAGGCAGAGAGAGATGGAGAAGCAGGCTCCCTGCTGAGCAGAGAGCCTGATGCTGGACTCGATCCCATGATCCTGGGATCATGACCTGAGCCAAAGGCAGAGGCTTCACCCACTGAGTCACCCAGGTGACCCAACTCTTTTTTCATATATGGTCTTCCATCTTTTGTGGTACATGTTTTAGTCATTTTCCTATTTTTTATTCATTTGTTTGACCCTTCATTTTTACTCTGCACACATTTTTATATTTGTCTATGTTGTAAATATCTTTATCTCAAATTTTGGTTTGCCTTTTCAGTTTCTTAATTTATTTTTTTAAAGATCTATTATTTGAGGGGCATCTTGGTGGCTCGGTGAGTTAAGCATCTGACTCTTGGTTTTGGCTGGGGTCATGATTGCAGGGTCCTGGGATCAAGCCCCCTGTCAGTCTCCCTATCCAATGGAGAGTCTGCTTCTCCTTCTGCCCCTCCCTCTGCTTGTGCTCTCTCTCTCAAATAAATTAGTGAAATCTTTAAAAAAATATTTATTCCTTTATTTGCGAGAGAGAGAGAGAGAGAGAGAGAGAGAGAGAATAGAGGTAGGATCATAGGGAGAGGGAGAGACAGAATCTCAAGCAGACTCCCCGCTGACCACAGAGCCTGACCCTGGCTCCATCTCACAACCTGAGATCATGACCCGTGCTGGAACCAAGAGTTGGGCACTTAACCAACTGCACCACCCGGTGCTCCTGTCTTTCCCATTTAACTATAGAATGAAGTTGTCGTTGTTCACGGACTACATAGGAACAGTGCTGTTTTTCCAGCTGGATACCAGTTTCTCCCTGCCCCATATGTGACAGTGTACATCATTTCGGCCACTGCTCTATGATGCTTGCTCTGTCATTTATCAAATTTCCATATACATGTGGATCCCTTCTGGATGCTTTTCCTTTCCCTGAATCTATTTATCCGCATGCTAATAATGTATCGCCCAGACTACTGCAGTTTCAAACTCCTTGAAGTATTTGCAGAACCTGTACTTTGTTCTTAAGAAAATTTTGTCTTCTTTGCACATTTGATCTTTCTATTAGGTTTGAAGAAGTTGTTTTTATGAAGTCGTGGAAAATCATTTCTGAGGATTTACTGGAATTTTATAAAGACTACAGGTTTCTTTTTGGGCAGCTGACATCTTGGTGACATTGAATTCTTTCTAAGAACATGTCCCAAATTTCTATTTACTTAATTCTACTTTGATATTACCCAATAAAGTTGAGGTTTTGGCCCATTAGAATCTTTTTATACCCTTCAGTAGAATTCTTTATTATGTGTTAGCTTTATTTTTTAAGGTTTTATTTTTTTAATTTATTTGACAGAGAGAGAGAGAGAGACAGACAGCAAGAGAGGGAACACAAGTAGGGGGAGTGGGAGAAGGAGAAGCAGGCTTCCCACTGAGCAGGGAACCGATGCGGGGCTCGATCCCAGGACCCTGAGATCATGACTTGATCCTAAGGTAGAGTCTCAGTGACTGAGCCACCCAGGAGCCCCATTATGTGCTAGCTTAAAAAAAAAGGTTTATTAAGATATAATTCACATATTGTACAATTTACCAATTTAGGATGTATATAGTTCAGTGTGTCTGTTTCTTCACAGAAAGAAGCAGCCATCACCATGTTCAATTTTAGTTTGTTTTTATCGCCTCAAGAGAAACCTCATGCCCTTTATCTATCACCCTCCATCCTGCTCCCAGCCATAAATAACCACTAATGCACTTTCTGCCTCTTGAGAATTTCTTATTCTGGACAGTTCATGAGGATGGAGTAACGTACTTTGTAGTTCTTTCACCTGCAAGTTCAAATCAGTGGTTGAGTCCTCTAGGGACTTGATTCAGTTACTGTGCTTTCCGACTCCAGAATTTTCCTGTGGAAAATTTCCTCCAGAATAATTTCTGTCTCTTTATTGATATTATTTGGTGCATCACTGTCATTATCTATTCCTCTGCATCTTTAATCATGATTTCCTTTAGTTCTTTGAACACATTTGTAAGTCCCTTTGACGCCTTCTTCTGTTAAATCCAATATCTGTTTGCTCCCAGTTTCCATTGCCTGCTTATTTGTCTGCTATAAGGGTCACAGTGTCCTTTTCTTTTTCATGCCTTGTAATTTTTTGTTGGAAACTGGACACTACAGGTAATACATTGTAGCAATTTGGGGTACTAGCCTCTGTCCTCTGGGGCCATGACTGTGCCTGCTTGGTGACCGGCTGGATTATTTTAGTCAAATCTATTTCACTCCCATCCCACCCCCTTCAGTGTTAAGCCTCTGGTATTCCTCCTCAGTCACCCTGGGATGGCAGTGGTCTGGACGGGGTTTTCTTCTTTTCTTTTCTTTCCTTGACTATTAAGCTATTAAGCTCCACTGATTGTTGGCTGACGGCTTGACTGTTTTGAAACTGCCACGGTGCATACTTTCCTCTATGGGCTAATCAGTCGAATTTGGACTCCTGGGAAGGAATAGTTCACAGATCAATGTTTGTTGGTTGTTCAGATCCTTGGAAGGGTCCCCCAGCTTCCTCTTTCCTTGTTTCTTCCCTGCAAACAAGGTGGACGACGATTTTGCCTGTATCTTGAATCTCTTCCCTGTTGCCTTTCACCACAACTCGCATTGTTTCTGAGAGCGCCCTTAGGCTTAAGATTCTCCATCTCCTGTTGTAAATGAAGTCCGTTCTCCAGGAAGAGGCTGGGGCGATCCGTTTTAGAGCCTGCTTTTCCTCCTTGTCAGTATCTCAGAGCCAGGGAACTGCGGTGAGATGGGGATGGAGGCACACTTCTTCCTGAGTGACACCCCACTTAGAGCTGAAGGGCAGTTGCCTGATGCCTTCTCAACTTGCCTCTCTCGGATGTGGAACCTCTGCCTTATGAGGCAGAACAAGACCAGTTAGGTGTCCAGTATTCTCATCAGCCCTGTGCCCACTGTAGACCCCACATGTGGGGGCTGGTGGAAGTGGAGAGCCCCCACCTGTCAATTGCCCTTGCTTGGAGCTTGAACTCAGTCACAGCTAACGGGGGCAGGATGAGAAATGCTGACATCCTTCTTCTCCAGTTAGGAGCCCGTGTTTTTGGCTGCAGTCTGAAAAAGAAGTCTAGGGAAAGGGAGAGTGGTCTTGGTTCAAATACCAGACTGTTAACTTTTCTTACTGAATTCGTATCGAGTTTCATGAATACCTGTTTCCTCAGCTCCCTGCCCTCAGGACTATGTCCAGAGGCTTGAAATGATGGTGTTAAAAGTGATTTCATAGTTTTGCTGGGGAGCAGCTCCACAGGGTACCTCATATTGCCACACAGTCATGCTCACTTTTTTTTTTTAAGATTTTATTTATTTATTTGACAGAGAGAGAGAGAGAGAGAGAGATCACAAGTAGGCAGAGAGGCAGACAGAGAGAGGGGGAAGCAGGCTCCCTGCCGAGCAGAGAGCCCGATGTGGGGCTCGATCCCAGGACCCTGGGATCATGACCCGAGCTGAAGGCAGAGGCTTAACCCACTGAGCCACCCAGGTGCCCCTCATGCTCACTTTTTAACACGAGTTTTCCAACGTAGTGTCGTTATTAAATGGAAAGGGGATGACTTTTATTTTCATCTTGTGTTTTTGATCTAGAATCATGCTAAAAATCTTATCCTTTGGTTCTTTGTTCTGTTGGGGTCCTATGCATATGCTTGTTCGTGCTAACGATAACAATGATCTTCTATTCTTTTATAATTCTGCATATTTGTTTATTTCCAAGTGGCACTAGATTGGATCTCTAGTATAGTGTTGATTAGGAGTGAGGCAGGAATCTAGTTTTGTACTTTTTTGGATAGAAAATAGTTTTGTACTTTTGGATAGAAAATCTAGTTTTGTACTTTTTTGGATAGAAAATAATGAACTTCACTCCATTTATATGTTCCTTTAAAAATAATCTTTATTTTATTATTTTATTTTTTAAAGATTTATTTATTTATTTAACAGAGATCACAAGTAGGCAGAGAGGCAGAGAGAGGGGGGCGGGAAGCAGGCTCCCTGCTGAGCAGAGCGCCTGATTCAGGGCTCCATCCCAGGACCCTGATATCATGACCTGAGCTGAAGGCCAAGGCTCAACCCACTGAGCCACCCAGGTGTCCTGGGATATCTTATTCTTATCCCCATCTTGGTATACCTTAAGGTGAATTGCTCTTCCTCAAGTTCCCCAAGAACTTAATCCACATAAGGTCTCCTACATCTCGATTGATGGAAACTCCATTATTCCAGTTTTTACTGTGAGAATTGACCAGAGTCATTAAATCTCATTCTGTCTTGCCCTGACTTCAGTCCACTGGGAATCAGTAGCTCTTATCTATGTTTTCCCTGCACATTCCACTGTGAGTGCCCAGGGTGACCCACCTTCTTCTCACCTGGCTCTGGCTTTATTTTCTCATCAGCTGTTCTGGTCTCTACATCCATCCCCTGCGCTCAAGTCTCAACACAAGTGATGGGTCATTAAAGCCATAGGAGGACGTCACTGCTCTGTGCAAAATGCTGAATAGTCCGCATTTCTCACAGAGTCAGATCTGACTCGTTCCCCACAAGATGATGTGCTCCACCTCCCATCACTGTCCACCACCTTGACTGTTACTCCGCATCTCAATTTGCTCCAGTCTCTGGCAATGTGTCTTAGCCCACTCGGGCTGCTGCAATGAAATACCGAAGAGTGGCCTGTAAACCACAGAGATGTATTTCTCACAGATATGGAGGCTGGGAAGTCCAAGATCAAGGCACCAGCATGCCTTGGATGGAATGAGCTGTTCTGGCATCTTGTAACCTCAGTGTGTATTTGTGTGTCCGCAATATGAATGCACACCAACACCAAGGTTCATGAATGTGGATATTACGGAGAGGTCTAAGTTCTCATGTCTTCTTCTCTCCTTCTGAATTCTCACGTCTTCCTCTTTCCTCCTCTTTCTCAATACCTCTCCTGTCTCAAATTAAGGGGATATAAGGAAGAAGGAGTAGCAATTGATTCTGTGATAAAAAATGTATTAAATAATACACATAGAAATTAAAATGAGCACTTCTGCAGAAGTCTTTCTGCACCCAGCTGGACTTGCAGATTTCGAATGGGGAACATCAAGACACAGGGTCAGTTGGCCCACATTGTAAGTTTGGTTTCTACCTTGGGCCTCTCACTGCTGTTGAGAGGAAATGAAGGAAAAGTTCCTTCAGTGTGTTTTTATTTATCAGAATCTCATCAAGATT
The DNA here is from genome assembly GCF_002288905.1 of Enhydra lutris kenyoni. Taxonomy (NCBI): domain Eukaryota; kingdom Metazoa; phylum Chordata; class Mammalia; order Carnivora; family Mustelidae; genus Enhydra; species Enhydra lutris. The sequence continues at coordinate 4,455,568 of NW_019154170.1, read as the reverse complement.
TGAACTGGTGGCTTATGCAGTGCTGGGAGTTGTGGTGGGCAATAAGGAAAGAAAGGAAATCATTTTTGTCACAAGGAATTGATAGTCATAAAATAGCAATATTTGTTTCATTTGTATAGCATTTCTCTAATTTCTCCAGTATTTTTTGGACTATTCTAGACTCTGTGAAAAGGCAGGGATCACACAGGAAGGCCACAGTAAAAATGGAGAGAGAGATAAGTTCAATGTGTTAACGGTGTAAGACGATGATACAGAAGGGGGAGCCTAGGGGACTCAGTCGTTAAGTGTCTGTTTTTGGCTCAGGTTGTGATTCCAGAGTCCTGGGATCGAGCCCCACATCAGGCGCAATCAGCGGGAAGTCTGCTTCTCCCTCTCCCACTCCTCCTAGTTGTGTTCCTTCTCTCGCTGTGTCTTTCTCTGTCAAATAAATAAATAAAATCTTTAAAAAAAAAAAAAGGAAAGAGTATGATACAGAGGGCACCTGGGTGGCTCAGGTCAGTTAAGTGTCTGCCTTTGGCTCAGGTCATGATCTCAGGGTCCTGGGATCAAGTACTATGTTGGGCTCCCTGTTAGCTGGGAGTCTGCTTCTGTCTTTCCCTCTGCTGCTCCCCCCAACCCGCCGCCCTGCTCATGCTCCCTTGCATGCACTCACTCTCTCTCAAATAAATAAATAAATAAATAAAATCTATAAAAAGAAAAGATTATGATACAGAAAATGAGTGTGGGCATAGATTAGATGTGGGGAGACCAATGAATCTTGCTTGAACTTCTGGTGAATTTGAGTCCACTTTCCCTGTGTTGTCCATGTCACCCGCTCTCCTACGATTATGTGGCTTGTTATAGGACTCAGTGGTTTTCGAGGATGTGGTTGTGGACTTCACCCAAGAGGAGTGGGCTATGCTGAATCCTTCTCAGAGGAAGCTCTACAGAGATGTGATGCTGGAGACCTTCAGGAACCTGGTCTCAGTAGGTAAGGAGGCATTCACCCTTCACTTGGTTATTTAGAGACTAAGTATGTATTCATTAAGCCTATTTCAAGATTTGGACTAAAGAAGGAGTACACATTGATAAACAAAACAGGCATGATAACAGCTATCATGGATCTAGAATCTAACAGTTTCTCTGTGACAGTAAAAATCTACATATTAACCTGTATTTTTCTATCTGTCTTCTTTGAAATCCTTAGGGTCCTTCAGTGTCATCAGTCTGGGCATACATCCATGAGTCACTCTGTGGGCGTGGGGAAGCTGATTGTTTGAAATCTTGTGGTGTTTCTGTGCATATTAAATCTCCTCCAGGGGCGCCTGGGCGGCTCACTGGGTTATGCATCTGCTTTCACCTCAGGTCATGCTACGGCCCTGGGATCAAGCCCTGCATCAGGCTCTCTGATCTTCAGGAGCCCGCTTCTATCTTTTCCTCTACCTGCTGCTCCCCCTGCTTGTGCATGTGCGCTTTCTCTGTCAAATAAATAAAATCTCTTAAAAAATTAAGATATAAATTGCCTCCATTTTGACCTCTAGTGCCTCATTTTTTTTTAAAGTCTTTATTTATTTATTTGACAGAGAGAGATCGTAAGGCAGAGAGGCAGGCAGAGAGAGAGGGGGAAGCAGGCTCCTTGCTGAGCAGAGAGCCTGATGTGGGGCTGGATCCCAGGACCCTGAGATCATGACCTGAGCCGAAGGCAGAGGCTTAACCCACTGAGCCAGCCAGGTGCCCCCCTCTTATGCCTCTTAATAATGAAGTTTTGAAACAGCTAAACTGAATGTATTTCTTTGCTCACAGGTGCCTTCCTGATAAGATTTGTTCCCTGTTTTGTTTTAGATGATGAGACTCAATTTAAAACCATTGGGTCCATTTCTCAGCAGGATAGTTTTGGAGAAAAATTATCCAATGAACAGAAAATAGCAAGATTCACAAAAAATGATTTCTGGACCTCCCTTTTTGGAGAAAATTGGGAAGACCAGTGCATTGAAGATAAACACAACAATGAGGGAAGATATTTGAGGTGAGTTGCACTTTGGAGAAAACACAATAGTCCAGGAGAGAATCTTACTAGTTCATGAAATTAAAAAAACAAAACCAAAAAACTGATAAACCTTGCTCCAGATTTGTTTATTCACAAATCATTCCTTCCTTTTTTTTCTTCATGTGACTCAGACATTGAGCATTGGAAAGATAATTCAGTGGGAAACAATGATCAGGGAACCATATGTGAGAAACACTGTTGTAGTAGTAGGCTGTGCTTAATCGCATTCCCAAAGCAGCTAGTTTTTTTCACTTTGAAATAATTCAAACAGGACAGAAGACCTGTATTTATGGGGTACCTGGGTGGCTCAGTGGGTTAAGCCTCTGCCTTCAGCTCAGATCATAATCCCAGGGTCCTGGGATCGAGTCTTGCATCAGGCTCCCTGCTCAGTGGGGAGTCTCCTTCTCCTTTTCTCTCTGCCCCTCCCTGCTGTGGTACTCTCTCTCTCTCTCTCTCTCTCTCTCTCAAATAAGCCAATAAACTCTTAAAAAAAAGAAAGCCTACATATATATAGAAAATGGGAGAAATATAATCCTAGCACTCATTAACAAATATTAATAAATTATGAATACACAAACCATTAACAATGTGCCCCCCCCCTTTTTTTAGCAGAAGTCATATAGTGGAGAGACTCTGTGAAAGTAGCAAAGGTGATACATGTGGAGAAATTGTCAGCCATATTCCAAATATTAAGCTGTACAAGAAAACTTCCAGTGGAGTAAAACTGTATGAATGCAGTCAGTGTGGAAAAGTCTTCAGGCATCGTTCATCCCTTAAGAGGCACAAAAGGAGTCACACTGGACGCAAACTTTATCAATGTGAGGAATGTGGGAAAGCCTTCAGTTGTTCTTCATACCTGAGGAATCATGTGAAAACTCACAGTGGAGAGAAACCCTATGCATGTCAGCTTTGTGGGAAAACATTTATTCGTTCCCATTCCCTCACTGGACATATAAGGAGTCACACTGGAGAGAAACCCTATGAATGTAAGCAGTGTGGAAAAGCCTTCAGTTGCCCTAAATCCTTTCGAGTACATGTGATGATGCATAATGGTGGGAAACCCTATGAATGTAAGCAGTGTGGGAAAGGCTTTAGCTGTCCCAAATCCTTTCGAGTACATATGATAATGCACACTGGAGAGAAACCCTATGAATGTAAGCAGTGTGGGAAAGGCTACTGTTGGCTCACATCCTTTCAGAGACATGTGAGAATTCACAATGGAGAGAAACCCTATAAATGTGAAAAATGTGGGAAAGCATTTGGTTGGCCCTCATCCTTACACAAACATGTCAGAATGCACACTGAAGACAAACCTGTAAATGCAAACAACGTGGGCAGGCCTTCAGTTGGCCCCCATCCTTCCAAAAATGTAAGAATGCAGACTGGAGAGAAACCCTATAGGTGTGAAGAGTGTGGGAAAACATTTGGTTGGTCTTCGTCCTTGCACAAACATAACAGAAATCACAGTGGAGAGAAACCCGTAAATGCAAGCCATGTGGGAAAACTTTCAGTTGGCCCTCATTCTTCCAAAAATATAAGAATGCAGACTAAAGAAAAACCCTATAAGTGTGAAAAATGTGGGAAAGCATTTGGTTGGTCCTCATCTTTACACAAACATGTCAAAAAACACAGTGGAGAGAAGCCTGTAATCGTAAGCAATGTGGAAAAGCCTGCAAATGGTCCTCATCCTTCTAAAACAGTAAGGATGCAGACTAGAGAGAGACCTCATACCTGTGAAAAATGTGGGAAAACTTTCAGTTGCCCCAAATCCTTTCATAGTCATGTGAGAACTCACAGTCAACAAAAGAAAACTTGTAAGTAATGTGAGAAAACCTGATGCCAATTAACTCATCTAAAACAGTTTGGGAAATCCACACCAGAAGAAAAATTGTGCAAAAGTTACAAAGATGGTATTCCTCAGTATCTCATCCTTAATGGGACCTCTACTTTTATATTATTTTTTAAAATTGTTCTGTAAGTGTGGGACCTTTAGACTAATGTAACATTGATATTTGTTTAGATTTTCTTACTGGCCCAGTGTGTTCCAAATTGGGTATCACTTTCCCATTACATATATTCCATCATGTTCTCTTCCTGAGAGAAACTATGACTTTGAAAGTTGGCACTCCTTTGCTTACATAAGGTATGTATTCTCAACACCGTTTTTTTTTTTTTTTTTGCCAGAGTTTCATTATTCCATTTTGCTTGGTTCCAATTTTGTAATTATGTAAATTGGCAGAAATTTGTAGGTACGCAGTGGTCTTGAAAGAATATAGTTTCATATGAATTATTATTTCCATCTGTTGCTATATGCTCTTTGTCCTGGCTTCTGGTTAGGAAGTGGACAATATGTTTCAGTTAAGAAGAGAATGAAATCTAGAGGTGTAGATGGTTCTTCTGGATTGTGTTCTATCAACATAGGTAAGGCTGGGAACTACATTTCCCAAGAGGCCTTCTCTATATGGTTCCATGGTAGAATTCTGGAGAGCCCAGCTTGCATGAGATTTGGAAGAAGCAATTTTCAGTTTATTGAGCCACCACCACATAAGGAGATAGAGAGATGCATGGGGATGTGGTGGGCACCATCTGCAGCTTATTTTCCTGATTCCTAGTCTTGCCAATCAAAAGTATCCTCAAAACACATAGCAACTGCATGAATTCCATTTTGTCAGGGGGTGGCCTTTCACAGACACCCTACCAGCCTTCCCATCATGGAGGTACCTCCGTGGTTCGATGTCCACAGCTTATATTTTCCCAAAAGCCCTATACTGTCCACCAGGCCACTGATTAGGACGTCATGGCTGTTGACATTGTCTAATGCTCTGACCTCTTTTCTCTAGATCTTAACATATTTGAATAACACCTGATTCATATGGTGAACACCTCATTCTCTTATTATTTCTTATGCTTCTGTGTTCCTGATTCCATCTAGAACAGATGCAGTGGGGCACCCATAACAACATAAGGGAGGTGTTTCCCTGCAGCGTCCTTGAGCAGCTACACTTACCCAGTATTTCTGTGAAATAAATAAGCACTACTGACATACTGGGCAGACTGTGTGGGTTTTCTGTTACTCAGCACTGGATGCAACCCCTCAGGATGTCTTGTTATTAAGATTGAGTATGTGTGGTTGGACACGATGTGTACTTTTTTTGTTGAACAAATGCTGTGTTTCTGAGAAATAGTCTATTAACTGTTTTCATATGAGTTATGTACTTTATAAAATGTATAAAATGTTTCTGAAAAATATCCTATTAACTGTGTTTTCAAATGTATACTAATTTACTTTACTCTCTACAGAAAGTTGGGGTTCCTGGGTGGCTCAGTAGGTTAAGCCACTGCCTTTGGCTCAGGTCATAATCTCAGGGTCCTGGGATCGAGCCCTGCATCAGGCTCTCTGCTCAGCAGGGAGCCCGCTTCCCCCTCTCTCTCTGCCTGCCTCTCTCCCTACTTGTGATCTCTGTTTGTCAAATAAATAAATAAAATCTTTTAAAAAGTTATGGAAAATTATTAAAACATTCCAACTATCACCTGTCAAATCAACTTTGTAGCTGTGAATTTAGGAATTATACATTCTGAGTCAATATTACCAAGTGCATTCAAATCTAGACATTTTTCATGCTAGAAAATTTTATTTTGTATACTGGTGCAGTTTTGTCAATATAATTTCTTATTCATAATAGTAAAAACTCAATAGTTTAAGCAATTAAGTAGTAAATAAGTCTAGCAAATGATATAAAAATATTCTGATGAGACAGTATTTTAAAAAGTCCATTAGATAATATAAAAGTGGAGTGAAGTAAAATATAAACCATGACAAGGCAGATAAAAGGGATAAGAATGAAGGATAGAGGCCTCAATGAATGGGAATATCATCGATTCATGTATACTTACCCCACCTAACATGCCTTAGATCCTTTCTGGAACTGTTCAAAAGTGTTCATAAATAGTGGGTGGCAATATAGAAATAATTCCCCACTCGTGGAATTAATAGTAATTATTTCCCATAAAAGTGAAGATACAGTTTAGCCACAAACTTTGCAATGGTTAAAGATTTTAGGCATGTCATATATGTTTACGAGACTGGACATGGGTATTTGGGATCAGACAGTTCCTATGAATTGGAAGCACAGTGTATAGATGTTTGTATTTAACATCCTTGTGAAATATTTTGAAATGGCCTCATATATTTGGTGCTATCATTTTGGGGCTCCCACACATTGACTGACATTTGTTCTGCAGAAAATCAGAGTTCCTCATAGTTTAAGGAAACTTATGGTTATCCACACAGTTCTAACCCCTCAATGAGCAGAGCGATCTCTATGCAGTCCACTGTGATTTCCTAACAGAAGCAAGGAGAAGAGGTATGGGTGGTAAAAGGGAAAACTACCCAAAGAATAAGTGAAGTAAGCTGCAGACTAGGGGTATCCTTTTGAGTGACATCCCAATTTATTAGACAACCTCAATTAGGGAAATTTCTAAAGGATTTTATTTATTTGAGAAAGAGAGAGAGCAAAAGCACTAGCATGCATGCAAAAGCAGGGAGAGGAGGAAGCAGACGCCCTGCTGAGCAGGGAGCCCAACTCAGAGCTCGATTCTAGGACGCTGGGATCAAGATCTGAGCCGAAGGCAGACACTTAACCAACTGAGCCACCCAGGCGCCCCTAGGGAAAGTTTTAATAACCATCTATAGCAGGAGAACTTGTAAGCTTTTGTTTTAATAATCCACAAAGCCCAAAATGTCCATTTTGCTTGTTACCGGTATTCTTTCCACATGCTTATACTTCCAATACGTATTAGGAAAGAAAAACATAACAGCACTGCTTTTAATTAAAAGGCAAATGAAGTCCAGACTTCATCCGTTTCTCATGTTAACTCTTGTTTTCACAGCACAGCAGAGATTACTGTTATTGCATGATCCTGAGCCATCTGGGCACTGTTGGGAATTTGAAATCTCCCAATTCTGGAGGACGAGTACACAATTTTCAAAATGTAACATTAAATTTTAAACACAGGATTGGAGGGGCACCCAGATGGCTCAGTTGGTTAAGTGTCTGCCTTCAGCTCAGGTCATAATCCCAGGGTCCTGGATCGATCCCCACCTTGGACTCCCTGCTCAGTGAGGAGTCTTCTCTGCCCTCCTTCTGCCCCTCCCGCTGCTCCTTCTCTCTCTCTCTCTCTCTCTCTCTCTCAAAATAAATACATAAAGTCTTTTCTAAATGAATACAGTATTCAAAAGACTATACTTTTATGACATTCTGGAAAAAGTAAAGGTATAAGGAACTAGCATAGGTCAGAGGATTAAGAGTGGGGGGAAGTTTGTCTACAAATGGGCACTAAAGTTGTTTTCGTGGGAGAATGGAGTGTTCTGTATTTTGACTATGGTAGTAAAAGTATGAATTTATGAAAACCCACGGAACTATACTTAAAATGGCCAGTTTTATTTTTTTAAATAAATTATTAGAAAACAAAGAAGCAAAAATATCTTATTAACTAAAGGAAAATTTAAACCCACCCACATCTTTATTTTTCGGTGAGTAATAACAGTGCTTTCCACCTCCTAGAGACTTGTGACCCATCAGGCCTTTCTTGGGACTCGCCTGAAGTTAGAACACACTGCAGGGTCACACTGTCCGCACCTGAGTCACATTACCTGAGGGAAGTGAGAGGGAACCAGCAATGTGTCTCTGGGTTCACACCATGCTCCGGGGGCCAAAACTCAGGGAATGCTGTGGTTTAAGATTAAAAAGTAATTCCAGGGCATTCTCACGGATCCTCAGGGGGTGCAGGGGTGGAGGCAGTCGGCCTGGTGGTGGGCATACACATTCGGTCCTGTCCTGAAGCCATCTGCAACTTAGTTCAGAGCACCTGACATCTACGGGTCAAACCCGACCCTGATCCGCTCTGCTGCAAATTTTCGCTCCTGATGTACACTGGAGGTGCTCCCCTGTTCATCCCCGCAGAAACTCCACATGGCTGCAACGAGAGTCCGAGGAAAGAGCGTGACGTGGCGACTCATATTCTTTCTCCGGAGCAACGGCTCCCCAATGAACTCAGCACCCTACCGCCAGCCTGGCATCCTCGCCTTCGAACTGGTCAGAGCCTCAACGCCTAGCACGTGCGCACCATACCCAGGAGGACGCCACGCCCACAGCCATGCGCATGCGCACGCCCTCACGCCCACAGTCCCGCTATCTCCCGCCTGTTCTCACGTACTAGCCGGGCACGTCGCGCATGCGCCGTGAACGCCACGGGTTTCTTGGGCTCCAAACCCAACAGCTCCAGGTGGAATCTGCAGAACCTTCCCGCTGCAGACGGTATTCACTTCCTGACCTCGAGCCGCGGCGGATCCCACGTCTTCGGGGGAAATGTAGTACATAGTAAGAGCCTCCTCAGAGTTCCCGAGATGCAGCGCGGAAGCCGTCGCATTGGGGCCGCGGAGACACCTGGGAGTTCCGGGTTGGCTGCAGTACGCAGGCGCAGGCTCCCGCCGCGGAGAACCTCGCCTGTGGCGGAGCTGAGACCAGCCTTCGGGCTTTGGGGAGGCGGAGAATGCGCAGTGGATGTCTGGGTGGGCGGGGGTGCCGGAGGAGCCCGCCCGTGAATTCCGCGCCCTCGCTACCAGCTTTCGGTTGGCTCCCGGGTCCCAGAAGTCGTCGCGCATACCCCGGAAACCGGAATGCCGAGATGGAGGGACCTTGGCTTTCAGCCGCAGGATGCGGTGAGTGCGGCGGGTTGCGAACGCGGGTGGGAGAGGACGCAGGATCGGCGGCGGGAGCCCACCTAGGGGCCTGGCAGAGAACCCTACGACTGAGCGGGAGTGCGGGGGCAGCCCCTCGCCGCCGGCTTCCAGTGGAATTTGGGGGAACCATGCAGGAACCATCCAAGTGCGAGGGGGCGAGGCGCCCTTTCCCGGCAGAAACCTACTGCATAGCGTGGCTGCGGACGCTGCCGGCTTGGCTGTCGGGTTGCAGGCTCTTGGGTACCAGAGAGTTATGGACACGAGCTTAGGTGGGTGCAGGCGGGCCTGCGCACCGTCAGGGTTCTGCAGTGTGATCGCCTCTTTTCAGCAGGTCTGCCGGAGGCTCCTTGGAAATTCCTTACCGGGGCAGCGGGGGAACCCTGGGCTGCTTGGCGTGGGCACTTGACCCTTTATGGGGCAGGTCAAATGCGTGTAAGCCCTGAGTGCTGGGATTGAAAGGTCCCCCAATAATGCGTCCGTGATTAAAGGAGTGAGACTGATACAAAGCAAAGGTCAAGCAAAGCTTTATTTCAAGCCAAGCATCGAGAATCAAACTGACCGTTTGGGGCGTCTCTTGCAAAGGGACGACTCCTCTCTGCCTTACAGACTAGCTTTTAAGGGCAAAGGCCATGCGGTTGGGCCTGGCCATGCACAGTTGGCCAATGAGATTGTAACACACAGAGAAAGCTGCATAGTCTTTCTAGGTCGCACATAAATGACCAATTGAATTACAATTTACCCTATAGTAGATATTTGAACCAGCCCATCACCTTGGTCAGAATTGGGACCCAAAAGGTCCCCAAAGAGTGGGCCCATAGTCCTTGGTAGCTAGGGAGACAGTATGTGCCCCCACTGATTGGATACCTCCACCTGGCCTGACCCACTCTTGTATTTGGGCTTTGTTACCTGGGACTGGTTTCCGGGACTTGTTTTTAAGTAAGTTCCCTGAGGGGGGGCAGGGTCAGTTTAAGTTTTACTGCATAAACAACAAAATCACTGTTTAACCGGATGGAATGGGTCTGGCTGAGCAGGCCCTTACATTCCCCCCTTTTCTTTGGAGATTTGTCAAATCCTTGACTTTTCAGCCAGTTCTATGTCCTCTTTTTAACGGCTGCCAGACTTTTTTTAATGACTCCAGTGTAATTTGCCCAGAAACATCATTCCTCTCCTAGGGCTACGCAGAGCCCCCTCTTTTTAGAAATAGTATGTCAAGCCCTAATTGTCTATATTTCCCACCTATACTTTAATAATAGGAGCAACAATGAACTCAGTGAACTCATTGTTCTGAGTCTTAGCTTTAGTCCACGCTCGGTGGGGTCCATTAGCAGCGGTATCCATCTCTGCGGGGTGTCCTTGTCTTTGGCTCATTTGACCTGACCTGTGCGAATCCAGGCCCCAATGCCCTCAACTTCCACCACCGTGGGGTGGTCAGGATGACAGCAAAGGGTCCCTTCCAGCTCCCTTCCAGGCTCCAAGTTTCCCACTTGGTCTCGACATATCCAAACCAAGTCCCTGGGTTGGTAAGGATGTGGTTCCACCTCCATCTCCGTCTCAGTGTGGGCAGTCTGGATCCCTGCGTGGGTTCTTTTTAAGACAGACTGTAGCGCCTGCAGTGACTGGAGTACAGACTGATCAGTCATTTCTGCTAGAGCAGCCTCTTGTAGCCGAGGGCAGAGTGGGAGAGTGGCGCCTCCTGAACATTATTTCAAATGGGGTCACCTTGTTTAAGCAGAGTGTTCATCACGCCCCAAGGAGGGTGAAAGGAAGGAGATCCACCCATCCATCGCCAATCTCCAGAATTAGCTCTGCCAAGGTCTCTTTGAGAGTCCGATTCATTCTATTTGCCCAGAGCTCTGGGGCCAGTAGGCACAATGTAGTTTCCAGTTAGTGCCCATGGCCTTGGCCAATGCCTGTGAGACTGAACTCACAAATGCGGGGCCGTTGTCTGATCCAATCACTAGAGGTAACCCGAACCTCGAGTAGCTTTTTGGCTACCATTCCTGCCATCTCATGTTTGGCAGAAAAAGCCTCTACCCAGCCTACCATCCGTATAGACGTTGGCGGTCTTACCCTTGGCCATCTGCAGTGCCTTGGTGAGTGCAATCAGCTCTGCTTTTTTGCGCCAAGGTTCCATGTGGCAGGGCTGTCGTCCAGAATTCCTGCTCAGGAGAAACCACCACAGCCCCGGCATACCTCTTTCCATCAACCATGTAGCTACTCCCGTCTGTGAACAGAGTCATCTCCGCATCTGGGAGGGGAGTGTCTCTGAGATCCGGCCTTATTCCTGCGACCTGGGTTAGGACCTCCCCGCAGTCATGTGGAAGGTCAGCCAGCTCCTCTGGCAGCAACGTGGCTGGATTTAGCACCACCGGGGGCTGGAAAGTCACTTTCAGTTCGTTGAGGAGAAGGGCCTGATACCCCGTCACTCGGGCATTCATCATCCATTGGTCTGGTGGAGTCTGGAGAAGGCCCTCGATAGTGTGGGTGGTGGTCAAGATGAGATTTTGACCCAAAGTCAATTTACTTGCATCCTTGACCAGGAGGGCCGTTGCAGCAATTATGCGGAGGCAAGGGGGGAACCCAGCCGCTACTGGATCTAGTTTCTTGCTAAGATAGGCCACTGGCCTTTGCCAAGGCCCCAGAGTCTGAGTCAAAACTCCTTTGGCCACCCCTGCTTTTTCATCCACATACAAGAGGAAGGGCTTGGTAGCATCTGGGATGGCCAATGCTGGGCACTCAGTAAGGCTGTTTGTGATTCCCGAAATGCTCCCTCTGCCTCAGCTGTCCACTCTATCATAGTGAGTCCTCCCTTAGTCAGTTTGTAGAGAGGTCAGGCACTCTCTGTGAACCGTGGTATCCACGGCCTGCAGTAGCCCACTGTCCCAAGAAATTCGCTCACTTGTCAGGGCATGGTGGGGCGGGGGTATCGGGTGATCACCTGTTTCCTGGACTCAGCGAACGCACTCTCTCATGGAGATCGAAGCCTAAATAAGTTGCATGGCTCTGACAGAGCTGTGCTTTCTTTGCTGACACCCGATACCCTTTTCCCTGCAGAGTCTGTAAGAGAGCTCTCGTCCCCTGCAAGCATGACTCATAGTCCTCAGTAGCTATTTCTGCTATTCCCACTAACTCAGTCAGATTCATCCCTTCAAATCCTTCAACTTTCTGAAGTTTCCTCCTTATATTGGGCTGACTGACTGACAAAGGCAAGATCGTCTAAAGGAGCTATTGTGCAGCTTCTCTGAAGCTTACCTCAAGTTGTCTAGCTTAGATAAACAAACATTTAAAGACAACCAAATCTTGGGATGCCTGGGTGGCTCAGTTGGTTAAGCAGCTGCCTTCGGCTCAGGTCATGATCCCAGCGTCCTGGGATCGAGTCCCACATCGGGCTCCTTGCTTGGCGGGGAGCCTGCTTCTCCCTCTGCCTCTGCCTGCCATTCTGTCTGCCTGTGCTCGCTCTCTCTCCCTCTCTCTCTGACAAATAAATAAAATCTTAAAAAAAAAAAAAGATTGTTCTTTAAAAAAATAAATAAATAAATAAAGACAACCAAATCTAGAGTTTAACATCCATAAAGGTGTGTTATTAAAACATATTTTTTCCCTCTCAAATAACCCTCGTTTCCAGAGATAGCCAAATCAGGACTAATTTATTTGAAAAACAAGTGTAGTTTTAACAAATTTGGCCTAATTATTTACACAAGCTCAGCAAGAACAGTGAGGATTTGCTTTTAAGTAAGTTCCCCTGGGTGGGGGGGCAGGGTCAGTTTAAGGTCTACTGCATCAACAACAAAATCACTGTTTAACAGGATGGAATCACTCTGGCTAAACAGGCCGTCACAGTCCCTAGCTCGGTTTTCCGAGATCACCGGGACCGCCGTTCTCGGGGAGTAGACCCCAGCTACAAAACATACTCTTGTCTAACCTGAGCACACCTGCTTCCCAGAGGAACCCTGGACAGAGCCCCGGGGAAACCCGCCACCTCCTGCTCTACCCTGGGACTCCCATCCACACCCGCCCCTCCCCTCCCATGGACGCAGCTGCAGTCCCATCACCCCAGAAAGGGCCTGGCCCACGTGGACAGGAACTCGGGCCGACATTTCTCAAGATGCCTGGCCCCTCTCCACCCTTGCAGAATGAATCAACTCTTCCGTGTTCTCTCCTCTCTGGACAATTGCCACCCATGGTGATGGCCCACCTAACAGGGATAGCATACTTTTATACTTAAAAGTCTTTTAGGGACATGTTCAAAAAGCGATCTAAAATACATTTCTTTCCAGTATAAAATGACCACTTGAAAGCCTTAAGTAAATCTCATGACGGTGGTAGTCCAAAGACTTCCAGCTCCCGGGCCTGGGTCCTGCTAAAAATAAGACAAGACCAAAATGGAGTCACTCACTCAGCTCCCTGTCCCCAAACCACGACTTCATTGCCATTTCGGCCTCTCCCAGAAATGGAATCTTAAATCCATCCATCAGGAATGAGCTCGTCTTATCCAGCTGCTAGATCCCTGCCGTCCCAGAAAGGAAGGTGACCTGCAACGACCCATTCGCTCCACCCCCCACCCCCGGCTTTTTAAAATATTTTATTTATTTATTTGTCAGAGAGAGAGTGATAGAGCACAAGCAGGGGGAGCAGCAGGCAGAAGGAGAAGCAGGCTCCCCGCCGAGCAAGGAGCCTGTTGTGTGGCTCGATCCCAGGACCCTGGAATCATGACCTGAGCTGAAGGCAGACGATTAACCAACTGAGTCACCCAGGCACCCCGAATTTTGCTTCTTAAATAGTTCCAACTCCCACGAGCACCAGGCTCTCCAGAAGCAGTGGGTTCCTGATGTAAAATGCATGTCTGTCTAATAGCGAACAGATCTGGATTTGGTATAAGGAGAAACTTGACTCAAGTAACAATAAACCAATCCAAGAGGTACAAGCATCTCAAGTCGGACAGGAAGGGGCTTTTCTCTTCCACGTAAGAAGGGGAAGTCGGACTGATGGGGGCGCCCAGAGGACTACAGGGCCAGCATCGCTGGACTGGACAGGGCCTCCTGTGGTCAAGGTGTTCTCATGCTTGGGAGAAACGGACTGGTGTGGGAAACAAAGGCGGAAGAGAAATCATTACATTTCTTTACTACTTACAGCCTGGTGACAGGTCCCTGACACAGGCAGAGTGACATTCCTCTAGGGACTCAACGGCTTTGATGTTGATACTATGCTAAGGGCAGAAGGCAATCCTAGCCTGACCCCACAGGGTCCTGTAAGTCTATTTTAAGTTATAAAATTGCTTTGGAAACTTCCTTTCTTTCTATTCCCCAAGATACATGTTGGCAATCATCCCCCAAGCATATGACCGACCAACCTACCGACCAACCCACTGATACACATTTGAAGGGTTTCATGACTCGTGGTTTACAAAACAGTAATGAGGGACCTTTCCCAACAACAGCTACACCCTCAAGATCCTGGAAACCTTGCTTCCTTCCAGACATACATTCTCCCTAACACCCAACCAACTTGCACGGATGTAATGGGCCACTCCTCATGGCCCCAGTGCAGCTCCTTCTGCCCAAGGGTCCTGTTCCCTGTACTTTGATAAAACCACCTTTTTGCACCAAAGACATCTCAAGAATTCTTTCTTGGCTGTCGGCTTCGAAACCTAACATCATTCCTACATCACAGACCCGGAGCTGGGTCCCCGTCCCAGTGTTTCCTCAGTGCTGGAGGGGACCCAAACTTCAGGACTCCTGGGTGGAGAGAGCCTGATAACTGTGCGGTAAGAAGTGGGTTGCAGGGAACACTTGGTCAAGCTCCAGAGGTGCAGGGGGGCGGGGCCAGGCCTCAGTGTATCAAAGGTCACAAGTCAAAACAGCCGGGCCCTGCCTTGCATGCGGTGACGTCACCGCTGAGTGTCTCTGTTCTTAGAGGAAGGACACAGAGCCATGAGGACCTCATTCCCACACTGACTCCCAACACCAGAAGTCCCCAGGCCCTCCTGTCCCGTTCAGACCTGTCCCCTCTGTCCCAGCTCTGGACAAGGGGGAGCTCCATGGGGAAACTGAGTCAGGATATCCCAGTCTGGGAGGAGGGACCCAGCTCCAGTGCTCGATGGCCGCCCCATCAGGAGATGTGAGGTTGCAGTCCGAAGCTCTGTCGGGTCACAGGTTCTAGCAGGGGAGAGCAGATCCATCAGGGTGCAGGGTCCTAGGGCACCATCCAAGAGGGAGCACTCCTAGGCTCCTCTCTGTGGCTTTGGGTGGGCCTTGCCCTGTGTACACCTGCCCTTGGGACCCTCCTGGGGGAAGGCAGTGAGATGGTGGGTGCATGGTTGGGGGTGGGGGTTGCCTGGGAGGGGCTGGTTCCCACCTGAATGGGTTGTATACTGGCCCCCAACCCAGCTCCCACCCTTGGCTGTGGGGTTGGGGTCCCGGTATCCAGTCAGGTCCCCACTTTCCCCATGGGGCCACACCCTAATCCTTGGCCAGATGGCATCCGAGGGACCAGAGGGCCACCAGCTCTGCAGCCAGGGTTTGGGGGTGGCAGTCTTGGAAGGACCCACTGTACCTGAGCAAGAGGTAAGGGAGGGACATCCAGAAGACAAGTTGACCAACGTAAAGCCATTTTGGTTTTAGGCTAACCCTTAATATAAAAGTCATCAGGTCATGAAAACAGTCACGAGATCCTACTCAAGGAGAACAACTGGACCCCACTCTCTACAGCAGTGAAAGCCAGAAAGCCTGCACATGCTCAAAGTCGTTCCCTGTAGGTATGTCCCCAACTCTAAGACAAAGGAAAAACTCACCTCAATGTAAATGATGAACCCATAGTTAAAGGGGAAGGTCCTCCCTGTAGGGTTAGCTCATTGAAACAAAACAAAACAAAACAAAAAACAGGGGACCTGGGTGGCTCAGGTCATGATCTCAGGGTCTTCGGCTAGAACCCCATGTGGGCCTCTGCAATCAGCAGGGAGTCTGCTTGAGAGTCTCTCTCCCTCTCCCTCTGCCCCTCCCCCAATAAATAAATAAACCTTTAAAGAAAACCCAACATGTATAAAGCCTTTGGTTAAATGTTCCCTTTACCCCTGCGAAGAGAGACCACTTCCTTTCTTACCTGAATACTTGGTAAATCCTTGTCCCTTTCTCTAAATGGCTTGCCCTTGAATTTTTTTTTTTTAAGATTTTATTTATTTATTTGACAGAGTTAGGGAACACAAGCATAGGGAGGGGGAGAGGGAGAAGCAGGCTCCCCGCGGAGCAAGGGGCCCGATGCGGGGCTCAATCCCAGGACCCCGGGATCATGACCTGAGCTGAAGGCAGACGCTTAACAACTGAGCCACCCAAGCGCCCTTGCCCTTGAATTTCTTGCACAAAGACAAGAACCCTCTTGGTGAGAGACCTGAGGCCCGCCCTCTCAGGGCCTTGGCCTTCCGGCATCATAACTGAACCCAGGTCCTTCTCCCCACTGGCAGCAAGGACACCTACCCAGTCTCTGAGCGCGCAGCAAGGACAGGAGTTGGTAAGGAGGTCGCCAGGCGACCGGAGAGGAGGTGGCCTGACGTCTGCCTGTCACGAGTGACAGTAGAATGAATCCGTTTCCATCCAAGGACATTACCTGGGAGGCATAAGACTCCCAGAGAAGGGGGAACATTTTGTAGATCACACAGACGGTGAGATTGTGTTCACCGGAGTCCACAAACAGCCCTTGGATCGGAGAGCAAGACCCGACAAGGCCCGGCTGAAGGCGCGCCGACCCCACCGGACATTACAGCTGTCCGCTAAGGCACGCGATGATGCTCGGCGTCACGAACGACCGCGACGCGAGCCAAAACCACGACGAGATGCCCCTTCCCCGCCGGGGTGGCTGGAATCCAGACGCGGAGAACCGGCGCCGGCCGAGACACCCCCCTGCTCCCCCCCCGTTGATGGCACCGGCTCCCGGGCTGCGCTCCAGCACGCGGGACAGGTGCTCCGTCCCCTCGCCCAGGCGGGGACCACGGACAGCTCCGTTCTGCCGCGTCCCGATCCGGCGCCGCACAGGGGAGGCTCCGCGGGGAGACTGCGTGGGATTCCGGGGACGGAGGAGGGAGCAGGTGGGTCTGCGGGCGGGAGTCCGCCGGGTTGGGAGCCGACTTCCGGCAGGCAGGTGAGACACGTGTGGAGCGCCGGCCTGTCAGTCAGGGTGCGGGAGGCGGGGCCTGGGAGCGCAGCCGGGTATGGGACCCCAGGGGCGGTGCCGGGAGTGCTGTCCAATCAGGACATGAAGGGCCCAGGCTGTCCTATCACGGCGTGACGAGCTCTGGTCCCGAAGAATGTCCAGTCAAGGTTGGGGGAGGTAACTCCGAATTCTCGTGCAATCGGATCGCAGGACCTGAACTATCGCCCAATCGGGGCGCGGGGCCTGTAGCCCATCCAATCAGGCCTGAGGTAGGTCCCCGGTCCTGGTAGGTGTGGCTCCGGCCGGCGCATTTGTCCGTCGCGCGGCATGACGGGAAGCTGGGAGGTTCTGGAGCTGAGCGCCGAGATGGTGAGCGCGGGTCTCGCAGCGTGGGTCCAGCCGGCCAGAGCGAAGCAGGAGCGGCGGCGGCGGGGCGCTCCCCTCCCGGTCGGGCCGCACCTGCGTGCTCGGCGGGTGGAGCCGAAGTGAGGCCGGCGCGGGGCGGGCAGGCCTGGGGCTCCGGACGGTCTGCGGCCCAGCGGGGTAACGGTGGACGCCGACCGGGGCAGCGGGCGCTCAGAGGACACCTCCGGGCGGGACTTCCGTGCGCTCCCCGGGGTGGGGGTGGGGGTCTCTCACTCGGGCCGGGACGAGCGCTCGCGGGGCTGCGCCGCCCCGGACGGCCGCGGTGGGTTTCGCTTCCTGCGGTGCCTGCGCTTCTCGGTCCGGTCACTTCGGGGACGGACGAGGCCCGACGAAGGGTGTGCAGCCGCCGAGAGGACGGGGGACCGGAGCGCGCTGCTGCTCGGTGGGGTTTTTAGGAACTTTGGCTGCATTTAGGGGCCCGGGGATCCGGTGGATCCGTCGGAACAGGCACGGGGCGCGCCGAGCGGTGCTCGTGGGGCCGCGGCCGCGCATCCGGCCACGGTTCGGTCCGTGTTCGGGGCTGACACCCGTGGGCTTGTGTCTAAACCGCCGCTTTGCCGAGACAATGACAGACGCGCTGCAGTTCATTGCGTGATTTGCAGAAGCGGTGACACCCGGTGCCCCTGTGTCCCGCCGGGAGCCGCACACGCGGTGTGAGTGTGGTTTTGGCTTCGCCGTCCGGCCCCTCGCTTCCTGCTGGGGACCCGGCTCGGACCGCTTGTCGGCTCCGGACACCAACTCCCAGCGAGGCGGCGGGAGGTGGCCCAGAGCAGTTCGAACGTGTTCCTGGAAAACCTGCGTCCTGGTGACGGTGAGGAAGCCAGGGCTTCCCTGGGGCCGGGGGCGGAGCCGCGAACAGGATAAGGCTGCTGAGGTCGCTGTTGGGAGCTGGGAGGGGGCGAAGGACCTAATCTGAGAGCCGGTGCGCCCTGCAGGGGACCTGGGGCTGGGACCTGGGGACAGAACTTGGGCCTTTGTGTATTTTCCAAGATGCAATGAGAGATTCATTGTCTCTGATAGCCTTTGGCTTTTTCCAGGCCTGGGGGACACTGTTGGTCTCTGTGTTCCTTTGTGCTCCTAAAACTTTTAAGGAAGGAGGTTTTTTGTTGTTGTTGTTCTGGTTTGTTTGTTTTCCATTTCTTTGTGATTCGGACAGACTTGGAGGAGGCGGGAGGGTAGTTGGAGGCAGCGTGGCTTGGAGGGGAGAAAGCTGGGGGCCTAAAAGGACCTCTTTCTGGCCGCCCCCGAGCCTCTGAGCTCACAGGGGGACCCGCGGTGGACCTGGAACCTGTTAGGGTCAGTGATCAAAGGAGCGAGACTGATACAAAGCGAAGGTCAAGCAAAGCTTTATTTTGCGCCAAGCATCCAGATTCAAACTGACCCGTCAGGGTCGTCTCTTGCAAAGAGGCGACCCCTTCCTGCTTCACAGACTAACTTCCATAGAGGTACTTTAGCCGGGCTATACACAGGTGGCCAATGAGGTTGCAATACACAGAGAAAACTGCACAGTCACGTTAGGTCACACACGGGCGGCCAATTGCATTACAATTCACACTGGTAGATATAGCGCGCCCCACTGATTGGCTGTCTCTACCTGGCTGACCCGCCCTTGTATCTGGGCTTTGCAAGTAAGTTCCTCTGGGAGGGGCGGGGTCAATCTAAGTTTACTGCGTAAACAACAAATGGTTCCCTCTGATTAAGTAGGCCCTTACAAACCCATCCAAACTGGTGTCACTCTTTGGTGAGTCAGAAAGGACACCAGGTTGAGATGTCCCCCCAAGAGAACTATGGATTGGCAGAGGCGAGGTCTCAGGGAAGGGCTTCCAAAGCGTCCGCTCCGGGAGGCAGGGTGGATGGATCTTTCCCTGGGGACAGCCTTGTCCTCCTCTGCAGAGGGCGGGCTGAGGTGGGTTTCCGGTGCCGCGTGGGGGCAGCAGCCCCTGCTCTGAGCCGCTCACCCGTGCTGCTCCTCCCGTGTGTCCTGGGGAGGCTCTTGCTGCCCAGTGAGGCCAGCGTGGGTGACAGGACTTCTGTCCTGCCGTGTGTGCAGTGGGCTCTTCCATTCTCGAGTGTGGGTGAGTCGGGGCCTTGGAGTGCGGGCGGTCCCCACGTTCATCCCAGGCCAGTGTGGGCACCGCAGCTGCAGTCAGTCTGACTAAGCGCAAACACTGGGGGGGGGGGGTGGCGGTGTTGGAGGCGGGACGTTAAAATTGACCAGTGAATACGGCTGCGGCGTTTCGGTCACCCATCTGGGCGGATGCCTGTCACCCGACCCCGGAAGCTCTCTGGCTCGGCTCTGTCCAGCTCGGGGAGGACCAGGGATCTGCTGGGTATCACACAGAGGTCGTTCTGATCCGTACTGAGGTGGACACTGTCATCCTGGGGTTCCCCTTCTAGGGCAGCGTTTCCCGTGTGCTGTGACCTGTCACCCACGCGTCTGCTTCCTTCACGCTCTGTGGACATCCGTGTGGTCTCATTTCCGTGTGTTGCTTGTGTTCTGTCCAGCTCAGGGGTTCACGTGTCTCTCTGTGTCCGCGTGGATGGGATCCTAGCGTGTTCAGTACACTTGCGTGTCCCCGTCCCCCCGGCGCAGACCACCCTCCTGCGCCGTGAGAAACCCCTTCCGTCGCTGTGGTCCCACACACCCCTGCGGGTGTTTCCCTGCGGACGTGGTATCCGCAGGACTGGGCTCTGGTCCGTGCACGTGTCAAGGGAAACCATCCCTTGTTCCCCCGCACATAAGCAGTCTTCAATGCCCGGTGTCCACGCCTCCCGGTGGCCGCCCCAGCCCCGGCCCCGACCCACCTGCCGCCCCTTCCCCTAACCTGGGGCCTGTTCCTGCGATGCGCTGCTCTCCGACAGGCCGTGTGTCCGTTCTCTGTCAGTGCCAAGGGTTCTGATCACTCATTAAAAACAAAGCTGTTGGTTACGTTTCCCCCAAACTGGATTTACTCTGCAGCTGGGGGAATTGTACTTGGGAGCGTGTAAGGTCGGGAAACCACAGGCCCTTTGGAGGGCAGAGAGGTGGACGCCTTGGCTGTGGAAACACAGAGATCTGGGAGGAAACTGCAGATTTAATGATCAGTAAGACAAGTTTGGGAGACTGAGTTCGGGAAGTTCCCCATAAAAGCACTTGCAGCTCCCTCTTACTTTCTCTCTCCCTTCCTTCCTTTTTTTTTCCTTCCTTTCCTTTCTTTTCTTTTTAAAAATGTATTTATTATTTGTGAGAGCACTGGATCAAGGAGGGGCAGAGGTGAGAATCCACAAGCTGGCCACCTGCTGAGCGCAGAGGGCAGGGAGATGCTGGGTCTCAGGACCCATGAGGACGTGACTTGAGCCAAAACCAAGACTAGGACGCTTAACAGATGGGCCACCCAAACACCCTAAGGCCATTTTAGTTCTGAATTACATTTGGTTCATTCACTTGGTTCATTTTGTTAGAAATGCATGTGTGGAGGGACTGTGGGGCTTTTTTTTTTTTGTATTTACTTTTGGTTTGTTTGTTTTAAAGATTTTATTTGTTTATTTGACAGAGATCACAAGCAGGCAGAGAGGCAGGCAGGGTAGGGGGGGAAGCAGGCTCCCTGCTGAGCAGAGAGCCCAATGTGGGGCTCGATCCCAGGACCCTGGGATCATGACCTGAGCTGAAGGCAGAGGCTTAACCCACTGAGCCACCCCAGTGCCCCTGGGGGAATGGTGGTGTTGAAAACAAACTGGCCAGGTCCCCCCTTAGTTGCCCTGTCATGGTGCTTTGATGACTGGAATCCATTTCCGGGTGGTTTTCTCTAGACTACGGAATTTCTAAACATAGTTTCTACATAGGAGTAGGCTTGCTACAGAAAAAATCAGACGGAAGGCCAGCCCATGTCTATGAGGCACTGATCCAAGAGGAAGAGCCCAGTTCTGAAAAGGAGCTGGAACCAAAGCCGAATGAGTCTTCTGGGAACGAACAAGCCCCCGGCACAGTTCCCCAGCAGACACTGCCTGGCGCAGACGGGGCGCGGGGCTCTGATCCCAGGACAAAACTGACCCTCCAGCCTCCGNAGCTGCAGATTTAATGACCAGTAAGACAAGTTTGGGAGATTGAGATCGGAAGTTCCCCATAAAAGCCCTTGCAGCTCCCTAATATTTCTCTCTCCCTTCCTTCCTTTTTTTCTTCCTTCCTTTCTTTTCCTTTCTTTTCCTTCTTTACTTTTTTAAAAATTTATTTATTGTTTGAGAGAGCAATGGATCAAGGTGGGGCAGAGGTGAGAATCTGAAAGCCGGCCACATGCTGAGCTTGGGGTGGGGGGGTGGGGGGGTGCTGCTGCATATCATATATCAGGACCCTTGAGGTCGTGACCTGAGCCAAAACCAAGAGTAGGACGCTTAACCAATGGGCCACCCAAACACCCTAAGGCCATTTTAGTTCTGAATTACATTTGGTCCAGTTGGTCCATTTGGTTCATTTTCTTAGAAATGCATGTGTGCAGGGACTGTGGGGCTTTTTTTTTTTTTTTTTAGATTTTATTGATTTATTTATTTATTTGACAGAGAGAGAGATCACAAGTAGACAGAGAGGCAGGCAGAGAGAGAGAGGGAAGCAGGCTCCCCGCTGAGCAGAGAGCCCTATGTGGGACTCGATCCCAGGACCCTGAGATCATGACCTGAGCCAAAGGCAGCGGCTGAACCCACTGAGCCACCCAGGCACCCTGTGGGGCTTTTTTTTGTTTTTACTTGTTTGTTTTAAAGATTTTATTTATTTGACAGACATAGATCACAATTAGGCACAGGCAGGCAGAGAGAGAGGGGGAGGCAGGCTGCCTGCTGAGCAGGGAGCCCGATGCGGGGCTTGATCCCAGGACCCTGAGATCATGACCTGAGCTGAAGGCAGAGGCGCAACCCATTGAGCCACCCCAGCGCCCCTGGGGGAATGGTGGTCTTGAAAACAAATTGGTCAGGGTCCCCTTTAGGTGCCCTGTCAAGGCGCTTTGATGGCTGGAATCCATTTCCTCGTGGTTTTCTCTAGACCAAGGAATTTCTAAACATGGTTTCTATGTAGGAGTAGGCTTGTTACAGAAAAAATCAGACGGAAGGCCAGCCCCTTTCCATCGGGCACTGATCCAAGAGGAAGAGCCCAGTTCTGAAAAGGAGCTGGAACCAAAGCCAAATGAGTCCTCTGGGAACGAACAAGCCCCCGGCACAGTTCCCCAGCAGACCCTGCCTGGCGCAGACAGGGCGCGGGGCTCTGATCCCAGGACAAAACTGACCCTCCAGCCTCCGNAGGACAAAACTGACCCTCCAGCCTCCGGCCCAGGGTCCGAGAGAAAGCAGCACCGTGGGCTCTGTGGGACCCACACTTGCGTGCTCTCAGTGGTTGGTGTCTTCTTGGGGTCCATTTGTGATCAGCAAGTCACACTGACATTAAAAATAAAACCGTCACTTCTTTTTACAGGAAAAATTGTGTTATGGGGTGGGGGGAAGTAGGTGGTTCAGTGGCTTAAGGGTCCGTCTCTTGATTTTGGCTCAGGTCATGATCCTGACGTCTTGAAATTGAGCCTTGTTCTGCGCTTAGTACACAGTCTGCTTGCGATTCCTTCTGCGCTCATAGATGCATACGTCAGAAATAATGATAAATAAATGTATAAATAAATACGAATATTCATATTAATAAATAATAAATTAGTAACAGATAAAAACAAATGAAATAAAAAATTTTAAAAGTCTTAAAGAAAAATGGGTTTATCTGGGAATATGAGAGAATCGTAATAGGGTACAAGGAAGCCCCCAGCAAAAGCACAGGCAAGGCTGGGAAAGAAAGGGAGCGGCTCCTTTTTCGAGGAGCGGGGGCATAGGGAGGGGCCCGCCACACAGAGCATCCATTGGAGCAACACAGAGCATCCATTGGACGGTCCATGTGTTGTGGCTTCTCATTGGCTGAGCCGTGAGTATCTCTCATTGGCTGAGTTGGGTCTCATTGGCTGAGCCGTGAGCGTCTCTCATTGGCTGAGCTGTGAGTGTCTCTCATTGGTTGGCCTGTGACTCTTTCTCATTGGCTGGACTGTTGCCACAGGGAGAGACAATCTTCCTTCCTCCGGTGCAGTAGGGACTTGCGGCGCGCATCTCTCCGCGTTACTCCGCACCTGGCCCTGAGGGAGGGTTCGGGTGCTTTCTCTGCGGACTCCTGACGCCATCTGAGTCGTGTCTCCTTGACTGGTTTGCGGAGAGTGGGCGGGCTTCGGCGCGGGTTTCCCTGCTGGCTGTGGGGTCGGCTGCTGAGCACGTGCAAGCGCGAGCTGGTGTTGGCGCGCGCCCTCCCTTGTCGTGGGCAGATGTCGCTGTCGTGCGCGGTGACTTGACGCTCATCAGTTTGGCTCTTCCCAGGTGGCCGCACCGTTTGGCATTCCCAGCAGCAGAGATGCGTGACAGCTCCCCCTTCCTCGCCTCCTCCCCGGCTCGCGCCTGCATGACCTCGTGGCTATTCTAGTGGGTCTGAAGGGGTGTCTGCTTGCAGGGCCACGTCCATTCCCCTGACGACTACCGTCCCGCATCTCCTGAACCTGTCGGCCGCGGGCAGATCTTCCTCGGAGCCGTGGCTGCTCAGTTGTTAGGTGTGGGCTTTTCCCTGCTGCCCCTTACCAGGCTGAGGCCGTTCCCCTTTGTTCCTGGTTGGGTGAGTTCTCTTGTTAAGACAGGGTCGTGGGTTTCGTCAGACGGCTTTCCTGTGTCCGTCGAAGTGATCATGGGGTTTTGGTTTTCGTTCTGTTCATAAGGCTTATGACTGCAGTTGTGCTCCCTGAAGCAGCCGTGTTATTTCCTATAATGGGATAGACCTGCTGCAGATTCCCAGAGGCCTGTCCCACCAAGGAGGGGTTGCAGCAGATGGCGGTAGTAAGCCCTGCTGCATCGTTTCCGGCAGTAGCCAGAGCCACACAGCAGGGGGCCAGACCGGGTCATACAAGGAGAGGACTCACCGTTGGGACACATAGGAACGTGTTTGGCTATAGATCAAGATGGCGGCTGAACATAGGAAACAAAGAAATTGAGAGGTTGGTCTCAAAGAAGCGAGGCTACTGAGAGTCAGCAGGTATCAGGAGAGGGTCTGGGAGAGTACATTCCCCATGCGGGGTCACTTTGCAGGAGCTGCTGTTGCCCACTGCGCCACATGTTGGGAGTGGAGGGCTCAGGTGATGTAGTGGGAGAGAATAGGAAAGGGGTCCTTTGCCTACACCGGCACGCACTGCCCAAGACGTTCTGTTGTCTGTGGAGTACTAGGGTTAGACCAGCGGAAGGACTAAAAAGAGAAAGAGGGAGGAAAGGAGTAAGAGGGGAAATCCCTCACCCATTTGGGCAAAGGCAGTCCGTAGGGCTCCCCTTGGACCTCTGGATGTTCTCATGGAACAGTCCCAGCTGGAGATCGTCACCAAGGGAAACTCCCACAAAATTCTTAAAGACTGGGGATACAGTGTCAGAGCAAAGTGGCGCCCATTAAGGACGGGAGACATAGGGCGGCCTGGTCCCGTGGAGCTGGTGGCATGGGTGGGGAAAGAATTCACCCGAGACAGACCAAGGAGATAGAAGTTTATTGAAGACACCACAGGGGAGCAGCACGCAGGACAGCGGAGGAGAGTGTCTGCCACGAGGTGGTGCCGAGGGGCGAGAATCACGGGGGACTGTGAGGGAGTATGTGATCCTACGGACTTTTCCCTGTTTTGGTAACTGTGCCTGGTAGGAAGAAGTCTGCTGGTTGCTTAGGGCCTGTGGCCGTTTCCGGGTAGTCACTTCATGAGCCGGTTAGCATTCAGCTGTGGTCACTGTGGCCATTTGCTTTGATGCTTGTCTTCCCGTTGCTCGAGATTATTGCTAGAAAGCGGCCCGTACGTTATGCCCCGCCCTCCTTCTGTTAAAGTCACCCTGGGCTCTGTTACCATCAGTCTCTCAGGGGCTCCTCTTTCTGGCGCCCTTCTGCTTGCATTCTGGGCACTGGGGTACATGGTCGAGGCCCTGCTGATTTCCGTGACTCTTCAGGAGCTGGAGCTCCTCTTATGCACTACGTGTGCCAGGCCCCTGGGCCCTTTGTCCCTGCTCACTGTCCACCGAACCCAGGGACAGGGTGGTGTGTGCCTCTGCCGGGATAGAGGGGACTGCGCTAGGCTCCTTGACCTTGTTGCCTTCCAGTGAGAGCAGCACTGGAATCCGTGTTCACGGCATCCTGACATCTGGTTCCAGTTCTTGGGGCTGACAACGCAGTAATTGTCTTTGAACAAGTCAGAGATGTGTTGTCTGATTTTTCATTCTTTACCATACAAGTGTCCTCAGATCTGCTCATTTTCAGTACAAATAGCCTATATTTGGGTGTATGCACGTCTGTATGAGCTGTCGTCATCACCTCTGCTTCGGGGTCCCAGCCCTTCCCATCATTGAGGGCACTGCCGTGGATGTGTTTGCGTGTTGTCACTTCCCACACGGGTGTGACTCGGGTCCTAGGAGTGGGATGCAGTTCCCTGCGGTTGCCCCCCCAACCCCCCCCCACATACGGGTGAGGAGGGAACGTTACTGTAACAGAGCATGTGGATGTTCCAGGACACAGTGGTCTTTGCGGATGTGGCTGTGAACTTCACCCCGGAAGAGTGGGCTTTGCTGGATGGTGGTCAGAGGCGGCTCTACAGGGATGTGATGCTGGAGACCTGCAGGAACCTGGCCTCCCTGGGTAAGCGTGGCTCCACCCCGCCTCTAAGGTTGTGGCCAGTGAGTGTTTCTTACAAGTGTCTGATCTTCCTGGGGCTGAGGAATGGGAATATGATGGGGAAGAGACAGACTTGGCCCAAGGCTTCATGGAAACTACCAAGGGTCACATACCTTTTCTGTGAAAACAGTTTCATGTGTTAAATTGATTCTTCATTAGTCTTGATCCAAGTCTGAGACTCCCTGCTTGTCTAAACGGGAATGTGGTCTCCGGGGTCCCGTTAGGGCAGGGAGCGCTGCTGTGTACTTTGCACTCCTATGAATGTTACATGGGGGTGGCTACCTGTCAGGCTCGGTGACGTCACTCCAGTTAAACCCTCACTTAATGAGGAGGGAAGATGACAGAGTAGGAGAATCCTGAGCTCACCAGCTCCACTGGACACACTGAGGCATGAACCGCTTGTGTTCTAACTCAGTCTGAAAATGATCTGAAGGCCGCCAGTACAGATCTTTTGCAGCTAGTCCGTGTGAGAAGTCCTCATGGGAGAGGGTAGGGGGGGCAGAGATGTGGTTGGAAACCCAGCCCCAGTGCGGCTACATGGAAGAGTGGGTGGGACCTCCCAGGTACAGAGAAGTGAGGAAATGAGTCCCTACACCAGGCATCTTGGCCCTGGAGACCACAGTGCAAAGACCAGGGCCTGGGACGCCTGCCTTTGAAAATCAGTGGGTCTTAAGTTTGGGAGCTAAAACATCAGTGAGGCGCAACTCCAGGAAGGATGGAGGCTGTAGACAACTGACAGAGAGCACACTCTTATCCATTGGCGCAAGACGGAACACATAGCTGCATGTTGAAATGTCCCTGGGTTATGTGTGAAGATTCATTGCCTAATTTTAGGGCACACACTGGAGGCCCAGAGAGCTGTCTAGGGACTGACATGTTGACGGGTGTCATTTATCTTGCAGCCCGTCCCCCGGGATAGCCAGCTGCATCTGGGAGCCAGTTCTGACCCGTCACGTATGCATTGCTTATACTGGTTACCCGGACTCGGCACTGGTTCCCACTCACCCACCCCATCTAACCCACCTATCCTGGAGGTACCTGTCCAAAGTAGCTCCTGTCCAGCCACCCTGGGTGGCAGCCTCCCTTGGGACTGATGTCTTCCCCTTTGGGACTCCTGTCCTACCACCCCTGTCAGGCAACCCCAGGTGTGATGGCCGCCTCTCCATCA